>NC_056745.1:1064920395-1065127895 GCF_019279795.1 Protopterus annectens
GAAGACCTGTTACTAGTGGGGTGCCACAGGGATCAGTGCTGGGCCCCTTACTGTTTGGTATGTACTTCTCAGAAGTTCAGGTCAAAACTAAGGGGTTGTGGCTGACTGACTGCAAACTGAATGCAATTAATGAATCCCCAAATTATGTCAGCATACTCCAGCAGGATCTTACACAGACCAACGACTTGGGTCTTAGTCACAATCTCAAAGTGAATGCAAAGAAATGCATCATCATTCCCTTCGGCACAAACAACGTCCTGTCACACTATCAAATCAACAACATCACCCTAAGTACCCACAAAGTGGTAAAGGACTTGGGTTCACAAGTTGACTTCGACCACCATGTGTCTACTGTTGTAAGGAAGGCTTTCTACGTAGCACACCTGATTAGTAAAGACATCGCCTCGAGAGAAATAGAGGTTATGACCCCTCTATACTCAGCACTAATCCAGCCCATAACTGAGTATAACTCCCCATTTGGTATGTACCGTACAAAGCACCTGCAGCAATTGGACCGACCTCAGAGGTTTCTAACAAAGAAGATCAAGGGACTCCAGCACGTGCTGTACACAGACTGACTAAAGTCCCTGTCACTTTACTCTGTATCATATAGACTTCTTAGGGGAGACTTATCAAGCTTAGAGAACAATCTCAGACCCAAACCTAATGAACTTGCTGCATATCAGTAAATCCAACAGGACTAGGGCTACCCATTCCAGAGACCTAAATACGGCCTTCCACTTAAATAGGACATGATGGGGGGACAGATTTATCTCCCAGTGACTGCCACACCTTTGGAATAGGCTACCTATTCATGTGAAACAGAGCACCTCTATGATACTGCTCAAAAGGAACCTGGATGAGTGGATGGGGCACAGCAAATTCTTACCAAGAATAGTGCCCACAACCCTTCTGGACATGGGCAGTCATTTACTAAATGCAATATTGGGTATTAACTATAATTTCTATGGCATTATATTGGGATGAAATTGCTAAGCTTGAAATGACATCTGGGTAAATAGCCTAGTAATCTCCTATGACTCTCTGATCCTTTGATCCAAATCTTATCAAAGAGCAGGCTACTTACAAAATGGTTCATACACACATTAGGTTTTAGAAAAAAGTTCTGTTGTGGATAAACCCACGTAGTGAAAGAAATTTTACAGATGTGTACAGCTGAAAGTCCAATGGTAGGGAGAGAGAACCAGCTCCCAACAAACAAGTCCTGTCTTCACTCCAAGATAAAAATATACTGTTCATTATTTTTCTTCTGCTACAGACTATTGCACCTTTTACAAATTCAGAGGGGTATTTTGTGTGCCCAAACCCTTAAAAGTGTTCATTTTAGGGTTACGCATTGTGGACAGGGCCACTTCTGGCATTTTGTCTGGCCTAGGCCAGCAACACAGTGAGAGGAACCTGCAAAGCATTCCATGTTTCTACACTATCAAGTAACAATTCTATTAAGCCTACATCTAGCCATATAATGCCCAGCAGTGAAGGCTTTTCCTTAAGCTACAGCTATGGAAACAATTTCACAATCTCTAACCTATTTTGTATTAAAAAGGCTTGGACTGGGCCTTAACGCCACTGCAGTTTTCTGACTTCAGTGTAATTCTCATGCATACAATTAGAAATGGGCAACAAACAAACAAAAAAAACCCAGAAAAGACACAGGAAGCAGTGAAGGGAAAGAACAAGCAGTCTGCATTGTAGCATACAACGGCAGGAAAACAAAAATGATCTGCATTCATTCTCATTTCATTAATCTGGGAATAATGCAATTTTGGAATCCAACAAAGTAAAGGACCCCTTCCAAACACAGTTGTACAGACGATCCACACTGTAAACAGAAAAGGTTTTATTAGTTAAAAAATGGTTAGCACTTTCACAGATAGTATTCTGCTTCTTCAGACCATTAACTAACTGCTATAAACAACAATGTATTTAAAAGCTAGAATCAGTCAATCGTAACAACATATCACGACATCCAGTCAATAAAACACTTTGCAGCAAAGTAGCAAATCTACTGAAAAATAAAAATAGAAATAAAAAACAAAATATTCATTATGGCTACACATTTCGGTCACTGAACAAATATCCCTTTAAAACAGCTTTCATAATGTCCATTTCCAGCAAAATATAGGTTATTAAAAGCAGCGCAAATCCTAGATCTCTAATAAGATAAAGTTGTATATATTGTCAAATACATACATCAAAAATCAAATGTCACAAATCATCAAATATGAAAAAAATGAACTGAGAGTACAATACTAACTTACGAATAAAAACAAAACTTTATATATGGCAGCAATACTGTTTAAAGAAAAAGTTTCCCTTGGCATACAAACTAGCGTTCGTAGTGAACGCATAAAATATAGACGTGAACTATGTAATTTAGACTTCTCCTAAACTACAAAATAAAATTCCTCATAAATAAACTAGTAGCTATTTCAAAGACTTTAAGATTGGTTCTGTCAGTAAATGCATTAAACATCATAAATCAACAAATACAAAAATATATATACACAGCATATTTATATTAGCTGCTCATGATCGGTAAACACCTCTGCATCAAAAAAATAGTCGAAGCATTTTTAGTTGAAGCGTGTACATACCTGCAAAATAGAGATCTTGGTGTTCAAAGTTAAAACTACTGAAAACGACACTGAATAAACAACGTTGCCCACTGAATATGCACTTGAACTTGCAGCGATCACATGACTAGAGCTAGCCAATGTAAGGATTTCTTAAAGTTGCAGTAGATAAAAAAACTGACTCATTAGAAGGAGGGAATAAGCATACCCAGCTTTACTTCTGCTCTCTTCAGGACAAGATGGCGAGTCTATATTTCCTTACAGATGACTCGGAGGCCATTCATCAGCAACTTACACTTAATCAATTGAAGCTAAATATGTCTATAACTCAGGTCATGGCAGCTCTTGCTATATACCTCTCAACTGTCCAAATTTTCACAGAATGTTTACATTTTTGCCTCACATTTTTGGTCTTTTTCTCATAAACATATATGGTTTTCTGGCAACTCACAGAGGACTGAAGTCACAAAATAATGACAGACATATGAGTTTCAGACATCATATCCTTCACAAAATGCATGTCAATGTAACACCTGTTATTCTATCAACTTTCTAAGCTTATAAGAGCAATATTTAAAATCTGTCCCTTTTGATTTTGGCTTTGCCTAGAATTCTTGTGCTATAATGTTGAGCGCTACAGTTGTTACTTTGAGAGATTATTTAGCTGTACCACTTCCTTTATTTTTCTCCTGTGGTGGTAATAAACTTGAGTTTATTAGTAAACTGCATATAATGTGTGTGATTCTGGATAACTCACTGACATTTAAGGACTAAATGTCAGCTAAGTGAAATTATCAATTTTACATCTAAAGATTTTCTCCAGGATGAAGAATCTTATCTCTCAGTCTGGCTGCTCCCTACCTGGACAACTGTAATTCCAACATTTGGGCATTCACAATATCAAGACTGACTGACTGCAGCTTTTGCCACTAGGATACTTACTGGTATACCACATTACCGTTACATTATACCTGTCCAGAAGAGCTTGCATTGGCTCCTAGTCCATTTTCATAAAATCTGTAAATATGTGGTGCAAATCTGTCCATATGTGACTTGGGTTTCACTTACTTGATGGAGCTTACAGTGCGATATTGCCCTCCCAAGGTACTGCACTGTTGTCCAGTGACTGCTGTTGATCCCTCAGGTTTGCTTATAGATTTTAGGATACCACTGTTTTGCATATCAGATCCTGCACCTGTGGAACTTTCTTCCATATTGGAGGACGGAGTATTCCACAATGGCTTGCTTTTGTAGTGCTTTGAATATTTGTATTTTGGTGAAGGCAAGTCTGATCAGTTTAGAGTGGTTTTTTTTTTAAATAATTTAATTTGATTTCATACACCTATCCAACTCTTTCTGGTGATGTTTTCATTCACATTTTTGCTGACAAAAGTCATTTTGCATTTATTGTCCATTCAGTTTATTTTTATGAATTATTTAAATTTTTTCTTGTTTATCTTTTGACTTATTTATTCCATATATTTCTGTTATGTGTTGCATTTGCATGGGTTTTTCCAGTTATAACGGTTTCTTCCCATCTCACAAAATATTCTGATGAATGATTGGCTACTAAACTGGACACATATTTATATGATGCAATCACCCCTGCCTTGTAGTCCATCTTGTGGCTGAAAAGGATCTATGACCCAGCTCACTTACCCATTTAACAAATTATTCCATCCTAAGCTGCCAAGCTGTACAGGACTCCTATAGTGACCCCCAGAAACAAATGTTGCCATCTACAGTATTTACAAGGCACATAGGCAACAGCAGTAGAATGACAGTCCTTTTTATGTATCTGTTTCTCACACACAAACACCATGGAAAATTTACAGTCATCAACAGATGCAGAAGGAAAATAGAGTTTGCAAACAAAATCCATACAAGCATAAGGAAGACATACAAACTCCACACATAAGCCTCCCCAACCAAGAACAGAAGCGGAGGCCTCTTGCTGTGAGATAACAATGCTGCTCACTGTGCCACCCAACAAATGGTTGGTTGATTGATTAACAGTGCTTTATTAAAAGCATCAAAACACACTACTTGAAAACACTGACTTCTTTTTTTCTCTTTGGTGCCTGCCATCAAATTCTGCAATGGATCAGGCCTCCTTCAACATATGGGAGGTAGGTGACAGTGTAATCATCATGCATTCAGACATTGCTTTTTCCCTCTTGAATGGACTTGTCCCCCCCCCCCCGTTGATGGCTGAACTGGGCACCTGCATCACCAAGGGGCCATCTCACGCTCTCCACATAGCGTGTGCTCACACACCCTGAGACCTAGAGTCATCGACTTTGGATTGGTAAGCATTGTTAACATGGAAAAATCTGCTTGCACAAACAAGCTGAATGTGGCCATTATCTCTCTAAACCTAGGATACATAAGCCAGTGTAAGCTGCTCGGCTCTTCCAGTGCCTAAACCACTCGTCGATTTTGGTTTGTCAGCCACTAATCAGTCTTGGGTCATCTGGATCTCAGGATTTATCCCTGTATGCCACTATTGCAAATCCTAACTTAAGCTTTTAAGTTAATGGTCCTTGCCAAAAAATAATAATGCTCCTCTAACTGCAAGTTATGCTGCATACACTCTCTACAAATTTGCTGAAAATAATTACTTACATTCCATTTATTTGGCAAAGGTAGCTGAGAATATTACTCTCAAAAAGGCAAGAAAAGAAGAGCATACACTTTTGCAAAGGGTAAACCCGTAGACATCTATACTGATTCATGTTACACTTTTAGGATTGTATATGATTACAGATAATTATCAAAACAAAAGAGCTATTCCATTTCAGAAAGTACTCAAAAAAGAGTCGTATGTTGCTGAACAACTTGAGGCCTTACAACATTCTTCTACTACAGCCAGTTACCCTAACTCTAATATGGGTCTATATTACAAACCGAAGACGCATTCTATCAAATGCATCTTGGTCGAACATAAAAGGCTGAAAACGCAAAATATCGAAGCAGCTGTTAAGCAAATTCTTTCCCTAGGAAAGAATTTGCTTGGCTGCTTCGGTACTTTGCCATTTTCGGCACTGTAGTGCAGTCTTGGAGTTGGTATATTTAAGTAGGGGGGGTGTGGGGGGCAAAGCCCCCCACTTAATGTAATGTTTGAAATTGTTCTTTTATTTTTATTTTTTTGTTGTTGGAACAGTGATTTTTTTCCCTTAAAAAAAAAAAATCGCTGTTCTGACACTTCGACATTGTAAGCTTTCGCTTACATAGGGTCGATTAATCACGGTTCACTTTTTTAAGCATTCGGTGATCTAATACAGACCCCTCTAATACTTAACAAATGAGTCATGCTGATGTCCTTAAAGGTAATGTTCTAGTTAATTCCACAGCCAAGGCAGCTACATTATCTGTTTTTCAGTCTGCATTACTTTTACATCTTAAAAAGACCATGTTTTTAGCTGTTTATATTAATGAAGATGCCTCTTTGCAGGACTGGATAATCAAAGAAAAAAAAACCTCACAGAGGCAAGCTGCTGCTGTCTAAATTCTAATCACCTCTGGCATTTCATGTGTCTTACTGGTGCTGCATAAGGTCTTAGTGCTTCAAAGCACCACTGTGTAACCCATATGATCAATGAAGAACGATGGAAAAAGAAAGCCTTAACATGGCCATTTAACCCCTCAAGGTACGCCTTTCCAATTCTAGATCAGTGTACTGCTGAAGTTTCTTGATAGTGGGGGCCTCAGCATGGATGGCAGTCTCATGGGCAAAGCTGCATGACATTGTCACAATCTGGGGGAGGAGCTAATTAAAATTAGCCATGTGCTCTCCTCTGGAAATGCTAGATAATCCCAAGGTACTCTGCTGAGTAATTAATCACTCAGGAGCATAAAAGTGCAGTTAGATGAAAAAGTTAATGCCATTAAAAAGAGGTCAGTCATCCACTCACTCCAATGGAATCAGCTACGTTGTAGGTAAGATCAATGAAGAAGTTGGGGTGGAGGGTGGAGTTTTGTGTATATGTGTGTGTGTGTGTGTGTGTGTGTGTGTGTGTGTGTGAGAGAGTGTACTCGTGTCGTGACTATAACTGACTGCAGGGGAGACTTATTTGTTGTCGATGAGTGCAACTGTGTTTGTGTGTGTGTGTGTGTGTGTGTGTGTGTGTAAATGCCTCTGCCAATGAGATGCATGGGCTGCTAGGGAGAATTTTTATGTTGTCAAGTCTGAGTGCAATAGTGCTTGAGTGCAATTCAGAGTGATGGTAATTAGGTCTTTCTCATTGTGCCCATAGTGGTCTCTGATTTGAATATAAGCCAACAGTATAGAATTTAAACTATCTCACAAGTAAGCATTATACAGTGAAGGAAAACTGACCTCTCTCATAAGAATAGTATGAGAGATGACCTCACACCAGGGTCATGTCGTGGGTTTGTGCTACTTAATGTTTTCATCAATGTAGAGAGACATGAACAGAAAGTTAAATTAGAGGAAAGGCAAACAGAGTGCTGGTAACTACAGAGGACCAGTCTAAAAACAGCACAGGTAAGTTGGTGGGGTACTGGAAAAAAAGCACAATTAAAGTATGCATTTTGGGGGTATAACAGACCCAATAAATGTTGGGTTCTGGTGGTGGAAAAGCTAGGTTGTGTAGGTCAATCACTGTTAGAAAGGTTATGGGCAGTATGCCACGATTAAGCTACAGGATGTTGTATAAACTATATTCTGCAAATGTTTTTCACTCCCTATAATCTTCTCAAATCACTAGCTAGAACATGTCTCAGTTTGCAAGGAAGACCCATACTACACATCCAAAGTCAGGCTATGACAAACTTTACATAAGGCAGGCTAAACATTAACTAGGCATTGCAACACAATTTTATTTCACTACCTATAGTAATGGCTGCTTTGTTCCTGATGCGTTGCCATGGTCACAACTAGATCAATGTGAAATCAAAGGTGCAGCAGCATGCAATGCAAAGTTATAGTCACAACAAATACCACGGGATTAGACTACTTGGCACATTAAAAGCCTGAAATATACATAAACTTCTCAGCATAATTCCCTTCATCTCTACATAATGTGTGCCTCAGCAAGACATTTAAGCAGAAAAACAACTCCCAGGTTACAACTGTAAAGAATCACTTGTACCAGCAAAAAGCAAATAAAGAAAATCTACCACTAAAAATGTATCTGTCCAATAGGCATAGACTAAAGGTCACAACGTATTATAGTTAAATCCCAGGACAAACTGGAACGCCTCATAAATACTCCATTAAAGGGAGGACATGGGGAAGTAGAGGAGGACAGACAGAAATTTGTATTACCCAGAAACTGGCAATACTTTGAAGCAAGGGAGATAAGGAGGGAAGAGAAGCAAAAAAAAAAAAAAAAGGAGTTGCACAGGAAGAGGCTTTAATTGCAATAACCTTCTCTTTCTTTTCACAGGATTTATATGCAGCGACATTATTTAAAAAGTTATATTTAGACAGGCCCATCTTAATTCTACAAAGTAAACATTTAAGCTAACAATTATTTCCTTCCAAGTTTCCCCAGTCATTTGCATATAATGATTTCCAGATTTAGGCAATATGCCAAATGTTGTTGCAGTTATAAACCACCAGTAACTTTTCACGAGTTTAAAAGAAAGTCAATCTCATGGGTAGTTAAATGTGACATTACAAGGTGTTAAATTCAATTCCTTACACCTACAAAATTACAGTCTGGATCTTTGTTTACTATTAATGTTACAATGTTTAATGACAGAACTAATAATCAAACACAGAAAAAATGTACATTGAGTGGAAACTGTTCTAATATTTTTAACAGACGTTTTTTTTTCAGGCATTTGATGTAAAAAGTATGTGTAGGGTTGTATGCAAGTATAACCTCAAGCATGTATAAACATACACACACATACACTGACATACACAGACTGTTACCGCCCCACCCGCATATACTGGAGAAGACAACCTAAGGTTTACGTAGGTTTCTAAGTTTTACTTCATATAGCATTTTAGTGCTTAAGATTTATTTATTTATTGACATTTGATTAACAGAAAAGTTAGGCTTGCCCCCTTTTCAAATGCCCAAGTGGGACTTATTTTGCAGAAATCTGAGCTTTTGTAAGATAAAAGATAACCACGGCCAGTGCAAAGGACAAAACTTCCCTTTTTTGCCAAAATAAAAGCTTATTTTATAGCATTTGAGTTGCTTATGCTATTTCTTATAGCATTAAGGTGTTTCAGATACAAATTAACTACTTTATGTGACTATTAAAGAAAACTTAGTATTTTTGTCCTAAAATCTCAGGGAATTTGCCATTTTTTATTATTTTTTTTTTTTTGCAGGACATAACTGCTAAAGAGGAACTGTCCCTCACAAAGTGAGGACAGGTGGTAACCCAAAGAAAATTTGACTGGGTAACAGCCCATTTTCAGCACAGGCCAAGGGAGAAAAATTCCAAAGTATTACAAAACATTTTAAGAACAATAATTTGACAATATTTAAAAATAACACAAAAAGCAACTACAGTTTAATTATGTCAAATTTGACATAATATGAAACATCGGTTATAAACAGATACAAGTTACATGACAATGATTTGATATTTAGACAAATCTAAGCTTGTTTACAGAGAAATTAAAAATAAGTTAGTATAACACAAACAGGAATTATAATATGAAGTGAGTGAAAAGCAAGCTTATGGTATTATTTAGAGAGAAAGCCAGGGGATGGAAATTGAGAGCAGTAAGGAAATGAGTGAACAATGGAGATTAAAGAGGTTTTAGGTATGAATAGGCGTTTGTTCACATTTAGGGGTATAATTTATCCTGGTGTTGAGCAAGAACAGAGCCAGCTTTTGGCTAGGAAGTCTTTCAGATTGGTTTTGTAGGACAGGAGGGAGGGTACTGACTTGACAGATACAGGTAAGGAGTTCCAGGCCTTAGCAACATAGTATGAGTACAGACAATGTCCAGCAGATTTGATAGGTTTGTGGACAGATGGGTTTTTGGTGAATGGATCATAACGACCAACTGGGAGCATAGTTGTGTAAAATTTTATTTAGTGCTGGACAAGCAAATGGATGCTGGACAATTTTATAGGTTCATAGGTAGGTACTAGGCTATCTGCCCGAAGCCATTTATAAGCCTAGCCGGAATGTGTTGGCTTTCGCCACCCCCTTAGATTAGTTCCCTTTGCCTCTGTCCAGCAGAGCCATTGAAGGGATCCCTGGGGTAAACTTTCTGTTTCCCATCCACTCGTCAAGGTTTCTCTTGGGTTAGTGAGGAGCTCTGCCTAATATAGATTAGAATCTTGTTCCAGAGCATGGGAAGTCAGTCTCTGGGAGAGGAATCTATCCCTCCAGCACATCCTATTTATTGTTGTGGTGAGGTTTAGATCCCTGGAGTGTGTGGCTCGAGGGGATATGGTTTTCTTTAGGTGGAGCATGTCCATCAATTCTGGGTTGGAGATGGCCTGTATGTCAGGCAGAGATCACCTCTGAGTAGGCAGTATGCAATAGAGTACAGCTGGAGTTTCTTCAGTCAAGCTGCATAGAGCATCTGCTTGAGGCCAGTGATCCTCTTGGTGAGGTACTTCTGTGGTCTTCCCAGTTGTTGCAGGTGTCTTGTAAGGTACATCCCAAATGGGGCATTGTACTCTTTGATGGATCTGATAAGTGATGCACAGAGGGGCCCAATGACCTCTTTTGATCTGGATGCAAACCCTTTTGTGATTAGGTGGGCCACATAGAAGGATTTTCTAACCACTTTGGCAATGTGATTATCAAAGGAGAGGTTACTACCTACTTGGGTCCCCAGATCCCTTATTACGTTTTCCGTATTTAGGGGGCTACCACCTATGTGGTAGTTTGCGGGTACTTTGTTTTTTCCAAAGTGGATGACTATGCACTTTTTGGCATTTAGCTTGAGGCCATGGTCTCAGTGAGACCCTTTTGGAGGATGTCTGTGTGAGCTGGAGAGTCAACTATAGCCCCTAATTTGCAGTTGTCTGCGAACTTGGACAGCCATAGTCCTCCTGTGCTTGCCTGTACCTCTGAGAAGTATATGCGAACAGGAGGGGTCCTAGGACTGAGCCCTGGGGAATGCCACTTGTAACCGGTTTAGAGTCAGACCTAACTCCCGCAACTCTTACCATGTGGGTTCTGTCCGTGAGCCAGTTGGCAGCCTATCTCGTGACGTAGGGGTTTATGTTCAGGCTGGTGAGCTTGTCTATAATACCTGAGTGGGGAATGGTGTCAAAGACCTTTGCAAGGTCTAGGTAGGTTGTGTGGACCACCTTTCCCTCATCAATAGCCTTGGTAACTGTCTCAAAGAAGTCCACCAGGTTTAGGAGGCATGATCTGCCCTTAACAAAGCCTAACTTGGTAGGGTCCAGTCTTTGGAGGTTTCCAATCTCTCTGTTAATGTGATCCATGATGATGCGCTCCATAGCTTTGCAGATCAAGCTAGTTAGGCTTATAGGGCGATAGTTCCCGGGGTCCGTTGTGGCTCCACCTTTGTGGAGTGGAGTAACCATTGCTGTGCGCCACTCTGTTGGCACATAGCCTGTGGAGACTCTGAGTTTAAACAGTGCGTTTAAGTGAGGGGTTAGTTCATCTTTGAGCTTGTGTAGGACACAGCCTGGGACACCGTCCAGTCCCACTGGTGCTGTGTTTTTGGCTTTGGAGAGGGCTGTTTTAACCTGAGTGTCTGTGATTTCAGGGGCACTACATTCTTCTGGTATAGTTATGGGCCCCCTTTTGGGGGTGAGTGGGGGGTGAAGTTTGTACTGAACCTGTCTGCCAGGATGTTGGCTATATCAGTTGGTTCAGTGTATTTTGTGCCATTCTGCACTAACTCCGAGCAGATCTGAGAATTGCCACTTAAGATTCTTGACATAGCTAAAGAATGCCTTGTGGTTATCTTTGGAGTCCATGGCAATTTTTCTTTCGAAGCTAGCCTTGGATGATTTTATGAGGGAACGTAGTTTCTTGCTGATACTGATCAGGGATGTCTTCCCTTCTTGGGATTTTACTCTTTTCTGTACTAGTTTCCTCCTTCTATTGTATAGCTTGTTTATTGCAGGGGTCCACCAGACTGGTTTCCTTTTCTTGGAGGAGTGAGTCTTGGTTTTGTTTGGGATAGCATGATCCATGCATTCTTGTAGGTGCCCGTAGAGTGCATTAGTAAAGGATTTTGCAGCTTGGACAGCGTTATCCTTTAGCATGGGGGCTTTGAAACTTCCCACCTCGGTCTTAAGTAACATGAAGTTTGCTTTTGAAAAGTTTTTCACAGTGGTTTCTTTGACCGGGGGTGGTGGCGGAATGTGGATATCCAGAGTGATTAGTTTATTGTCAGATCTAACAAGCGAGGGGTTGACCTCCGGTGTGGAACACTGGTCACCCATGTTGGTGATGACCAGGTCCAATATGTTTTCACCTCTGGTGGGGGTGTTGACCAGTTGATCCAGGGCATTTGAGTTTATAAATTCTAGGAACTGATGGGCAAGGGAGTTTGTACTTGAGTAGTTCTCCCAGTTAATGTTTGGATAATATAGGTAAGAAGCTGTGTATATGTTAGTTGATGGGGTAGTTCTAACCAATTTAGGCTTTAAGTGCTACACACTGATGGGGTCTGAAAGGGATATTTACTGCAAATTTAGCAACTTTGTTACAGCATTGTTTAAAGTTTTGATTTTTGTGTTACTTGAAGGTTAGTAAAGATGGGAGCACCATAAATGTGGGGAGGAGACCTTGATGGCTGTACTATCAAGACAGGGACTTGAATTTTTTTTTTTTCATGACGGAGGAATTTAAGGGAACTAGTAGCATTTTGTTAAGGGATGAGCATACGTTGTGAGTTTCAATGACTGTTAAGACTTCTTGAGTACTTTTTTGGAGGTGTGCCTGGCTGTCAGTAGATTTAAAAAATCAGCATTGCAAGGGGGACAAGTTTGTTCACACAAATATATGGTATTAAAAATGGTCATTTCATAATTTGCTTTCATAGGGTGGAGAAGTAAAGACAAGGTAGGCATGTCTCCTGAAAATAATTATGTACTGAATTATACACTGACCATAGGAAACACTTAACTGACTTCTGAGTGGAGTGAAAAGCAATCATGGTTTCATGCATGTTGCACTCAAGAGGTTAGCAAAGTAATCACTGTTCTAAATTCTAGCTACAGTTAAATAAATCAGTAATAGCAGTGGAAAAATGAAAGGCTGTAATAGGAAAGCATTCATTTGTTTCTGTTATTACCTGTAGAGTTAGAATTTAAGGAGGCAAACAAGGAAAAGCTGTTAAATGGCTGGAATTTTTAAAGTTGCAAAATGTTTGTGTTTACCATGAAAACCAACAAAATATTCAATCTATGTAAACCAGAAGATCCAAGGTACGATTCTGTGACTGCTAATCTGAAACATAAGAGACTGAGTGTTTGGTAGTTTATTGCAAGTTCCAGTAAGAGTATTCATTTCATATCAGGAACTCACAATGCTTTCATGTTCATTTCATAGTCTGTGAAGAAAAACTGACATGAACTTTGCAAAAGAATTTCAACACTGGTAAATTTATGGATAGAATATGGAAATCTTCATTCATGTAGAGACAGCAACCAACCAAAAGGAATTGGTAATTGCTTTAAACTAATGGTGACTATTGTATTGTGACAGTATCCAGATCATCTTACACAAAGACGTGTGCATTTTCATACAAAAAGCCATTTTTTTACAAAAAACTAGATATGATAAGATTCTAAAGGTAGTTTTCATGTTCAGATTTTTTTTCTGAACAAGTTCAATTGTGTGTTATTAGTAATTCTCAAATCCTCTGTCTTCAGCTTATAAACATAAGATACAGGGACTGATTCTGACCTCAGGTAATTATCTATGCTTAAAATGGCCCTTCAGGGCATCTAGCCTAGCATTCACTTATGAACATTTTGGGAAAATATAAGTAAAATAGGACTAACTAATTACTTGGTTAATTGACTAATTAGGGACAATAAGAAAGGGAAACCTACATTCAACAACTTAGGAAGATATTGGAGAATACTTCAAAATCATGAGACAAAAATGGGACAACTACTTGCAGAGCTATATAGGATGCATCAGACAGCATAAAGAATATTTTTTCTGTCTGTGTATCGGGGATAATTAGGAAGTATGAACTACTTTTAGTGGTTTGTAGTTTTATTTTACAGTAATTCTAATAAATGGATTAATTAGTTCTTAAAGAAAAGGGTATTGGCAAAAAGTCTGACAGTTGGCATGGAGGCTTAAAACTGTGAATTTCAGTTCCTCTTGTACAGGGTTTGATACTCTCAGTTCTCATCTGCCAACGGTGTCACCTTCAGCAAGCCACTTAACTAGACATTGCTTTCAGACTACTTCAGAAAAAGCAATATTTCCTGCCTGGTCAACAAATGGGTGGTATTAGGGCACAACAAGAGTTTATTAGAATTCTATTAATAGGAAATGGTGATATTTTATGGTCACATTTACCAGACAGTTTTTTACGATATGCACAGCATGTGCTTATGATTTCCATGTCAGTATGTGTAAATGGTTTCTACAATATGCACAAGATGTGTATATGACTTTTGCAAACATGCACAGGATATATATTTGAAAATTTCATGATGTGTACCACATGGAGGTTTGGTCAAATAGCTTCACAGCTGACAGTATTCAAATATCAGTTTGAAGGGTAATGTGACATGTTCATTGTGACATGTTGGTTAAAATGTGCTACTACTACCCGAGGAAACAAGCAGTAAAGGTTATTTAATGTAATTCAGAATACTGTAGCCCAGACTTCAATAGGCATTTATCATGAAATATGTAAAATAAAATAATACTAACAGGATGTTGCAGATTCTGATTAAAAACCAACAGAATGCAAAAGGCGTGATTTTAATACATGTGAATACAAAAAGACAGAATTGCATGTTGCAGACTGGCTTGTAGATGTGAACAAAAGTGGGATGGATGCAAAATGGCTGTTATATACAGAAAGATTCAGGGAGGTCAAGTTTTGACCTTTGTGACATGATGTCAAATAGACAGGTATATGAAATGCATTCATTCTCAATGAGAAAGGGGATAATGTGTGAGAAAATACTGCACAATCACTTCAGGTAATGAGATTTAAAGATCACTTGGGTACATCTTAGACTTGTAAATGTTCTACATGCCAGAGAACTGATGGCTCACCATGGCATGGATAACAAAGATGTTTCCAGGTTGCGAATAATATTTTGAAAAGGTTTTTAGTTGTAGTATTTTTGATTCAAAACTTGCTATGCTTTATGTGCAGGGAATTAATAAAATAGTACAAAATACGTACTAGAAAATTGATAATAATTATGAATGTAACTGCATGGAGTGAGTGCTACAGCTCAACCACTCCAGCCAGTAGGTTTGTTTCTAACCTAGTTTTTATTTCCCATACACCTCATGTCTATCCCACTGAGTTATTTCTCAGTGTAAATCTGAAGATAAAATAATCTGATGTTATTTGAAGTAGCCTAGACCCAGATCTGTTACACCTTCTTTTTTATGTAGACACATTTGATTTATTAAATCAAGGATAAATCAAAAGGAGAACACCTACACTGAAATATCAAAAATATAACTGTCAGGATGGAATCTCTCTAGTAGATTTATATCAGGCAATACAACTGACAAACCAGATTTCTGTTATTCAGACCAGGAAAATGTTAATGTTACAAGCTGGGTAAACCTACACTGCTGCTTTGTTCTGAACCAAAGGAAAGATAATAACTTTGGTCTGTGTGAAAGAGTACAGTACATTAGAAATATGCTGACTGACCATCTCTGAACAACAACTGCATGTTTCTTCTGGCTCTTTAAAATGTGAAATATGATTGGAAGGGATATTTACTGCAAATTTAGCAACTTTGTTACAGCATTGTTTAAAGTTTTGATTTTTGTGTTACTTGAAGGTTAGTAAAGATGGGAACGCCATAAAATGTGGGGAGGAGACTTCGATGGCTGTACTATCGAGACAGGGACATGATTTTTTTTTCATGAGGGAGGGATTTAGGGGAACTAGTAGCATTTTGTTAAGGGATGAGCATATGTTGTGAGTTTCAGCGACTGTTAAGACTTCTTGAGTAATTTTTTTGGAGGTGTGCCTGGCTGTCAGTAGATTTACAAAATCAGCATTACAAGGGGGACAAGTTTGTTCATACAAATATATGGTATTAAAAATGGACATTTCATAATTTGCTTTCATGGGGTGGAGACGTAAAGACAAGGTTATGTACTGAATTATACACTGACCATAGGAAACACTTAACTGACTTCTGAGTGGAGTGAAAAGCAATCGTGGTTTCATGCATGTTGCACTCAAGAGGATAGCAAAGTCATAACTGTTCTAAATTCTAGCTACAGTTAAATAAATCAGTAATAGCCGAGGAAAAAATGAAAGGCTGTAATAGGAAAGCATTCAGTTGATTCTGTTATTACCTGTAGAGTTATAATTTAAGGAGGCAAACAAGGAAAAGCTGTTAAATGGCTGGAATTTTTAAAAGTTGCAAAATTTTTGTGTTTGCCATGAAAACCAACTGAAATATTCAAGCTATGTAAACCAGAAGATCCAAGGTACGATTCTGTGACTGCTAATCTGAAACATAAGAGACTGAGTGTTTGGTAGTGTATAGCAAGTTCCAGTAAGAGTATTCATTTCATATCAGGAACTCACAATGCTTTCATGTTCATTTCATAGTCTGTGAAGAAAAACTGACATGAACTTTGCAAAAGAATTTCAACACTGGTAAATTTATGGATAGAATATGGAAATCTTCATTCATGTAGAGATAGCAACCAAAAGGAATTGGTAATGGCTTTAAACTAATGGTGACTATTGTATTGTGACAGTATCCAGATCATCTTACACAAAGATGTGTGAATTTTCATACAAAAAGCCATTTTTTTTTCTGAAACTACAAAAAACTAGATATGATAAGATTCTAAAGGTAGTTTTCATGTTCAGATTTTTTTCTGAACGAGTACAATTGTCTGTTATTAGTAATTCTCAAGTCGTCTGAGAGGGTGGGTTTGTCATAATGGTTAAAGTCTTCAGCTTATAAACATAAGATACAGGGTTTGATTCTGACCTCAGGTAATTATCTATGTTTAAAATGGCCCTTCAGGGTAGCCTAGCATTCACTTATGAACATTTTGGGAAAATATAAGTAAAATAGGACTAACTAATTACTTGGTTAATTGACTAATTAGGGACAATAAGAAAGGGAAACCTACATTCAACAACTTAGGAAGATATTGGAGAATACTTCAAAATCATGAGACAAAAATGGGACAACTACTTGCAGAGCTATATAGGATGCATCAGACAGCATAAAGAATATTTTTTCTGTCTGTGTATCGGGGATAATTAGGAAGTATGAACTACTTTTAGTGGTTTGTAGTTGTATTTTACAGTAATTCTAATAAATGGATTAATTAGTTCTTAAAGAAAAGGGTATCAGCAAAAAGTCTGACAGTTGGCATGGAGGCTTAAAACTGTGAATTTCAGTTCCTCTTGTACAGGGTTTGATTCCCTCAGTTCTCATCTGCCAACTAGACATTGCTTTCAGACTACTTCAGAAAAAGCAATATTTCCTGCCTGGTCAACAAATGGGTGGTATTAGGGCACAACAAGAGTTTATTAGAATTCCATTAATAGGAAATGGTGATATTTTATGGTCACATTTACCAGACAGTTTTTTACGATATGTACAGCATGTGCTTATGATTTCCATGTCAGTATGTGTAAATGGTTTCTATAATATGCACAAGATGTGTGTATTTGACTTTTGCAAACATACACAGGATATATATTTGAAAATTTCATGATGTGTACCACATGGAGGTTTGGTCAAATAGCTTCACAGCTGACAGTATTCAAACATCAGTTTGAAGGGTAATGTGACATGTTCATTGTAACATGTTGGTTAAAATGTGCTACTACTACCCGAGGAAACAAGCAGTAAAGGTTATTTAATGTAATTCAGAATACTGTAGCCCAGACTTCAATTGGCATTTATCATGAAATATGTAAAATAAAATAATAATAACAGGATGTTGCAGATTCTGATTAAAAACCAACAGAATGCAAAAGGCGTGATTTTAATACATGTGAATACAAAAAGACAGAATTGCATGTTGCAGACTGGCTTGTGGATGTGAACAAAAGTGGGATGGGTGCAAAATGGCTGTTATATACAGAAAGATTCAGGGAGGTCAAGTTTTGACCTTTGTGACATGATGTCAAATAGACATGTATATGAAATGCATTCATTCTCAATGAGAAAGGGGATAATGTGTGAGAAAATACTGCACAATCACTTCAGGTAATGAGATTTAAAGATCACTTGGGTACATCTTAGACTTGTAAATGTCCTACATGCCAGAGAACTGATGGCTCACCATGGCATGGATAACAAAGATGTTTCCAGGATGAGAATAATATTTTGAAAAGGTTTTTAGTTGTAGTATTTTTGATTCAAAACTTGCTATGCTTTATGTGCAGGGAATTAATAAAATAGTACAAAATACGTACTAGAAAATTGATAATTATGAATGTAACTGCATGGAGTGAGTGCTACAGCTCAACCACTCCAGCCAGTAGGTTTGTTTCTAATCTAGTTTTCATTTCCCATACACCTCATGTCTATCCCACTGAGTTATTTCTCAGTGTAAATCTGAAGATAAAATAATCTGATGTTATTTGAAGTAGCCTAGACCCAGATCTGTTACACCTTATTTTTTAAGTAGACACATTTGATTTATTAATCAAGGATAAATCAAAAGAACACCTACACTGAAATATCAAAAATATAACTGTCAGGATGGAATCTCTCTAGTAGATTTGTATCAGGCAATACAACTGACCAACCAGATTTCTGTTATTCAGACCAAATGTTACAAACTGGGTAAGCCTATACTGCTGCTTTGTTCTGAACCAAAGGAAAAGGAATAACCTTGGTGTTTGTGAAAGAATACAGTATAATAGAAATATGCTGACTAACAATCTCTGAACAACAACTGCATGTTTCTTCTGGCTCTTTGAAATGTGAAATATGATTGGAAGGAGTGTTCCAGAAGGCTTGGTCCATGTACTTAGTTAAGTTACAGTTTTTTGGAGCTTGTTATTAGTATAGTTTAGATGTGCTGCTATTTGGAAAAAAGAAACATTTTTACAAACTGTTTTAACTTTCTTAGTAGTTGAATACTAATGACATATGTTGATAAACTCATGTAGTAAATAACTATATCCAAAAATTGTTTTAAACTATCATTATGCATCTATTCTTGTAAATACCTCTGTAATCTCTCATGTGTTATTTGTGATCATTTGTAACTTTTGTATTCTAACTGGAGCTTTTCTCCCCGGGCCTCCGCTGAAAAAGGACCTATGTCCCGTCAGACTTCCCTGGTAAACAAATGTAAAATAAATAAATAAAGAAGAGGAACAAACTTCCAACACTACTGATTTCCTCCCATGCCATGATGTGCAGCCCCTGCATAGCTCCACCACGTTCCACCCATCTCAGTTAAAGATACTCTGGCTTTTTGCAAGGTGCAAGAACAAGGGAAATTGTGCAGCAGTACTGTGCAGCCAGCAGATTGAGTAGAGTGTTACTACTTTTTGTCTTATATGAGTAACTACTAACTGAAAAACACACAAAAGTAGAGTACTTACTGAGAGAAGCGCACAAAGGCAAAGTACTGACTGAGAGAAGTGCACAAAGGCAAAGTACTGACTGAGAGAAGTGCACAAAAGCAGAGTACAGCTCAGTATTATCTGAACTGTGGACTTGTACTATACACCATTTATTTATGCTGTCTTTTCAGACTTACATTGCTAATGTGCTGAAAGCTGCAACATTTTAGCAATGCCAGAATGATCCCATTTCTTGAAGAAACTGTGATGCCTGCTTTGAGGGCTGGATCAGGATACAGATCAGATTCAACTAGGACACAGTTTTTTTCCTCTCATTAATTATTCTCCTGTATTTATGTGGCCAGCTGCATATTTTATATGTTTTTTCCCCTATGGATAATAAACTATTGCTATATTCTTGAGGTGCCATCCTTGAAAAATGAGCCATTAAATCAAGGTCTCTTGTGTGTGTTCTATTAGTTCTGGTGGATCATCATCAGCCCCCTTTTCCCAGTTTTCTACATGGGGTCGGGGTATCATGTTAACTGTTGCCAACTCTCTCGATTCAGTGCCACACTCCTGCCTTCTTTAACACTCATGCCTGACTGTCCCAGGTCTTCTTTCATACAATCCATCCACCTCTTTGCTGGACATCCTCACTTCCTCTTACCTTCTTCCTGTCTGTCACAAATCTTCCTCACCAGATTGTCTTCTGCTTTTCTACACGTGCCCAAACCACCGTAATCTGTTCTCTTTGATCTTTTCTGCAATTGGAGCTACTTTGGCTTCTGCTCTTATGTCCTCATTTCTTCGTTTGTTCCACAGTGTGCATCCTATCACCTTTCTTAGGCACTTCATTTCCATCACCTCTAGCTTCTTCAACTGTTCTGCCTTTACTGCCCAAGTTTATGTACCGTACAGCAGTACTGGTCGCACCATTGTCTTGTACACCTTACTTTTCAGCTTCTTTGGCATTCTTCTGTCATAGACTACCCCTGATGCTCTATGCCAGTTGGCTGCAGCCCCTCTGATTCTAGTTTTGACCTCTTCATTCAGATTACCCTTCTCCTCAACTACTCCTCCCAGATACTTGAAGCTGTTTACCTGTTCCATTATCTTCCCTTCTATCTCTATTCTCAGCTTCTTCTGATTTCCCCAATTTGCTGCCATTACCACAGTCTTATCTATGCTTAGTTTCATCCCATGTGCCTTCAGATTTACATTCCATTCTCCTATCCTTTGCTGAAGTTCTAGCTCAGAGTCTGCCTGCACTGCCACCTCGTCTGCATACAGCGTCTCCTCCAACCTGTTTGCTAATGCAGTCCATCACCAGTATGAACAGCAATGGGCTCAGAGCTGAATCTTGATGTACACCCACACCAACTACGAACCCCTGTGAGGCCGAACACTGTTTGTACTTGAGTCATTGGGTCCTTGTACATAGCCTGCACTAATTCTACCAATGTTTCTGGGACTTCAAACCACAGCAGTACTGCCCAGATCAGCTTTCGCGGGACCTTGTCATAACCTTTCTCCAAGTCAAGGAATGCCCAGCTGGATTCTCTCCTCATCTCTAGCTTCTTCTCAAGTATCTGTCTCAGTGCAAACATCAGATCAATTGTGCTGCATCCTGATCTGAATCCAAACTGCTCATCTCCCATTCTACTGCTCTTGTTATCCATTTATCAATCACCTTCTCCAGAACTTTCATGCAATGTGATAGGAGTTTGATGTCTTTGTACTGCCCACAATTGTGGATGTCTCCTTTGATCTTGTACACTGGCACGAGTATGCTTATTCTCCAGTCATCTGGGATAAGCCTCTCTCTCCACACTGCTATTAGTACTCTCAGGAGCTATTTCTCCCCAGCACCTTTATCATATCTGCTGTGACCTCATCTGAACCTGCTGCTTTCCCTGCCTTCATCTTCCTTAGTGCTGTTCTTACTTCTTCTAGGGTGGGCTCCTCCTCTTCCATTGTAGGCTGTTTCTGGGGCAGTACAGCTTCTGTGGGGTTTTCTTCATTCAGCAGCTGCTGGAAATACTCCTTCCATCTGCCTTTGATGTCCTCTGGGCTGGTGAGCAGGTTGTTGCTGGCATCCCTTATGAAGGGTGTCTGACTATCTTCTTTATCTTTCGGTCTTTGCCATGCAACCTGATATAGTTTCTTTGTGCCCCTTACTGAGTCACTTTCCGTTGGTAGAGTGCCTCCAATGCCCTATTCTTTGCTATTGCAACTTCTTTCCTAGCTTCTTTGTTAGCCAACCAGTATTCCTTCCTAGCCTGGTCAGTCTTTTCTGTCTCCCACTTCGTCCTGCACTACTTTTTTCTTTCGATAAGGGCCTCAGGGCCAATAACCTAGTCACCTCCTATGTTCAAATCCTCCACAGGCCCTTTTACCAACGTTTTCTGTCTGAGAGGTGATTTCCTGCCCACTACATTACATCTCATGTTCTTTTTCGCACTTTAATAGGTCCTGCTATCATTTGTCTATTTTGTGTACTTTAGTACATTTTGTCCACTTTAGTACTTCCTGCTATAATCTATCACTTCAAGCGTTTTTAGTTTATTAAGAATTACTGCGTTATCATCTTTAAAACTGACCCTTTCTTGCAAAAAAATATTTAACTGAACATTTTTTCGAACGTTTGCATCATGTTTGGAAAAAAAATCTACAAAATGCAAGGAATGACACTTCTTGACGTCACTTATTTGGACCGTCACTGTGCCCCACTTTGGGCAGATGACAAAGTGTAAACTTAGGTAGCTGTAAACATTGTAGCGTCTGAAAAAAAAAACTCTGTACAACTTGATTAGATAACCTATGCAATGACAGAAAGCCATTTTCGAACTGAGCTGAATGCTGCACTTCATTAAACGCTCATTTATTACCTTCAACGCTAACTTGTCACTTTTCGTCTCAACTCTTGCCTGAACGCCTGTAGTTTGACTCTTCACTGCATGCCAACACGAAGAAAGAGAAGCGGGGCACAGCCCAGCCAGCGAAGAGGTTAGGGGAACACTTGGGTTCGGCTAACTATGGACTAGAAAGGGGCGCCAGGAGCAGCTGATGGTCTGTTTTTTTGGGAAGGGAGTCACACGATTTTAAATATGTGAGCTTTGACAGCAGTGCAACTTCTGAAAAGTACTACCGTTTCAGTACACAATTCAAATCGTTATTTACATTGTTAATAACATACAATACGAAAGTTCAATTCACGAAAACCTTTAAAACACAGCGTGCAATGAAAACTCCTCCCCTGATAGAGTCCGGTCACGTGGTTTTACAATGGCTTAGGGAGTGGTGGGAATACGTATTATGGGTTATGTAGTTCTTTGGGCACCTGCTATGGTGTTGCTCCTCTACCTATATTTACATGTGATGGATAAGAAAAAACACTTTCACGTTTGTATATGACTAGCTGTTTATTGCGCTGGTGTAATCTTGAATGATGTTCAGGCAATAAAAAGTAAACAGAATTTACCCGGGTTCTTTTTCCCGTGTGGTTAATGGATTAGACCCCCACCAAGTTTATAAACCCAGAGTGAGTGTAACAATGCAGCGATGGTTTTAAATAAAATCATTTGTTTACCGGAAAAGTCATACTGTGCAGCATTGCCCTTTTTCAGCGGAGGCCGGAGGGAAAGCGCCATTATACAAACGTCATAATGTAGTTATATAAACTTGTTATCATGCCAATGTTAATTTAGATTTGTAAACCAAGACAGTATTACAGTAATCCAGTGTGGACCTTGTTCAGGCCACCAGGACATACTGCTTAACTGTGCTGCATACTTCTTAGTACAAAAAATCTGGACAAAATAATGGGGGACGCAGGGTCAAATTAGAGACAAATTTTAACCATTGCTCTTATAAACTTAGAACTTTGCCAGAATAGTAGATTTTGGATTGGTATGTATTTCAGATGCCTGTCTTTCAGTGCTCAACGGCTTTCCAAAAAAACACAAATTTTATGAGAACAGACTAAAATATGACACACAAATCTGGACATTCTCCAAAAATCTGAAAAGTATACAAGTATGCTGTACACTACCTCAATATGAGGAATCGTAGCTCCCAGCATCTTATAGGTTCATATGTTCATAGGTTGGTACTAGGCTATCAGCCCTAGGGCCTATACAAGCCTAGCCATAACAATTCCCTGTCTATTTCTTCCCACAGTATTTACTTCCCTGGACCTCTGTCTAGCAAGGCGACTGACATGATCCCCGGGGTGAATTTCCTATCTTCCATCCAATCATCAAGGTTCCTTTTGAAGAGGGCCAAAGAGGCGCTCTGCTTGACATGTGTGGGCAGTCTATTCCAGAGTCTGGGGAGTCACTGGGTCAAGAACCTATCCCTACAGCATGTTTTGTTCATTGTGATGACAAGGTTTAGATCCCTGGAGCATGTGTCTCTGAGGTATTGGGATTTATTTAAGTGTAGCATGTCCAACAGCTCTGGGTTTGACATGGCCTTGTATGTTAAGCAGAGATTGCCTCTGAGTAGACGATATGCGACAGAGTATAGGTGGAGTTTTTTTTAGATGGTCAGCATAGGACATCTGCTTTAGGCCTGTGATTCTTTTAGTGAGGTATTTCTGCGGCCTTTCCAGTTGTTGCAGATGTCTTGAGAGGTACATACCAAACCATACTTCTAGAAAAAGGGACAGAAATAATTTAGGGATAAATGCCACAAATTTGGGACATTTATTTAAATACTGCAACTATTAACTTGGTAAAAAAATGGACAGAATACGAGAACATGAATTAACATACATTTTTTACTTTCCATTGGGTTTTGACATAATGGTTAAGGTGTTTACGTCCTAGACAGAATGTACAGGGTTTCATTCACACCTTTGAAAGGAAATTGGCTAAACTTAAGATGGTGTTTAAAGGCAGCTAGCCTAGTACTTACCTACAAACTTATAAGAGTTTTAGTAGTTGTAACATCAACAGCCACAAAAAGGCAGGTATTGTACATATTTGGAAGTAATTTCATGGTTTAATTAATAGCACTGTTTGCAATTCTTGTATAATACTATACAGTGGTCACGTAAAAGCTTTTGAACTACTTAATAACTGTTTACAGTATGTACATATTCTCCATCAATATAATATTTATTCTGTATAAATTCTAAAATCTACACTTCATTCATTCATTCATTCAGTTGATGTGACAAAATATATTTCCAAAATTATTTTGGCCAGAATTTCTTTCTTAAATCCAAAAAATGGCAGGAGGAACCGAACAGACAAATCCACAGATCAAGAGAGAAATAGCGTACAAAACTTTAATGACCGCTTTCATCACACGGCTTCATCAGAATACACTCCATTAAAAAATCAATGCTTTAAATACATGCTAAATTGCCAATCAACACAAGTAAAAGCAATTAATTAATATAAAATTTAAAAGCACAGTGTTCATGTTTCAAAAAAGAAAGACAGATCACTATGTTTGTTAATGGCCAACTTGCGATATTTTAAAAAACACTTAACATTAATAGTTTCATTCAAGCCAGGGAGTTTATCTGAATTTAATCTGATCTGCCAAAGTGTCTCCCTTTGTTCTAAGTAATTTTTAAAATCCCCCACCCTTATATCTGGTTTGCAATCCTCTAAAACAGAGAAAACAAAAAACAAAGAGAAACATGAGTATGGACTTCCACACTTTCACATATAACAAATACTGGATACAGTCTCAATGTCACAAAATACGATCACAAGTACAATAGAGGGTTAAGCGCTTTCATCTGTTCCTCACAGACTTCCTCAGAACCATTTTTTCCACTTCCGTTACACTTTAAATACGCCCCTTTGGCGCCAAAATTATGTTACTACATTATTACATTAAAAACTTTAAAAACTTTAAAAACTTTATTATGTATATACAAGAATGAGTAAAATAAATAAACAATAATGATAATAATAAAGTTAATGGATAACAGTTATTGTTACTGTGTTGTTTCTTATTGCTGTGTGTTTATACATTATTTGATCTTAGTTGACAGTATGCCGCTGATAGAATAAATAAATAAATAATGAATGAATAATATCACATAAGCGCTGGCGTTAATCAGTATATAATAAATAACTTCCTAAACGTTTTTACTTATTTATACTCATTTTTTATATATATCTCAATAAATTCTGGACTAAATGCAAAGTGCTAGGTGCAACTGTCTATGTTCTTTATTATAAGAGGACTATAGTGTGTGACACTAATTACATATATAATCCATATGAATGAGTGTTGTTAAACTCACTATCAAAATTCTGATGTAATGGTTTAATATAAGGACAATTTGAATGTTTAGTGACTATCTAATTCAATTCTATTTCAACTATCTACAAACATATGTTTGAAAATATGTCAACATCAAATGAGCACATATAATAAATATTATTACATTAATTTATAATAAATAATTGATATGTATAAATGTATCGTTAATAAATTATATCTCTAATAAAATACATTAACAAATTGTACAGTTGAATTACCAAATACTTCATTAATATTGTAATTATTATTGTCTATACTAATAAAAATGTGAAATAAAATTTAAAAATTAAAATTTTAAAATTTTTTTAATTTTAGTATACCTACTGAACCTAACCATCAATACGGTATGATATAAGATATTACTTATTACTGGCCTAATATTAGAAATGGTTTTATACTAATAAATTCGTTAAGGCCAGGGTAGGTGGTTGCATCAAGACATATTTGCCACCTACTTTCCAAGCATCCTAATTTGGCCTTCCAATTACCACTGTCTATCGTTCTTTCCACCTGATCTATAATAAAGAACTTAAACATGTGGTCAATACCTTTTTCTATGACATGTTTACTCAAAGCATTTTTTGTATCACCCTTTTTGATCTTATAATAATGTTCGTATATCCTGGTTCTTAACTTTCTCTCGGTTTTTCCTACATAGTAAGCGGTACATTTTACACATGTTGCTAAATATATCACTCCTTGGGTGTTACAATTGCCTGGTTTTGATTTACATTTACTTTTCAATATGTTATCAATTTTAATACTATATTCAACATTAATGTATTGGCACTGTTTACATGCCCCACATCTTTGTGTACCACTCATCTTGTGTTGGTTTAAATTGTGTATGTTTTCTCCTCTTTCTAATAACTTTTTTATATTATGTCCTGTCTTTACTATATTGGGAGAAGTGCCTATAATGTCTTTTACTTCTTCACTGTTTGTGAAAATGATCCAATGTCTTTGTAAAATTTCCTTTACAATGTTCGTCTGTGGATTAAACATAGTGACACATACCCGTCTGTGCACCATTTTTCTGTTATTGTCCACTGTGTTTGTATCACTTTTCCCTAACAATGGGTAATATTTAACTCCCCATTGGGATTTTACAAATTCCACTACATCAATGAGCATATTTGTAGGATAGTTTCTTTCTTGAAATAATTTGAAAATCAGTTCCAACTCATTCTCCATTATTTCTCTTGTCGATGACATCCTTGCTGCTCTCACACATTGACCCTTCACAATGTTCTTAAAAGTGTGTGGGGGATGACAACTTCCAAACTGGATGTAGTCGTTAGAAAAATGTCGGTTTTCTATATAGTCTGGAAGTAAATCCTTCATCATTAATGTTGATGTATGTATCTAAATAAGCAATACCTCCTTTCTCTACTGTATAGGTGAATTTCAAAAATTCTGTTGTTTTGTTAATATACTCAATAAAGGTAGGTATGTCTTTGGAATCTCCTTTCCAAATGATGAATATGTCATCCAAAAATCGTGTATATAGTAACATATGTTTGTAATAATCACTATGGAATATGAACTGATCCTCCCATTCCAGCATAACTAAGTTGGAATATATGGGTGCACAAGATGCACCCATCGCTACACCGGAAGTTTGTCTGAATTTTTCTCCTTGATGTTCTATATAGTTATGATCAAGGATAAGTTCCATCATACTCATTAACAGTTGAATTCTATCCCATGTAAGTACGGAAAACTTCCTTAGGCTGTTGCAAGAGTAGTCTAAGCCTATATCTTTAGGTATACACGAAAATAAATCCTTAACATCCACCGTTATGAAAGTGATATCATTACTCCATACATCCTTATGTTTTTAGATAGTTGAAATAGAATTGAATTAGATAGTCACTAAACATTCAAATTGTCCTTATATTAAACCATTACATCAGAATTTTGATAGTGAGTTTAACAACACTCATTCATATGGATTATATATGTAATTAGTGTCACACACTATAGTCCTCTTATAATAAAGAACATAGACAGTTGCACCTAGCACTTTGCATTTAGTCCAGAATTTATTGAGATATATATAAAAAATGAGTATAAATAAGTAAAAACGTTTAGGAAGTTATTTATTATATACTGATTAACGCCAGCGCTTATGTGATATTATTCATTCATTATTTATTTATTTATTCTATCAGCGGCATACTGTCAACTAAGATCAAATAATGTATAAACACACAGCAATAAGAAACAACACAGTAACAATAACTGTTATCCATTAACTTTATTATTATCATTATTGTTTATTTATTTTACTCATTCTTGTATATACATAATAAAGTTTTTAAAGTTTTTAATGTAATAATGTAGTAACATAATTTTGGCGCCAAAGGGGCGTATTTAAAGTGTAACGGAAGTGGAAAAAATGGTTCTGAGGAAGTCTGTGAGGAACAGATGAAAGCGCTTAACCCTCTATTGTACTTGTGATCGTATTTTGTGACATTGAGACTGTATCCAGTATTTGTTATATGTGAAAGTGTGGAAGTCCATACGGAATAAAAATTCTCGACATTGCAATCTTGTCATCGGAGCTTTTGTGGTGGGGAGCCGTGTTATACTAGTTATATTACTGAAGGTTGAGTTCCTGTTCTGGCCGAGCCTCCGTGCTGGGTTCGTCATTTACATTTTCTTAAGTTATTGATTGATAACAACATTCAAAAAATGGTTTTACTTAAAAACGAAATTATTAATATTGAGACTTATGTCAAGGGCATGCTTATGGCAGACAATTTCAGCATGTTTTTCCATCGTCTGTCTAAAGAAGTTCAACAACATTCTATCGAGGTGACCAACAGGAAACAGTTGAAATTGAGGCGCGATATCGCCTCATATAAAAACAAAACTGCATATAACAATTTCGCTTTGAATATTCGAGACAATAATTCTAAAGGACAAGGTAATTTTACCTACGGCAATCGCGCATACAGTGATGTCATTTCTGCACCTAAAGCTGACTCTAATGTTCCTACACTTAAATGTCCAGATAAAGACGACATTTTGGACAATTTAAATTTAGGATCTAGCATGTTAACTGATAACTTGTTACTTGACAATGAACAAGTTAGTGAAGTCTTAGAAATTAATCGACAAGACTTAGGTGCAGCTGGTTTTTCTGGTAGCATTAACAAAGAAAAAATCAGCAAGAATAAACCAAATACTATTTGTAAAGATTCTCTTGCTAACAAAAAGAATCAGTCTAGTAACAACAATAAAATCACAGTGTTGACTCGAAGTCGGACTTTTTTGGGGTCCAACTCGTCGGGGGACGAAGCTTAACAGAGCATTTGGACTGTTTTAGTGTTTTAAACTTAACTAAACATATTTTCAGTGACACAGAGCTGAATGTTTTGAAATATGGTCTGAATTTTGTACCGAACAACAGAGCAAATTATAGCAGGACAGTAGTTGACATTAAAAAATATGCGAGAAAACTGAATTTGTCCTACTTAATGCATGATTTACCTAACACTAATAGTGGTTTAATTAAGCCCTCTAGTTACACTCCCAGGTTGCATCACACCATTAAAGTGTTTGAACAACTTTGCATTGATGATGTTAGTAAATTGTTTAACACTAGGGGTGGTGTTTATGACAATTTGACTATCAATGAGAGGAAAGCCTTAGAACATCTAAAAACCTTGACCAGTCAGTACAGGTTTATGAAGAGTGATAAAGGCTCCAATATAGTCATTATGGAGCAAAAAGTATATAATACCAATATGTTAAAAATTTTGGATAACACAGTTGAATATCAACAAGTCACCTTACTTGACATTCATAAATCTTTTTGTTCCATTAATTCTCATTTGTATGATGCCCTGATGTCTGATGAAATCAATGTTGAACTATATAGTTTTTGTGTAGTACAGCAACCTAAAATAGGGGTGATTTTCGGGATCCCAAAAACACATAAAGATTTGGTTAATCCTCCTTTTAGACCAATAGTTTCCTCACCGCATTCCATCACTAAGGGAATTTCATTAGTTTTAGATGCTATTTTGGGGCATCTTTTGAACAATAATTCATCTTATGTTAGAGATTCCTGGCATTTTTTAGACAAGTTGAGGACATTTTATGAAAGTGGAATTTTTGATCCTGAAAGACATATAATTTTCACCTTAGATGTTGTTTCATTATATACTTGCATCCCCCATGATGAAGGTGTAGAGGCTGTTTGTAGCTATTTATTTGGAATGAAACATTTTTCCAACAGTGCCACATCTACAATTTGTAGATTGTTAGAAATTATTTTAGATAATAATTTCTTTTTATTTAACAACAGGTATTATAAACAAATAAGAGGTGTAGCAATGGGTTCTCCAGCCGCCCCTGCATATGCCAATGTAGTCATGGCTTGGTGGGAACTTGAATGTATTCCTATTCTTAAGAAAAAAATTCATATTGAGTTTTATTGTAGGTTCATTGATGATTTAGTTTTCATCATAGAAGGTAATGCTGACACTGTTGAAGTTTTTGCTTCAGAGGTCAATTTATCATCTGGCTATTTAAAATTTACTAAAGGTGATATTGGTTTGGTAGTTAATTTTTTAGACATTTGTTTTTGGTGGGATTTTATGGACAATAGGTTTCATAGTAAGATTTTCAGGAAGCATACTTTCACAAATGGATACTTGCATTATCGAAGTGGCCACCCGAAACACATCATCAAAAACATACCTAGAGGCCAGTACATCAGAGCTAGCCGTATGACCAGCAAAGAATAGGATTTAGTTCAGGAATTTCTTTTCATTGCTTCACTGTTTTTACAGAGAGGCTATGATGAGCTTTTACTAATTGACAGTGGCAATGAAATTTTTAATAAGCATTTAACTCATTATCCAGCCATTCTTAACAATTCTACAAATATTATGGTTGACCATTGTTCTGGACGAGAATCTACTAATTTCAATTTTGATTTGGTGTGTTCACTAGAAATGAGTGGAGACACTAATCGTATCAGATCCATGCTTGAAAAGAACTGGAGGGTTATCCAAGGAAATTCTGATATTGTTAGTGTAGTAGGAAATAAACCGTATTTTGTGTTTTGAAACAATTACAATATTAAAAAGTTGCTTGAACATAACAGTTTAAACAAAGGTCAGGTTACGACCAAGAAGAAAGGTATGTTTTGTTGCCATGGATGCAAGATTTGTAGATATATTTAGTTAGGATCCTGCATTTCCGTGGCCACTACAGACAGAACATTTGAAGTTCCTGGGTTTGTTAATTGCAATACCCACGGGGTGGTGTACATTGCTATGTGCACTGCCTGTCCAGCTTTTTACGTGGGAATGACCACTAGAAGTTTAGCGGCACGCATTAAGGAACATTTATACAGCATTAGAAGTGAAGATCAGAATAATGCGTTATACAAGCATTCTGTTGTTTGTTCTAGCTTTAAGAAATTTGTTTTCTCTGTTTTAGAGGTTTGCAAACCAGATATGAGGGCGGGGGATTTTAAAAATTACTTAGAACAAAGGGAGACACTTTGGCAGATCAGATTAAATTCAGATAAACTCCCTGGCTTGAATGAAACTATTAATGTTAAGTGTTTTTTAAAATATCGCAAGTTGGCCATTAACAAACATAGTGATCTGTCTTTCTTTTTTGAAACATGAACACTGTGCTTTTAAATTTTATATTAATTAATTGCTTTTACTTGTGTTGATTGGCAATTTAGTATGTATTTAAAGCATTGATTTTTTAATGGAGTGTATTCTAATGAAGTCGTGTGATGAAAGCAGTCATTAAAGTTTTGTACGCTATTTCTCTCTTGATCTGTGGATTTGTCTGTTCGGTTCCTCCTGCCATTTTTGGATTTATTTGTTTGTTGGCTTTTTTACTTTTATTTACAGAATTTCTTTCTTTCTTTCTTTTTTTATTTACTAAAAATGTTATTACATTTTTTTTCTGAAGTAATGTCTATTAACTGTAGTCTATCACCTTTTCTCCTCAGATCACTAGTTTTAAGATGGATTAGGAGGGACATGGCAGATTTTAAGACAAAAGCTGTGTCATTGATGGAAATCAGAAAGAACTGAGAGGTTTGTTTAGAATATTCATTAACTTGAGCCTTAAACAGTAAATGTTTCATGTTGGAAGGATTTGTCACACAGTCAGTATTAAGACTTTTTAAACTTATATTATTGGTAAATAATACAGAATTATATTAAATTGCCAAAATAATGATTTGTGAGTATAAAGTGGCACATTTTAGCCATTTTCGGCTTCCTGGTTGAAATTGATAAATGTTCCACATTTTAGCCAATTATTCCACAACAGAGGTTATGTTGTTGTTGTTGTCTTTCGGCTTTTCCCGGTTAGGGGTTGCCACAATGGAACTCCAGTCCGCTAATGATTGGCAGTAGATTTTCACGAACGCCGAGGTGCCAGCTCGACGTTCAACCTTCAACCTTCAACTAAGGCACGCCTATTTATGCATGTCTTTCGAACACCCCCCCCAACCGCGGGGAGGACATGCAGACTACACACAGAAGGCACTCCCCACACTCCAGTCGAGAATTGAACGGGAGAACCTCTTGCTGTGAGGCAACAATGCTACCACTGCACCACCGCGGAATTCATAACAGAGGTTATGTTATACTTATAAAAAGCTCTTTTGATGAATTAAAATGATTCAAAAATATTTACCATGGATAGCACCAAAAAAGTTCTTAACATTGAATGTATGACAGACCCTTTCAATGTGGAACTGTGAGGAGCATGAACATTTTAAAATTCAAAATCCAGAAAGTTCCTAATAATGAGGTACTCTTGGGAGATATGAGCCATGGCTCATTATGCCAGCTTTGAACACCCCATACCAAGTTTGAGCGGGTTTATATTTCTATGAGTGATGGTGATTGGCAGGTATGTAAATTAGACATGCTACAATAGCGAGTGTAATTACATGCTCACATCCTTCCTGCCTACAAGTCAAAATACAGGAAAAATTAAAAAAAAAAATACAGGTTGAATACTTAAACAAATGCAGTACATCTTGTTATTCAGCTATCCCCATTCATCAAAATACAATAAAGGACAAGTAGCCTAAGTCCCTCCACTGGAAAATTAATGATTTTATTAAATGGTTGTTATGATCCTGTTCTTAAACAGTTGCTGAGCAAGTACAAGTTGGTGTTTAATGTACTCCTTGGTTGGAGAATGCATTGGAGGAGGCAGCCAGGTTAGGTTTAGGCCTAACAACTGAAGTGAATTGTAGAAGGCACGCAAGAGAATAGCAGGTGAATACATGAGAAGCATACTATTATGACAATAGTCATCCTCTTTCAACAATAATGTAATATTGCAGTATTATTTTGTTACAGAATTGAGATAGTACCTGAATGCCCCTATTACATTGCTTGCATTCTCTGTTTGCATGTTTATTGAATCATAGGGGCATGCAGTTTAGCAAAGGGCATGACTGGGAGGAAGGGGGTGGTGTTTACTACTGAGTAACCTGTGGGCTGCTTAAAGTCACTTTCACTTAATGTTCCATAGAACAAAATTGTGTTGAATTAACTTCCCATTTTAGTAGATTATTAAGGATAAGTAACTTTTCATGGACTCTGCCAAAAGTGCAAAAATTGATAACTGTGAGTCCGTAAAGCACATATTGTGATTCTGCAACTAAAAATGTTAAAATAAATAAATGAGTAAATAAAAATGGTAAAATGAATAAATGATAAACAGCACATTCAAAAGCTCACTATTATACTTTTTAAGTGCTTTTGCAGTGAATTTGACCCCATTTCACTTTGAAGAAACGGAAATACTTGGAGGTATCTCAACCTCGACTTAATATGTTTTAGCTAAGTTCGTAACTAAATAAAACTTATATGAATTTACAATCTGTAGAGCACGGTTTCACAGTTATAGGTCACAGCATCCCCGCCCCAAAAAAAACAAAACTTCCTACAGTATATGGACATGGTGGCACATTAATGTTGAATAAATCACAGGGTAATAATTGCTTTTTCTTGTTTATCTTTCATTACTGCACAGTCTTCTAATAAAAGCTGATAGAACGGGTTCCATTCATGTAGTTGAACTTTTACAAGTTCGAACCACATATGGTCGAGACCATACGTTCGAATTTGTAAAAGTTCGAGCGTTTGAATGGAAATCTCCATAAGCGGAGGTTTCCATTCACTTCAATGTGGTGCAGTCTCGGAGTTGGTATATTTAAGTAGTGTGGGGTGTGGGGGGGTGCAGGGGGGCTTGCCCCCCTGCTTACAACAAGTTATCGTTTTGTACATTGTGTATTTTTTTTTTTTTGTATAGTCGAAGTTTTGTAACTTCGAACTTAATGGTTCGACCGTTAGGTGTTCAGAGTTACGGAACTTCGACTATCTAATACAGACGTGGTAGAACAGCTCATGTGTTCTATCTGTTTTTGTAAATATGACTGGTACATATTGCAGTGTTAGTGGCACAAAATATTAGATGGTATCAGAAGTAACTTGTTATGAAGTCTTTAGAGTTCTTCTGTCCTTCACTGTCACTGACAAATGCTGTAACTGCAGGTAGCAGAAAACCTTTTTTGCAAGTTAATTTGTTTGAGAATTGGAAGCTGTGGATTCAGAATTTCAGTTTATTTCTGACTATGAGTTGGATATATGTGAAGCTTGAAAAGATAGTGTGGTACATTCTTGCAAGTCCTAGGGGAAAGTGGCCCTGGAAGTTTATAATACTTCTGAGTTTTATGAGGGGAGAATACTGCAGTAAGGAGACAGTAGTTTCATAATGAAGTGCAAACCAAGAAAATAATGACACAGCTTGTGTCTGTTATATTTATTTGTAAACTGTAACTTCAAGCCTTGTTTTGTATATTATTAAAGTCTGGTTGGAGGGTAGGCAAAGCAGAAGCAAATAATGTCACCAAAGCAAAACAAAGTCATATCATCAGCATGAATTGTGATACTAGATGCCAGAGAGTAAGATATCTAGTTAAAACTAATGTCTTTTGGCTTTTCCCGGTTAGGGTTCGCCACAGCAGAACTCCAGTCCGCTAATGATTGGCAGTAGATTTTTATGGTGCCGAGCTGCCAGCCCGACTCCCAACCTTCAAAGAAGGCACACCCATTCACGCACGCACCTACCTGCATGTCTTTAAGCATCACTCGACCTTGGGGAGGACATGCAGACTCCACACAGAAGGCGCTCCAACTGAGAATCGAACCATAGAACCTCTTGCTGTGAAGTGGCAACCCTAACCACTGTATAAGATGTCTAGCTGATGTCACATAAAAAAAATAAAAAAAAAACAATGAAAAGCAAGAGCCACATCCTTAAATAAGATGCTCAGAAAAAGTGGTGCTAATTTTAGTTATAGTCTTCCTATCTGTAAGATAGGAGTTTGTTCATCTCAGAGAGTAACCACCCAGATCTCTATGTTTTCCAAGGCCCACATGACATCCAAATGGTCAGCATAGTTAAAGTCCTTGATAATTCAGTAAGCAAGACTAATTCCTGCTTAGACTCTTTTATTAGGGCTGCACACCTGTTCATTGATTCACTATCTGGCAATATATTGTAGAGGATTAAGGCTATGAGCTGCTAGTGTATCATACTGTACTCCTACTTTGATACCTTTAGTCTGTATTTGCCTATTGTATAACCTTGAGCAAAACAACAAGACAGCATTTGTGGTCACCCCAAAAGGAGACACTTCTGCATAGTAGATTTATCCAGTTAACAAAATGAATAACATAACAAAAAGTAAATAAATGAAACAAAAAGGTCACAATAGGACTGTCACCTTTGAAGTTATAGTGGCCTACAGTTTACTGCAGTCAAGATGACCCAAGCTGTTTTTATAATAATATCAGAAATATTTCTCAGAGTTAGGATAAGCGAGCAGTGAGCTGAAAATTATGGTTTCTTTATCATCTTTCTTGAAACAGACATTAGAATTCATCCAGGTCTGCAAAAAATCTGTTTTCCAAAATAGAGGGATTGAAGATTTTAGTAAATGGACAATTAAAAAGTCCAACCTCAGCTTAAAAAAAAAAAAAAGAAAAAGAAATATCCCAGCTCTGTGATGTAGACAGCTGGAGCCATGACTACAACCTGGATGACCTCAGTTTGATCAGCTTCTTGTGTACTTGAGGACCTGAGGCTGGGAAAGATCAGCTTTTTTATAGGTTCATAGGATAGGTTCATAGGATAGGATCATAGGTTTGGTTTACCGCCAAAGGAGACCATCAAGAAGCTCAGGTATATCATCCAATACTAATGGGAGACTGATTCTGTTCCCAGTTAAGTTGACTTCCTCCACATATCCCTGGTGAAAACATTTGTTGACTTACCCACTCCAGGAGTGGGCAGGGTTTCTTCTTCTCATGACATAAGCTGTTCGACAATCATGAGGCAGATTGCTGTTCGATGCTCCATGTCATGATGAGAATGATGTCAGAAGCTGTACCCATTTAGGTCATAGAAAAAAATCCCCTTGGAGTGCAGGGCAATAAATGGAATGATGCCAGCTGCACTGCCGCTATACACTCCCTCTTCCCACCAGCTGATGAAGTGCTCCCAGTACAGTGGGAAGTACTAGGGACTGTAAGTAAAAAGGAACAATTGGAGCAGATCTAAAGCAGCTGATGGGTGCCTGTTAAATTCCAGTAATGCCTTAGTCACATAATTTATTGTTTCTGCTTTTTTACTTTTTATACCATTCATAATAGACTGTTTTTCTTGCCCATTAAATTATTTAAAAAATCATGTTGGTATGCTGGTGACATGTTCCCTTGAAAATTATCAGTTTTATTTGACCAAAATAAGCCTTTCTGTAGGCTTGTGCATGCTATGGAAGAATAGTATTCAAATGAATAAAAACATATTTTCCAACTGTAATTTATTATGAGGGATGTTCCTCATTTTGAGCTTTAAATTCCATCCTGTTTTTGCGTCATTATAGTTTCATGTTCCATGCAGTGTCTCACTTAAATGATCTGTCATACATTCATTGTATGTAAGAATTTTTTAACATATATCCTTAGTAAATAATACTGAGTTATATTAAATCACCAAAATAACTGTGTACATATTCAGTAACACTTTTAACTATGCTGTGAACTTCCTAGGTGAAGTTGTTAGCTAAGACTTCCATATTTCGCCCATTTGTCAGACATTTGAGAGGTAGTGTTTCACATTTTAAAGATGGAAGGTTGAGAGGAATGAATAAAATATTTCTGTACTCTGTTGACACAGGTAAGGGTAATGTCAAAAGCTGTCTTTGATAAATATTAAAGAGAATATGTGCAAGTTGCTTTATTAATGACCAGGAGTGTCTCCCATGAGAAATTAATAAGGATAAATGACTCGCTGTGAGAAAGTGAAAGCAAAATTATCTCAGTTTCTTTGCAGTGAACAGTGCAGATGGTGTTCATAGTCATTACTCAGATGGATTATGGTTATTGGCACTGTCTGCGAATGAGTACAGCTCAGCTGCGATTCATAGAGACCACTTATGCCAAAGTGCGAAGTCTGTGAATAGACTTATACAAATTAAGTCATAATGAGAATTAAATGAGATATGAAGTAACTCAGCATATGCTATTGAATCATTATATCTCCTGTTAGTGATTCATCTGCTTTGCCTAACTGTGCAACCCTGAGCAAATCACTTAACCAGATACTGCTCCTGGTCTGAGTCTGAAAAAAAAGGTCCATGGAGATCAGTGCTGTACCCTCGAAAGCAAATACAAACAAATAAATTATTAAAATAAACAGTGAAATTTTCCTGCCTTTCAGGCGACCTGCGGGAGTACTGCCAAGCCTGTCTCTTTGCAATCTGTGAAAATGTTGTTACTTGCTGCTAGCCTTGCTAATTCTAGGTGGGAGTTGCTTGTCTTGGTCAAGAAAAACTGCTAGAACCCACCAGAGCTCCTCAGCAAGATAGGCAGAAATACAGACAGACGACCACTAGTTATAATTTTAATAATCAGGAGATACAGAACAGATTTAAAATGAACAGGGATCTTATAAGAGTCTTAGTGGGTATGTGTGACCCCTGTAGGGGTAAGGAGGAATGTGTGGAATTGTTGTCCCTGTGAACATTAAGGTATGTATAGCCCTCACTATACTTGCCACGGGGACCTTTCGGAGATAGAGTAGGGACATGATGGAGATCTCGCAGGCTTCTGCCTCCAGGACAGTATAGCATTTCCTGGATGTACTATTGGCATGTGTAGATCAATACATCTGTTTCCCAGTGTCACCTCAGAACCAAGTCAGGGTGGCATGTTTCCTTGAAGTACTCAGTGTGTTAGATTACACCTATGTTGCAGTTATAGCCCCTTCTGTTCCACGGGGGAGCAGTACTGCAATAGGAAAGGCTGCCATTCCATTAGTTACCAGATAGTGTGTGCAAGTCTCTTTCCAGCATCCTGGCAGTGCACATGATTCGCATATCTGGCACACTAGCTCACTCCACCACCTATTCCTGTATGGTACAATGCCCAGTGGTCATATTGTTGGTCAGCTGAAAAATATATTTATTTTTATATTGGATTAAAGTTGTTATTCATGATAAAATGTATTGCTGAGTACTAAAACATTTTTTCAGTGTTTTGTGTCCCTCCCTTCTCTCTCTCTCTGTTTTTTTTTTCTTGTTTTTCAGGTGATGCTGGATATCTGCTAGAGCCATGGTTCATTATGCCAGCGAGAAATCCATGTGGAGCTGCAGAAGAGACCTATAACATATTCCTGTCATAGACATCGAGAGGGTTGTAAGTGCTTTAGGTGCTTGGATGAGTCTGGGGGTGCCCTCCATTATCACTAAGGTACTGCATACAGGATGTTTACCGCATTTTGTATTCTGCATAGCATAATCATCTACTAGTCTGGTAGTGAAGTGACCCATGTTGTCGCTGCAGTTCCCATTTTCAGTTCCTGTACAACTTATGATGATCAGCCAGCAGCAATAGTAAAAGACACCTTGTGACAGGCTCACGCATGGCATGTAGTTGTGAAGGGAAACAGACGAAATCTAGTCAAAAACTATAGACCATGACATTCAGGTTAGTGTTCCCTTTCTTGGAAAAAACACATAGAATATAATTGATGCATGCAGTGGTATGTGTGGGCAATGTTGTGTGGTTTATAGTCTGCTGTTACTGTTCTTCTGACATTCTTGCTCATTGTAAAAGATATGTTTTTTTTATTTCATAACAGTTACTGAAATTATTGTTTGTAGAAGTCATGTCTGAGTGATTACACCTGTTCAGTGATGTTGTAAGGCATCATATAAATAATCACCTTCTTTAACTGTGTGGCAAAGTAAATTATTTAGAAGTGGTGTATCTAAGTATGCATGTACTGAACATCCTCATTTTGTATAATTTAGTTGTTGTTGTTGTCTTTCGGCTTTGCCCGGTTAGGGGTCGCTACAGCAGAGCTCCGGTCCGCTAATGATTGGCAGTAGATTTTCATGAATGCCGAGGTGCCAGCTCGACGTTCAATCTTCAACTAAGGCACGCCCATTTGCGCATGTCTTTCGAACATCCAACCAACCGCGGGGAGGACATGCAGACTCCACACAGAAGGCACTCCCTGCACTCCAGCCGAGAATCGAACGGGAGAACCTCTTGCTGTGAGGCAACAACGCTACCGCTGCACCACCAGGGAATTTTGTATAATTTAGTAAAAGCAGCTATTTCAATATTTGATGAATTCAATAATTGCATTTGAATGAAAACATAATATTTTTCATATTTTTTTCAATTTATCATATTAAAGTATGTTGTTTGCTTAGGTACTGCACATCAGATTATTTTTATTTTATCATACTCAGTAGTTTGTGACTTCCGAGGCAAATAATATCATCACTTGTGCAGAGGTGAGTGTGAAGTGGCAGCAGTGTTTGTTTAACTGTCAGGATACTCATGTAAATGTGTAAATTTCTCATTACTGTGTTTCCATGAAAAGTGTGTACTAATACTTTTCTGGTGTAGGTAACTGCCAGCTATAGGAATGATAATGCATAGAGCACTAGTGTTAATAGCTGCCATGTCATGTTATGTCATTCAGATTTCTTTCCACAGTTTCTTGAGGTTCTAAGCAATATTACTACAAAGATGTAATGCATACAGTGGTAAAGTGTCCCAAATCCCCACTTTTTGTTTGCTTGATATGTTCTTCCCCTCCTAGTTAAATTATTGGGATGTTAGCATAGTGGTTAAGGTATTTATCTTACGGACAGAAGGGGCAGGGTTTGATTCTTACATGGGGTAATTGGCTAGGCTTAAACTGGCCCACAAAGGCAATTTGCCTAGTACTAACATATGAACCTAAGCCCTCTTCAAGAGAAATCTTGATGATGGGAAATAGAAAGTTCACCCTGGGGATCACTCTGTTGTCTCTACTTGATAGAGCCACTGGGAACTAACGTCGGGCAGCACGATACCAGGGCACTTCTATGGACTAGGCTTGTAAAGGCTCCAGGGCCATTAGCCTAGTACACACCTGTGAACCTATTCAACAGTCTTTATGAAAGTAAAATTTTATGTAACAGAATTGTCAAAGTTAATTCTCAGCAGTTCAAGATCAAATGAGTTAATTCACATCTTGTAAGGACAGGTTAGGTGACAGTGTAAGTGATTTTGAAGAGGGGTTGCTGTGAAAGCTGTATGGTGAGTTGGTTTGAGGTTCTTACCTAAGTGATGCAAGTGACCATGCAGAAACTGATCTGGCAATGCTTCATGAACATGATCAGGACCTCAAATTAGAGGATCTGCAAGGTGTGGATGAACACTGACATGGCCTGCATGAAATCTGTTGTGACTTTCCTTCCCGCCTAGTCATATTACTCTCCTGCGAAGCATTTGAAGTCTCATGTGATCTACCCCAATGGGTCCAGAGAGCACCCCCTTCTCTTCCCCTTTCAAGATCAACACCTACTTCAGTCTGGTAAGTCCTAACTAGTGCATGAATGGAGGCTGACACTGATGCTTGGTGTGCCACCATACTATGCATTAGTGTGATCATGGCATAATCTGTACTCTCTATCATTTTGAGGTGGTGCTCGCCATACCCTAGAGGGCTTAGACCATTTCCAGCTGACTCCCTGTGGTAGTGTTCTGAGCACTAACAATGTTATTGCACATTTGCTGTTGAGCAGCCAATGTCTTTCGTATTTCCTGGGGAAGCTGTAACAAATGTCTGTGACTGGCTCCCCCTTTGTAAAGGTGTCACTGTGGACAATGTTACCTCTGAATGCCAGCCATCATCATTAAATTTTTTGTCTAGGTTTGGAGATAATGGTATAGAGGTGCATGGTTGTCCTTCCTGTGCAAGTCTGAGTGCAGTGTCAGCACGTGGTTCACTTTGTGATGCACTGTCACTTCCTGCAGAGTTAGTAACATGTTGTGGAGTGTGAGACCCTGCCATTAAATTTGTGGACTATGTGCCACTTACCACAGACTGCCTTATAAGTATTATTGCTTTCACCATCATTATTACCAGCAGCCATTCTGCTGTTGATATCCAAATTCATTGATAAGGTGGAACCTTTTGTTTCTGATGCTGACCTTGTAAAAAAATAAAATATCTGAAAACATTACTCATAATGAAATAGCAAACACTATTGCATGCTTATTAAAGGAGTGTGTGGGACCGCTACCATGCACACTGCTTTCATTGCTATTCCGTACTGATGTTGAACATTCGTCTAGTAATAGTAATTGCCATTTGTTTAATGTAATTATTCATTGTCAGCATTCAGTTCTCTATATGAATATATGGCACTGTTTTCAAACCAGCCTTCATGAACAGATGAGTGTTGCGACTGTAGACAATGATAGCAGCCAGTGTCCACACAACCTCTGATTAGTCCAATGCCATCATCATCTGTGTCAAAGTCATCCCCATGAGAGAAGGTACCCTCATCTGGTGTTAATTGGATAATTGTTGGAGGTTCCCCAACTCCGAGATTGCACTACATTGAGGAAAAGGGTAAACAAAGAATACACAATGAATATTCATGCTGACATTGGTAGGAATATTACTTTATTTTATCCAATTGTTGGATGGAGGGCAAGGTTTAGGTGAGAGTTTCTACTATGAATACTGCAACTCATACACTGATATGGACCTAGCATTCTAGGATGGCCAACTAGAACTTTTCAACAACATTACCTTCAACATTTAGGTACTTTGACGAATAGCAATTTTGACAGAGTTCGACCATTAGGTATTCGACATAATGATCATTCGATTAAATGATATAGACCCCAGTCATACATGGGATTCCAGGAGATATCCACTATGCATCTTGAAGATATGGCAGACTAAAAACTTATATATTTATTTAACTATTTATTTATTTGTTCAAAAAGCCATATATAAAATTGGGACAAAGGCCGTAAAATAGGGATTTTTTTAAACATTGCTCTTACAAACTTAGAAAGTTGATAGAATAACAGGTTTTGTATTAGCATGAATTTTCTGAAGGGTATGAAGTGTGAAACTCAAATGTCATTATTTTCTAACTTCAGCCTTTAATGATTTGCCACTAATTTGCCAGAAAACTGCAATTTTATGAAAAAAACGGACCAAAAATATAAGGCAAAAATCTGTATATTCTGCAAAAATCTGTACAGTTAGGAGACATGTTAAGTCATAGAGAATTATCTGAAGTAATACAAAGCATTCAGTACATTACATTACTGCACGCAATAACTGCCGTACTTCTGTCTTTAATTTTATTACTGTATTTAATGAATTTATGAACCTATGAAGGAATAGATTGCGCTCACTACATTACTGCAAGCAAGAGTGTGACAGATTTAAGTATACACATGAAGGGAGTAATGTAATTAAAGTCTATAAACACATTACTGAAAGATTTTTATTACTGAAAAAATAGAGTGCATTCAGTGCATTACTGTAAGCAAGACTGATCTAAGTGTGGTATTTAGGCCTATCTTTGATAGCATACGTTGTAATTATTTATGATGGGTGTTATTAATGCAGTATTTCAAACTAATGCATTTCAAGGAAAAAAGGTGATTATGTCTGTGTAGTACACTGCAACATGTAAAACCACATGACTACTTGATAGTAAACACTATCGTGCCAAGTATGCATAAGCACTTCTCATAACATTTCACCCAAAAGTGTGTAAAACACTCCCAATCATGCCAAAGTTTGCATAAGCGCGTCCCATACACTTTGAAGTAACAATATGAATAAAGACTCCAGATATTCTGTCTTACCTTAATAATCACAGAAATTTTTTAAAGTAAGAAATGTAATACTGTGTAACTTGATGTGTAATTGTATTGTGTGTATTTTCTCTCGTCTCTCTCCCACATCTTTTCTCTGTTTTTATTTTATTTATGTATTTCTTTGTCCTTTATTATTTTATTTCAGTCCCATTTATGTTCATTTTTCTACTGCTAAAAAATCCCTTGATGCAGCCCAGGCACATACCTTCCAGGTTAGACAGTACTCCCCCTCTGCAGGATTTGGGAAGTGGCATTAGTCCTGCTTAACACCTTGGCATGTTGCAAACTGGAAAGCCTCATAGAACAGAGGGCTTTGGAACTTGGTTGAAGATGTGGAAGAGGTAGTTGTTCAGAGGATTCAGCCAGTTGAGGCTTCACTACAGCATGTTAAAACAAGCTGTCCCAGCTGGTACCAACCTCTGCACCACCACAGGCCCCTACCCACTTAACATCGGGGTCCTTCACTGCCCCACCATCCGGCAGTGGAACTGCTTGTGGCTCTGTGGGCTGGGACTCCTGCTGGTGCTTCATCCCTTCTTCCCTTATCCTTTCACCTACACCCTCTTACCTATTTCTCATCCACACAATGGACTCATATAAAAAAGACATGTGAAAAAAATTGGGGTTTTATTCCATGACAAAAGCATTGTGCCATTTATTTAACTTTTGTTTACCGGGAAAGTCAGACTTGGAATGAGCCAATTTTCAGTGGAGGCCCAGGGAAAAATACTCCAATCACATGTCTTTGTAATGTGGGGGGAAAACGGAGCACCCAGAGAAAACCCACACAAACACAGGGAGGACATGCAGATTCCGCACAGAAGACACCCAGCCGAGAATTGAACCTCTTCTACCTCCTCTAGCACTACCCTCTTGATGTTTTCCCTTCTGTGTTCCCCTCTTTGTTGTGTCTCCCATTTTAATTTTTTTTATCTCCCTCTTTCTATTCTTTAATGAAAGTATAAGGGTGTCCACATAAGGATACCCCTATATAAAATATATTAAGCCATTTTATTTTTTTAATATCAATAATAATAATACAAGCTGCACAGTCTGCAGCTTTCCTCAGGTATTTTAAATGTGACTGATCACAGCAGAGTGCGTTCCTAATATCTGAATGTATGTGAAATGGTACAAAGTAATGCAAGGCTCGCAGTTTTCAAGCAATCCTTTTCACATCTGCTTAACCCTTAACTTCAGATACTTCACTCTTTTGGTATAAGTGGGCATGTTCTTCAACATGCCTTCACTTTTACTTATTCATTGCAAATGCACTGAGTTTAACTTAGTTACATATAATTGTAGTGGAGCTTCTCACTTATAACTGCTAGGGGCTTGTTGACTACTGGATTATGAATACCACCGTGCATCTCCCAAATAGTTAAAAATGCAGCATTGCTCAGTTTCAGTACATTTGTCTGCATTATTCATTCAGAAGTTTGTTACTTTGGATCCATTGCATCACTGTCACACAGTGTTGAACTTTGCAAGGCTGAATGGTGTATTAGACCAATGATTCATTTTCTCAAAGTAGATTATCATAAGGTAGTTTGTGAACTCTGTATTACAGTATTCATTCAGTCACACAAAGTGGAGTATCATGTACTGTTATAAAAAATAGTCCAGTCTCAGAGTGCTGCTTTTTAATATTTTATGTCCTTCTCTAAGATTTTAATGCACCACACTTTATGATGTTGCATTTTGGACATTTTGTAAAACACACTGTGTGCCCCACAGAGTGAAGATATTTGCCTTGCAAAGGAAAATCTAGTAGTCTACAAGGATTTATCATGGATTGGAGATAAATACTATGCTACTGCACAATGCTGTGCTTTGTGCAAGTCGATTCTGTCTCATACATATTAATTGTTATTTTTAGTAGGTTGTCATCTATTATGCAAATTGTGCATATGGATTATAAAAAGGAAATACAAGTTAGTTCTGGAATATTCCATTTTCCTAGTTCCTGCAGGCTGTGCAGTGCATTAGATTTAGTGCTGTACTGCCACAGTGGTTGAATGCTGTATTCAGTCTGGGAAGGCTGCCAGCCTAGCTAGATAAAATTTTGTAGATAATTCTATGTCATTGTAAATATTAATATAATCCACAGGCTTGTTCTACAAATGTAAAGAGAACTATGTGTTATGATCAAACTATATGTTGTACTGAACTTCAAAAATGTAACCACAGTGCACCCTGCTGGAAGAAAGCTGTTAAGTAAAGAATTATAACTGTGTTTGATCTCAAGCTCAGACAGGATGTCTGGGCTAGCAAATTATTTCTATTGTTTTAATTTAAGAGATAATTACTAAGGGTTTACATGTAAAAGTGTATTTTATTGCTGTGGCTTCCTGGCCAGGTGCAGCTTACAATGAAATGTAAATTTTGAGTTTCTGTTAGCCTAGGAACTAAAGGAGAAGTGAAAAATGATATAATGTGAAATAAATCAGCAGTACTGGGTATTATCAATTTAAGACTTTCTCCGAGAGAGTGAGCATTTTGTATTTTGTCAGAAGCTGACTACAACTCACCAGCACTTGCTTGCTCTGTATGTAAGTAGTATTTAGAACAGTGATTTTTCTTACAGTTAGATAGAAATATAGCCAGATTAGCCTAGCTGTTTTCTGTATTTATGTCAGACTATCCTACTGAACTCTTGATTAGCACTGTGTTGAATTGATGAGATTTGTCTTGTGTTTTTATTATTTATTATGAAATATTTTTAAACCTTTCAACTGTGGCTGTTTTGTGTAGAGATAATTTAAGCTCTTAGAGTACATTGCATGTATTTGGTGATACTGGCCAAGCCACTCCAATAGTCTTGCTGTTCGGCACACTTACTATTTGGATAACAGTAAAACTACACAGTGAAATTGGTCACCCTTTGGGAAGGGCCTTAAAGTAGCTGATAATAGTGGTTGGTTGCAGTTGGTACTACCTTATAGTCTGGGCAGAAAGGGTGCATAGCTGGAGAACCTGTGCCAGCCTTCGCCAGGAGTGTCTGTGTGTTTGTATCTAAATCAAATCTTAAAGTGTGTGTGTGTCAGCTACTTGGGCAAGGACACGAAGCATTGGTTGGACAGAGAGGGTGCTGGAAGTTTTAGCTTGACCACTAGGCTGAGATATAGACCCTATAGCTGTGCCAGTGGGGAGTTTTATTGGGGATCTGGAGAGAAATGGAGAAATCAGCCCCAGACTGACTATGATCTCTGTGTGCTTTTAAGGGGAATTGTACTTTACTGTGTGTGTACTTCTTATACGCCAGTGTGCAAGCCCCTCACTAGTGCTAGTGGTGAGGACTGAGGCTCCTTGATTACTGGACAAGTGCATGGGCATCACATATTAATTGTTTGCCAGTGGTGGGATATTCACATCAATATTAATTGTTTGATAGTGGTGAGTTAGCCACATCACATACTAATTGGCTTGTAGAGGTGTGGATAGTGAATTCCTGTAGCTTGTGTACAGTGACCACTGAAGGTGTTTTTGTACTCTAAATCAGCTATGAGGTGAATATTCAGAGTTCAGATCACAATTGTTTTATTTATTTTGTTAGCTTAGTTAGTCAGGGAGAGAGGGCGGCCACGGTGGTGCAGTGGTTAGCATTGCCGCCTCACAGCAAGAGGTTCTCCGGTTCAATCCTCGGCTGGGGTGCCTTCTGTGCGGAGTCTGCATGTCCTCCCTGTGGTCGCGTGGGTTTCCTCCGGGTGCTCCGGTTTCCTCCCACATCCCAAAGACATGCTGCAGGTGGATTGGACACTCTAAATTGGCCCTAGGTGTGCGTGTGAGTGTGCCTTCTGTGGAAGGTTGGGCGCCGGGCTGGCAACTCGACACCGTAAAACTCCACTGCCATTCAATGTGCGGACAAGGTGATCCACTGTGGCGACCCCTAACCGGGAAAAAGCCAAAAGAAGAAGAAGAAGAAGAAGTTAGTCAGGGAGAGCAGGCAAGCACGTCAGCAGAGGAATATGATAAGCTGACAAGGAACCAGTTTGCTGAGATGTGCCAGGCTAGAGGACGGGTGCATGGAAACCTGACTAAAGCAGACATGATTGCAGCTTTGGTCACAGTTGCATCAGAGAATAGCAACCAGGAGAATGATCAGATTGGCTGTGGAGATGTACAAGACTCAGAGAATGGACAGCTCAACCTTTCTGCAGAGGGCTTAAAAATCCATCTGGAGCTCAAGAGACTTGAGTTGGAGGCCAGGCATTTGGAAACAGAAGCAGCAGAGAGACTGAGATATATACATGCTGAGGAGAATAAGAAACTGCTACTCCTGGAAGCTGAGGAGAAGGAGAGGCAGAGGCAGCACGAAAAGGAGATGCTGACTCTTCACCAGAGTCATGGAGATAATGGAAAAGGGAGTAACTGGACCCCAGAAGCACAAAAAGTCAGTAAATTTCTTCCGCAGTTTTCACAGGGGGATAATTTTGATAGTTTCATTCATATGTTTGAGAGGGTATGTAAACAATATGATGTTGACCAAAGGCTCTGGATACGGTTCCTGACCCACTTACTCTATGGTAAAGATGTAACTGTGCTGTCTAAACTACCTGATTGTGAATTTTTTTGATTATACTGTTGTTAAGAACTGTTTGCTAGAATGTTTTAAGCTAACACCTGAAGGTTATAGGAAAATGTTTCATGAGCATAGATGCAATGCAGATGAAAGTGTGTCTGAATATGTTGCTGAACTGAAAACTTATTTTCATAGGTAGGTGAGTGGATATCAGGTCACCACTTTTGAAGGGCTGGCAGACCTTTTGGTGAGGAAACAAGCCCTTAGCACTTTGCCTGAGGACATGAGGATCTGGTTAGCTGGTAGACAATGTTCTACTGTATGAGTTGGGGAAGAAGGGAGAGCTATACCTAGTAAGCAGGAGATCACTGCACAGGAAAGGGACACCCAGTGCTGCTCATGGGTCTAGAGGAACCTATGGTGGGTAGCCCAGACTGCTCCAACAGAATCTGCCAGTAGCAGGGGAAGCCACAAGTCCAGGTACTTGTCCAGGACCTAGAGTTAAATGTTTTGAATACAACCAGTGGGGCATGTAGCATATATATGTCCATAGAGGCAAGGTACGGAACAAATGATGAGGTAAGTGGGAATGACAAAATGTCAACAGTAGGTTGTCTTGAGACAACAAGGGTACCAAACTACCACAAGAGGTTATATCTTATCATAGTGAATGGCAAAGAGGCCATTGCTAAGAGAGACACAGCCTCTGAGATAACTATTGTGAAGCCTAAAATGGTCGCAGAGGAGCACTACTTGCCTGGGCAGTCTACTCCAGTCAGAGCTTTTGGAGGGACCCCTTTCCAAATACCTTTGTATAGGGTTCATCTTGACTGGGAGGGTAGAAAAGGAAGCCAGCAAGTAGGTGTGTTTGAGGATATCCCTGAAGATGTCCTGATAGGGAATGATTTTGATACTGCAGTACCATGTGCTCATGCAGTTACACGCAGTCAGGCTTGGAGTCAAGCGTGTGGGTCTGGTAGCCTGGGGAGACCCAGTCAGACTGCATACTTGCAGCCAGGACTGGTGAGATGGTTACTTCAGGGAGGTAGCTACTCTGTAGCAGTGAGACTGAAGGTGAGCCACAGCTGTTTGTGGGTACTGATGGTCCCTTGGACAGAGTGACTGCAAAGGCAGAGGTGAGTAGTAGTTTACCAGGCTGACAGTGAGGCACCACTGTCAGGGGATGCCAGACTTCCTGTGGAAGGGGAGCTGGGAAGGGTTACAAAGAGAGAGTTGAGACAGGCTCAGCTCTCAGACCCTACATTACATGGCCTGAGAGAGGTAGATAATGAGGCACCTGATTCTCAAGGGAAGGGGGATTCTGTATACTGGGACAAAGGGTTACTGTATAGAGAGTGGACCCCTGAGGGAGAGCTAGAAGGTGAGATAATACAGCAGTTGGTAGTGCTTAGAGCCTACTGTCTGGCTCTTCTAGCCATAGCCCATGATATTCTCTTTGCAGGTGATATGGGCATAGAACGTACAAACAGACGTATTATGCAAAACTTCTATTGGCCTGGAATTTCCAGAGATGTAACAAGGTACTGCAGGACCTGTGAGCAGTGCCAAAAGGTAGGCAAGGCAGGTGACAAGGTGGGAGCTCCTTTGATGCCTGTGCTTGTGATTGAGGAGCCATTTCAGAGGGTAGGTATGGATATTGTGGGGTCTCTGAGTACCCCAAGTTCCACAGGGAAAAAGTATATCCTAGTGGTAGTAGATTATGCTACAAGCTACCCTGAGGCAGTCGCTTTGTCCTCCATTGAGGCGGAAAAGTTGACAAATGCTTTGTTAGAGGTTTTAAGCAGGGCAAGTTTCCCAAAAGAAATACTGACTGACAGAGGTGCCATTTTTATATCAGACCTGCTGTCTTGTCTGTGGAAGTACTGTGGGGTGAAGCACCTGAAGACCACCCCTTACCATTCCCAGACTAATGGTCTTGTTGAGAGGTTAAACTCTACAATCAAGTCCATGCTACAGGCATTTGCAGACCAGTTTAAGAGGGAGTGGGACAAATATTTGCCCCATCTGTTGTTTGCTTACAGAGAGGTTCCCAGGATTCCACAGGTTTTTCACCCTTTGAGTTGTTGTATGAGGATAGGGTGAGGGGGCCTCTAGATTTAATTTGTGATGAGTGGGAAGGTGGCTGTGAATCTCGCAAGGAGTCTTTTGTGGCATATATCCCAAACCTTAGGACAAGGCTCAGGGAACTCATGGGCTTGGCCCAGGAGAACCTGGCAGAAGCCCAACAACAGGAAAAGGTCTGGTGTGACAGGAATGCTTGAGCTAGAGAGTATGCTATAGTGCAGCAGGTAATGGTTCTCATTCCTGTCAGACACAACAAGCTGCAAGCAGCTTGAGAGGGACCCTACAAGGTGATAAGGAAGGTCAGTGATGTTAAATACCTGGTAGAACTGCTAGTCAGGGGACAGGGACACAAACTGTACAATGTTAAAATGATGAAACCTTACCATTATAGGGAGGCCCTTGTGCTGAGTATTTCAGTTAATTGTTGGAGGAGTCTGAGGGAGATCTGGTGACTGATCTCCTCAGTGAGGCATGGACTGACACCTCAGTGGAAGGGGTAGAATGTCCCAGCAGCTATCTCCTACCCAGGGTTAAGAAATCCGAGCAGTGTTGCAGGAGTTTGGGGACATGTTCACTGGGAAACCAGGGTGCACCCACCTGGTGAAGCACCAGGTAGATACAGGACCCCCAAAGGCCTATTAGGCAGGGCCCTTATAGGGTACCTGAGAGAGTCAAACAGACTCTGAGGGAGGAGATACAGGAAATTTTGGAACTAGGGGTAATTCAAGAGTCCAACAGTCCCTTGGCCTCCCCAGTGGTGCTGGTGCCAAAAAAGGATGGTAGCACCAGGTTCTGTGTGGACTACAGGAAATTAAATAATCACACAAAGTCAGATGCTTACACCATGCCTAGGACAGGTGAAGCCGTAGATCAGCTGGGTAGGGCTAAGTTTCTTAGCACCATTGATCTTACCAACGGTTACTGGCAGATACCTTTGACTCCCAGTGATAGAAAGAGGTCAGCCTTTTTTACTTCTTTTGGCTTGTATGAGTTCATAAAGATGCCCTTTGGGATGAAAAATGCCCCAGCAACTTTCCAGAGGCTGGTAGAGTGTATCCTAGCAGGAGTAGGAGGGTTTGCCCTTGCTTACCTAGATGATTTTGCCATCTACAGCCATTCCTGGCAAGAGCACCTTCAGCATGTCAGGGAGATGCTGGGCAGACCACAGAGGGCAGGGTTGACTATTAAGCTGAGCAAATGTCAGGTGGGTATGGCAGAGGTCTGCTACCTGGGACATAGAGTGGGGAGTGGTAAGATCAGGCTAGAACCTGCCAAAGTAGAAACCATTCAGGCATGGCCTGCACCAGTTACCAAAAAGCAGGTGAGGGCATTCTTAGAGACAGCAGGGTATTACAGAAAGTTTGCCCCCAGTTATAGTACCATAGCTGCTCCCCTCACAGACCTGACAAGAAAAACAGGCCAGATAAGGTAGTGTGGACCACAGCATGTGAGCAGGCATTTCAGAAGCATAAATTAGCTTTGGGAGGACCCCCTGTGTTAGCCAGTCCATATTACAGCAAAGAGTTTGTTGTGCAGGTGGATGCTTCAAACCACAAGTTGGGGGCTGTACTTAGCCAAATTTCTTTGGAGGGAGAAGAGCACCCAGTGGTTTATCTCAGTCATAGGTTCCAAACCAGGGAAGAATGCTATGCAGCTGTAGCAAATGAACATCTAGCCATAGTGTGGGCACTGCAGAAACTTCAGCCTTATCTGTATGGAAGAAAATTAATTGTAGTTACAGATCACAATCCCCTAACATGGTTACACCGAACCAGCCAGCAAAATGCCAAGTTGCTAAGATGGAGCCTAGGATTGCAAGCATATGATATGTCTGTGCATCACCACAGTGGGATTAGCAATGCCAATGCAGATGAGCTCTCAAGACAGGGAATGGGTAAGGTATACTCAGATAGACCTAATCCTCTCAAGCAATGTTTCTCAATGATCACTTGAAAAGCTAGCTTGAGTTCTCTGAGGGGGGGGGGGGATATATGGAGGCTGCTACCCTAGCTAGATAGAATTTTTGTAGATAATTCTATGTCATAGGTTCATAGGTAGGTACTAGGCTATCTGGCCGAGGGCATTTATAAGCCTAGCCAGAGTGTGTCAGCTTTCGCCACCCCATTGATTAATTAACTGAGCCTCTGTCAAGAAGAGCCACTGAAGTGATCCCAGGGGTGTATTTTCTGTTACCCATCCACTCGTCAAGGTTTCTCTTGAAGAGTGTTAGTGAGGGGCTCTGCCTAATGTAGTTAGGAATTTTGTTCCAAAGCATGGGGAGTCTCTGTGACAGGAATCTATCCCTCCAGCATGTTCTATTTATTGTTGTGGTGAGGTTTAGCTCACTAGAGCGAGTGGCTCACAGTGACTTGGATTTCTTTAGGTGGAGCATGTCCCTCAATTCTGAGTTGGACATGGCTTTGTAAGTCAGGCAGAGATCACCTCTGAGTAAGCGATATGCCACTGAGTACAGCTGGAGTTTTTCCAGTTGGGCTGCATAGGGCATGTTTGAGACCAGTAATCCTCTTGGTGAGGTACTTTTGTGGTCTTTCCGGCTGTTGGAAGTGTCTTGTGAGGTATATCCCAAATGGGGCATTGTACTCTATGATGGGTCTGATGAGTGATGAGTAGAGGGGCACTATAACCTCTTTATTTCTAGATGCGAACCCTTTAGTAATTAGATGGGCTACATAGAAGGATTTCCTAACTACTTTGGCAATATGATTGTCAAAGGAGAGATTACTATCTACCTGGGTCCCCAGATCTCTTATTACCTCTTCTGTATTAAGGGGGCTGCCACCTATGTGGTAATTCAAGGGTGTTTTGTTTTTCCCAAATGGGATGAATATGCATTTTTTGGCATTTAGCTTGAGACCATGACTTTGACAACAGGTGTCCGTCTCAGTAAGGCCCTTTTGGAGAATGTCTCTGTCAGCCAGAGAGTCAATTATGGCTCCCAGTTTACAGTCATCAGCGAACTTGGTTAGCCATACTCTCCTGTGTTTGCCTGTACTTCTGAGAAGTATATGCCGAACAGTAGGGGTCCCAGGACCAAGCCTTGTGGGGCACCACTTGTGACTGGTTTAGAGTCGAACCTGGAGCCCGCTATTCTTACTGTGTGAGTTCTGTCTGTAAGCCAGTTGGCAACCCATGTCATGACGTAGGGGTTTATGTTTAAGCTGGTGAGTTTTTCTATAATTCCTGAGTGGGGAATGGTGTCAAAAGCCTTGGCGAGGTCAAGGTAGGCTGTGTGAACTACCTTCCTCTTATCTATGGCCTTGGTGACTGTCTCAAAGAAGTCAACCAGGTTTAGTAGGCATAATCTTCCCTTAACAAAGCTGAACTGGGTTGGGTCAAGTGTTTGGAGGTTCCCAATGACTTTGTTAATGAGTTCCATGATGATGCGCTCCATAGTCTTGCAGACCAGGCTAGTCAGGCTTATGGGGCGATAGTTACCAGGGTCAGTTGTGGCCCCTCCTTCATGGTGCGGAATAATCATTGCTGTGCACCATTCTATGGGCACGTAGCCTGTGGAGAGGCTGAGGTTGAGCAGTGTGTTTAGGTGGGGGGTTAGTTCATTCTGTAGTTCATGCAAGATGCAGCCTGGCCCCATTGACGTTGTGCTTTTGGCTTTTGAAAGGGCTGTTTTCACCTGTGCACCTGTGATTTCCAGGACACTACACTTTTCTGGTATTATTGTGGGTCCTTTTGGGGGTGAGAGGGGGGGGTGAAGTTTGCACTGAATCTGTCTGCCAGGATGTTGGCAATATCAGTGGGTTGAGTATATTTGGTGCGATTTTGTACTAGCTCAGAGCATATCTGTGAGTTGCCACTTAGATTCTTGACATAGCTAAAGAAGGCTTTGTGGTTATCTTTCGAATCCTTGGCTATTTTTCTTTCAAAGTTAGCCTTGGAGGATTTTATGAGGGACCTTAGTTTCTTACTGATACTGATCAGGGATGTCTTTCCTTCTTGTAATTTGCTTTTTTTCTGAACTAGTTTCCTCCTTCTATTGTATAGCCTGTTTATGGCAGGGGTCCACCAGACTGGTTTCCTTCTCTTAGGGGATTGAGTCTTGGTTTTCCTAGGGATGGCATGATCCATGCATCCTTGTAGGTGCTCATAGAGTGCATTTGTAAAGGTTCCTGCATCTTGGACACTGTTCTCCTTTAGCATGGGGGCTGTGAAACTTACCACCACTGTCTTAAGTAAGGTGAAGTTTGCTATAGAAAAGTTTTTCACTGTGGTTTCCTTGGCTGGAGGTGGTGGTGTGATGTGCATATCCAGAGTGATTAGTTTATGGTCTGATCTAATCAGTGACGGGTGAAACACCTGTCGCCCATGCTAGTGATGACCAGGTCCAATATGTTTTCACCTCTGGTAGGGGAGTTTACCAGCTGATCCAGGGCATTTGAGTTAATAAATTCCAGGAAGCGCTGGACCTGGGAGTTTGTACTTGAGTAGTTTTCCCAGTTAACGGTAGGGTAATTGAAATCGCCCATTATCAGGGTGTTGGGTAGGACCTTTATGGTTTCCAGTGTCTCCAGAAAGGCAGAATGATGGTCCTGGGTCATGGAGGGTGATCTGTAGCAGGCCACAATTTGCATTGCAGATTTGTCTGATGTTAGTTGCACATGAATGATCTCGGAGGTATCATGCTGCGCCACTAACCTGGAGGTGTAGGTATCCTTGATGAATATGGATACACACTCTCCTTTTGTGTTTCTGTCCATGTTCTATGGCTGAAATGTGTGGTATGAGTTGTAGCCCGGTAGTGCTGGGGTGCTCTGTGGAGCCTTGAACCAGTTTTCAGTTACTGCACAGATGTCGGCGTTCTCCATACTGAGGAGTGCTTCAACCGCATGCATTTTGTGATTTAAACTCCTGGCACTGAGTAGCATAACCCTCATTTTTTTATTTTCATTGTAAATATTAATACAATCCACAGGCTTGTTCTACAAATGTAAAGATAACTATCTTTTATGATTAAACTATATGTTGTACTGAACTTCAAAAATGTAACCACATTGCATCCTGCTGGAAGAAAGCTGTTAAGTAAAGAATTACAACTGTGTTTGATCTCAAGCTCAGAGGCAGGATGTCTGGGCTAGCAAATTCTTTCTGTTGTCTTAATTTAAGAGATAGTTACTAAGGGTGTACATGTAAAAGTGTCTTTTTTTGCTATGGCTTCCTGGCCAAGTACAGCTTACAAAGAAATGTAAATTCTGAGTTTCTGTTAGCCTGGGAACTAAAAGAGAAGTGATAAAAATGATGTAATGTGAAATGAGTCAGCAGTACTGGGTATTATCAATTTAAGACTTTCTCAGAGAGAAAGATTGAGCATTTTCTATTTTGTCTGAAGCTGGCAACAACTCACCAGCACCTGGTTGCTCTGTATGTAAGTAATATTTAGAACAATGATTTATTTATTTTATTTTACATTTGTTAACCGGGCTAGTCCAACTGGATACATGTCCATTTTCAGTGGAGGCCCGGGGAGAAAAGCTCCTCTACAATGCTACTATAGTAATACTAAACAAAAAAAAAACTTTATCATAATATATCAGCATATACAAATAAAATCTAATAACATGTACTTTAAACCTTCTGTTAGAATTAAAAGCATTTGAGTACAATATGAGGTAATGTACCTAGTCTCTCTATTACATAGAAAAGAGTACAGTATAAAAATACAAGTAAAGTACCTAGTTGCTCTATTACATCTTTATAAGAAGTTGAAAAGTAGAGATTTAGCGCCTTTGTTAGAAATGACGTAATAGAAACAGTTTTGTAGAGAGTAATGTAGAGAGTTAGATACAAGAAAAAAGAGAGGGTGGAAAAGGTCCCCTAGCAGGGAGATTCAAAAGGTTAGTCTGGGTTATTGCAAGAGCAAAGCCAATGGTTGGAAAAGAAAAGTTTAAGTTTAGTTTTAAATAGTGGGATTGAGGTTTGAGTAGTGAGGTCTTGAGGTAGTTGATTCCATATTTTCCCAACTGAGTTTGAAAATGTGGAGTCACCTGCTGAGTTCTTAGATAGAGAAGTATGAATCAGTATTTTGTTAGAGGAGCGCAGGTTCTTCAGATTGCTATAGGGTTTTATGAGGGTGGAGAGCATTGGGGTATTGTCTGGGTGGTAGAGAGCTTTATGGGCGATTGTAAGTTGGTTAAAATGTATTAGGTTGGGTAATTCTAGCCACCCTTGTTTTTTAAAATTAGAACAATGATGAGTCCTGTATGGAGAGGCTGTAGCAAATCTGGCAATATTGTTATAAGACGTAGTTAGTTTGTTAAGATTATATTTAGAAAGATTTGTATAGATTGGGGAGGCATATAAAAGGGAAGAGATTAAGTGGGTTCTAGCTATAGTAGCTCTGGCTTCAGGAGTAAGGAAAGATTTAATTCTATACAGAGAGCCTAGTTTTCTGTGTGTTGATTTTATTGTAGAGTCAATGTGCGTGTCAAATTTTAGTTGGTTGTCAATTGTAATGCCTAGTAGTTTAGTGTTATTGTCTGGAGAGATAAGGATGCCATTGTTGGCTGTGAGAGAGAAATTAATGGAGGGAGACAAGAGAGTGGGTGTAAAAATCAGGAGTTTGGTTTTCTTTGGGTTAAGGAGGAGACAATGGTTAGAGAACCATTGCTCTATGGTAGTGAAGGTATTTTGTGTGAGAGAATAAAGTTCAGACTGTGTTGGGGCTGAGCAGATAATGGTTGTATCATCTGCATATTGAATGCAAGTTGATAGAGGAGTGGCTAGGTAAAGGTCATTTATAAAGATGGAAAATAGTAGAGGGCCTAAGATAGAGCCCTGAGGGACTCCTATAGAGGTGGGAAGGAAATCAGAGAGATGGTTATGCCAGAGTACAGCCTGTTTTCGGTTATCCAGATAGGATGTGAACCAATTTAAGGCTGTGTTGTCAAAAGAGAGGGAGTTCAGACGATGGAGGAGAAGTTTGTGGTTGACCATATCAAAGGCTTTGGATAGGTCAACGAAGAAGGCTGAAGAAGGTATATTATTGTTGCGGTTTTTGTTTATTGAGTCGATAAAGGATAGTAAGGCTGTAGTAGTACTATGGAAAGGGCGAAAACCATGTTGACATTTAGCTAGGAGGTTATTATTTAGTAGGTGATTTAGTAACTGTTTGTGGATGCATTTCTCCATTATCTTTGCAAGTGGAGATAATAATGCTATGGGACGAAAGTTGGAATACTCAGTAGAGTCACCACCTTTGAACAGTGGGATGATATATGAGATTTTCCATAATGATGGAATTGTGCTTTCTTTTATGGTCCTGTTAATCAGTATAGAGATTGGGTAAGCTATGGCTTTTGCACCATTTTTGAGGAATTCTGCTGGTAATTTGTCGGCTGAGGAGGTTGTAGGTTTTAATTTTTGAAGTAAGGATGATATATATGTGGTGGGTATGGGTTTGAGGTAGAATGGGGGGGGGAGTGGGGCCTTGCATTAGTAGTTTGGAGGTATCAGGGCTTTGTTGATTAGCTAGCTTTAGAATGGCAGAGGTAAAGAAAGTATTAAAGGCGTTTGCTGTTTGTAATGGGCAGTCGGGGTTTGAATCAATAGGATTTGGTGTGGCAACTTTCCCAGGTGATAACAGTGTATTAATGGCGGTCCAGAATTTATGTGGTTGTTGTAGGGATGTTTGTTGTAGCTGAGTATAAAAGTTCTTTTTATCTTGTAGGATGGCTTTCTTTGTTAAATTTCTTTGTTCTCTGAAAATAAGGCGATCAGTTGTGTTTTTTGAGGTACGCCATTTTGTCCAGGCTTTGTTTCTACTAAGGATTAGATTCCTGGTAGTATTAGAAAGCCATTGGGCTGTTTTAGATTTCATTCTTATAGAACGCATTGGAGCATGATGTTCTAGGATTGTCAGGAAAGTATGATTGAAGTAGTTAACAGCTTCATCTATAGGGAGAGATTTAAGAGATGACCAATTGACTTGCATAAGTTCATTTTGAAACAGAATGGGATCAAGGAATTTTTTGCTACGGGATGTTATGACTTGGGTGGGGATAGTTAAACTTGTTTTATGACTAATGATATATGTTAGTGAGTGGTCGCTGAGGTCATCTGGGAGCGTCCCTGTTGTATACTTTTGCTGAGGACTGTTTATAAGTATCCAGTCAAGTATAGTTTCTTTGTTATTTTGTTTGTTTGTTCTTGTTGGGGAGTTAATGGTTTGAGCGAAGCCATGCAGGTTAATAAGGGTGGGTGGATAGGTGTGTTGACATTAAATCCAGTCAATATTAAAGTCTCCTAAAAGAATTGTTTCTTGAGGGAGATTTAGTGAAAGCCAATTTAATAGGTCTTCTAAGATAGTGGGATTTTTTCCTGGGGGAAGATAGGTGCAGATAATGTTAACTGTTTTGTGAGGGTTGAGCTGAAGTTTGGAAATAATTATTTCAACATTATTGTCAGATGGAAGGGTATGATTTATTTTTGCTTATTTGCAGTCTGGTTTTATAGAGAATTGCCACCCCTCCACCTTTTTTTGTTTAAGTGGTCTTGTCTGAGTATGTTATAGTTAGGGGGGGTGATTTCATTATCTTTAATTGTAGGTTTGAGCCAAGTTTCGGTTAGACAGAGGATATCAAACTGTTGGACATCTAGAAGGGCATGGATATGTGGTATTTTGTTACAGATGCTACGTATATTTAATTGAGCAATTGAGAGTGATTTGGGGGGTTTGGTAGATGGTGTTGGTCTTGTATTAAGTTGGTGGCATTTAGAGGATGGTAGGGGTGAGTTAGGGCCAGGGTTGGGGTGGATATCACCATGTATTAATGAGCAGATTAATATAGGGTTGTAGAATTGAGAAATTTTGTAGTAGTAGTAAAAATGTTTTTTAAGGCTATGAGTAGGATATTTGATGTGAGAAAGTCGGTGATATTTAGCTTGAAGGTAGGAAGTTTTGTGGATGGTATTGAGATAGGTAATTGTTAGAGCTAAGGGGGATGTTAGGGTTTGTTTGCGTGGAATTATTAGAGTATAAGGAAGGGCTTGTTCATAAGAGGTGGAGAGATAGATAGAGATGATGATAGTTAGGAAGGATATAAGTAGCAAAGGTTGGTATTGTTTAGACATGTTTAGAGAATCTAAAACTGAAATAGAGTGGGAGGATAGTGTGAAGAGTAGGAAGGAGAGAAGGTAAGTGGAGAAGGGAGGGGCTGGTTCAAGAAGGTAGGGTAGGCAGGTAGGTGGAGTAGGTCAGGTAGGTGGAGTAGGGAGGGGCTAGGACTAGAAGGGGTGGAGACAGATCTTGAGGGGTGTGTCTATGAGGGTATAAAGGTAGAGGTGTTAGGGGCAGGTGGGATTTGGGGGGAGGGAGGGGAGCGGAGTGAGCCCGCAGGGCGAACGGAGCGGGAAGAGCCAAAGGAGTGGTGTGGCACAGAGAAAACAATCTGTAAGGTGGGGAAAAACAGCAGGTAGGTAAGTAAATAAGTATATATTTATAAGGTATGTAAAGGGTAGAGTCAAACCTATGAATATGTTAAGGTTTGGAGCACAGGGGAGTAATGGGAGTTGGTATAGCAGGGTCCTGAGAGTAAGAAAACAAGTAAAAAGGATAGGGAGAAGGTACAGACACCAATTCAAAAGATATAGGGGTGTGTGTTGTAATAAATCAAGAGGGAGCAGATTTGAAAGAACAAAGGATGCCACCTAGTGGCCTAAGGGAATAAGTATCACAGATATACACGTAGGTGGGTGATAATGGAGGAAAGGTGAGAGGGAAAAGAGATAGAAGTATAAAATGGTAGTCGAGAGTCTAGAGAAGTGTAGAGAAGGGGGCAGGGCCTATTGGCTGCTGGCAGTCCTGTGCAAGTAGCTAGACTGGTTCACACAGTTCAGGTAATGTGGGTTAAACATGTATGAATAACATACTTTCACAGTCTGTCTGGTAGATATCACCGATGCCAGGAGGGTTGGAGTTTAGCAGACAAAAGGATTTGGTCTTCCAGGAGGGTAGAGGCAAATTATATGGGTATTTGCAGGGTCCACTTATTCAAACTACTAAAATAGTAAAGAGAGAGAGGAGATGGTAAGGCAATCAGAGAGAAATAAAAAATAAAATAGTGCAGATAACAAAAGCTTACAATCTTGTACTGAAACTGGTTAGTCCTAAGCACCTTTGTACTTTAAGAAAGATGTTAACTAGAATAATATGAGCATCTAGTGAGTATGCATTGTAAAACATAAGAACAATAATATGAGAAGGCATAGGTTCATAAGATATTACAGTCAAAAGAAACAGCAAACAAAGACATTAATTACATAGGGTTTGACTCCAAATGTTGTTAGTTAGAACTGTATAACTAACTAGAAGGGTAGGACTCTTAATGAGAGTTTAAGTAAAAAGGCGCGTTTTATTGTGTAAACCTTTAAAACTGATGTAGTCGCTTTAGTTAAAGCAGTCCCTTAGTTAACTAATGGGTACGAACTACAGAAGTACTACTTTATCGGAGTAGCCCTTGGAGCTATTTCATGTGCAAAAAGCTAGAGATTCACTATGTCGCACTCCTCAAAAAACAGCCCCGAGAGAGAGCTGGTGCAGGACAGCGCGCTTTAGTCGTATACAATGGTCATTTAAATGGAGTACAGTTAACTTGCACAATTCAGTCCTTAAAGATGCCCATTTAAAGTAGGCATCGCTTTAATTACACATTAAATATAGAAATGTAGTTCAGGACAGGACACAAGAGTCTGTAGCAGTAATTAATAGAGAAATAAAGAGGCGGCAAGAGCAAATAATAGTGCTACACAGGCCTGGCTATCAGACCGAGAATTGTAACCTTAGTGTGAGCAGAAACGCTTATAATGAGCAATGCCAATTTGATTAAATACAGGACAAACAAATAGGCGCCAAAGTCGCCTATTTGTGATTTGTGATTTCTGTTAGAGTTAGAGAGAAATATAGCAAGATTAGCCTAGCCATTTTCTATATTTATGTCAGACTATCCTACAACATTGTTTTAAAGTTTCCTGTGATCTCTGAACTCTTGATTAGCACTGTGTTGAATTGATGAGATTTGTCTTGTGTTTTTATTATTTATTATTAAATATTTTTAAACCTGTTTTGTGTAGAGATAATTTAAGCTGTTAGAGTACATTGCATATATTTGGTGATACTGTCCAAGTCACTCCAATAATCTTGCTGTTTGGCACACTTACTATTTGGATAACAGTAATATTACACAGTGAAATTGGTCACCCTTTGGGAAGGGCCTTATAGTAGCTGGTAATAGTGGTTGGTGGCAGTCGGTACTACCTTATAGTATGGGCAGAAAGGGGGGATATATCTGTTTCAGACCCAATTCCTGCTCAACATATCAGGCAGTCTCTGGGAGGGGCTCATTGACTGAACCCCTATCACAGTTCCTTACAAAATACCTTAAACCACTATTGAAATGGGTACAGGCTAGAATCAGGGATACCACCGAGTTTCTCCAAGTGATTTCGGAAGCACAATTGGAACCCGATTGGTTATTATGTACATTGGATGTGACAGCCCTCTATACTAACATCCCCCATTGGGCTGGTATAGATGCCCTTGAATTCTGGTTATACAAATCTGGGCTTTACCCCCCCTGGTTTTAATACATTCTTGCTTGTTCTTGCGGAACATGTGTTAACAAAGAACATTATCTTTTATCAAAATAAATGTTTCCTACAAGTTCATGGTACTGCTATGGGGGCGTCATTTGCGCCAATATATGCTGATTTGTTTATGGCATATATCGAAGAACAGCTTATTTATGATGACTCCCATAATTTGTTTATGGGAGAGATGGATATCTGGAAAATATATCTGGATGATTGTTGGTTGGTCTGGAGATCAGATGTTGAATATCTCAAATAATTTGTTAGCTACTTGAATGAGAACAGATGGTGATTCACTTTACGTTGAGCTATCATAGGGATAGAATCACATTTTGGATGTTTTGGTATCAAGGGCTCCTGATCACACTCTAGTTACTGAAGTGTATCATAAATTCCCCGAATATAACTCTCTGCTCCAGGCCACCAGCTACCATCCACCATATATTTGTAGGAACATTCCTAAATCACAGTTTATGAGGGTAAAATGGATTTGTTCTGAGCCAGCCAAGCAGAAATACTATAGGGATGAACTGAGGTCCAGATTTAGGGACAGAGGGTATAAAATGAGGGACGTCCTACAAGCTCAGAATAAGGTTGATAATATGGCACGGGATAGCCTTCTCCTTTATAAACAAAAAAATGATGACAGTAAGTCACCGCCCCAGTTTGTGGTTACCTATGGTAAGAATACAGGTGCTCTGATGGAACATGTGCAACATCACTGGAATATACTGTTGGCTGATGTTAGGCTAGGTGAAATCCTAGGTGACAGATGCAATTTCTCCTTCAGAAAAGGGAGGAATTTGGGTTCTATCCTTAACCATTATAAAAAAGGACACCTCAGGGATACTCCACAACTACTACCCTCTTGGAGGCACATTTAATAGGCTATCATCCTTGTGGACATTGGGTCCATTGTCCCAACATTCTAAAAACTAGGACTTTTAATAGCAAAAATACATTGGGTCTTTAATATCCCCTTTTTTGCCAACTGTAATACCGACTGGGTTTTATATTTAGTCAGTTGTCAATGTTCTGCTTTTTACGTAGGACAGACTTCTAGACCACTAAGAATTAGGATATCAGAACATCTTAGTGAAGTTAAAAATCATAAAATCACGAATGCCCTATACAAACACTGTTTAACACATGCTAAAGCATCCTTTAGTTTTACAATAATTGATAAAATTAGTGGACCGAGGAACAACAAAACTGGTTGGCATGATATATTAATTAAAAAAGAAAAAAAGTGGATAATTAAATTAGGAGGCTTATTCACACCTGGTTTAATTGAACAATTTTGAAAGGTCACGTGTCTTGTTGAGATATATATAAGGAGTGTTTGTTTTTTGGATTTAACTACACTGAGGAAGGCTAACTAATGTTATAGCCGAAACCGGTATGTTTTTCCACTCTTGTATGTGCTTTTGCCCCCAAAATTAAAGAATTTGATTGCTGCCTGAATTGCTGGTCTCATTTATTATTTTTATGCTATGATGTGTGAAGACCAGTCATAATTATCATCATAATCCCCTTTTACCCATTTTACTTTTGGTAAGAGTGTCTCTTTATCTGTTATCACATCTCTTGATTCAGTGCAAATGTTCACCTGTCTTCCTTGACAGTTATTCCTGACTGTTGCAGGTCTTCTCTCAAACAATCCATCCATCTCTTGACTGAACACCCTTGTTTCTTACTTCTTTTTCTCTCTTAAATTTGCTTTCCCAAGTCATTTTCTCCTTTCCTGCACATGTGACCAAACCAGTGCAATCTGTCTGCAACCTCTGCAGTTTTGGCTTCAGCTCTGATGTCTTCATTTCTTTGTCTGTTCCACAGTATGCATCCTACTACCTATCTTAGGCACTTCCACAACATCACCTCAATCTTTCTTAGCTACCCTGCCTTCACTACCCAGGTTTCTGTACCATTATAGAAGCACTGACTGCACTCCTGTGTTGTGTGATTTACTATTCAGATTTGGCATTCTGTTTTTGGACACTAGCCTTGACACTTTTTCCAGTTGGCTGCAGCACTTTGATTCTGACTTTGCCACCCTCATTCATATTTCTTTTCTCCTTAAGCACACCTTCCAGATACCTGAAGATGTTATCTTGTTCCACTGTTTACCCTTTTGTCTCAATTTATACTAAGGAAGGGTTTATACCATTCCCCACTGTCATGCCTCCTCAGAGTGTATATAATAAGCAGGTTGTGTATGTGGGGAGGCTTGTCCCTCTGCAAAAACATTGAAAAATGTGACAAAATTTAACCTCATAGAAAACTATTGAAAAATCTGACAAAATCAAATGGGGGCAATCTCCCCTAAACCCTCGCTAATTATATGTTACCATCTCCAAGTTAGTACAGCAGTGGGGAAAGGGCATAAACCTTCTTTAGTATAGTTTCAATTTTGTCATTATTTTGTACTTTGATATTTTTGCTGTGTTGACATTTTGCAGTGTCGATATTATGCAGTTAGTCTTTTCACTATTGATTAAATGAGGGTTAGATTAAGTGCAGGTGACCCATATATGTCTATATTTATATATCTGTATCAATCTATCTGTATCTATTTATCTCTCTCTCTCTCTCTCTATATATATATATATATATATATATATATATATATATATATAGGTCTACCTGAGAACGCCGAAAGTCCACAACACTGACAACGAGAACACGAAACCGGAAGATCGACAACGGAGATGATCGAAAGTTGAGAATCCCGACGCTGAGAACACCGACATGTTAAGGTAAGTGTGCGATAGGGATGGACGTTAGGGAGAGGGTGTGGGTAAGGTAACTGTGTGATAGTGACAGACGTTAGGGTAGGGTGCGGGTCAGGTAAATGTGCGATAGTGATGGACTTTAGGTTTAGGGGCGGGTTAAGTGAGTTAAGGTTAGGGTGTAGGTAAGGTAAGTGTGTGATAGTGACAGACTTAAGCGTTAGGGGCGGATTAAGTGAGTTAGGGTTAGGGTGCAGGTAAAGTAAGTGTGTGATAGTGACGGACCTTAGGGTTAGGGTTTGGGTTAAGGTTAGTGCATTGATAGTTGTGTATGTAAGGCTTAGTGTAGGTTTGTAAGGTTTTTGGTGTGCTTGTGTTGTGTGTGTGTTTTTCGGGAAAGGTATTTGTTTTATTGATCTATGAACTAAGTACTAATCTATGAACCTGTGATTGTCGGGATTGTGGTTTGTTGGGCATGTGAAGTTTTGTGTTTTTGAACTTTCAGTTTCTTTCGATTTTGTCGTGTCGGTTATTTCATTGTCGGCATTTTGGTGTGTTGTTGTTATCAGGTAGATCCATATATATATATATATATATATATATATATATATATATCTATATGTATCTATATATATATTTATTTATATATATATATATATATATATATATATATATATATATATATATATATATATATCTCTCTCTCTCTCTCTCTATATATATATATATATATATATATATATATATATATATATATATATATATATATATATATATATATATATATATATATATGGGTCTAGGACAGTCTACCGAAAGACTGTTTCACCGAAAGTGAAACGGGCTGTCACAGATTTGTGAAAGCACTTTTTATCAAAAAAAGTGCTTTCGCGAAACTTTCATAAAAGTACAGGGAATCAGGGGGAAGTGGTAGTGGGTGAGATCGGACTACAGTGGGGATAAGGGAATATTCCCTTTTCCCCACTGTAGTGCGATCTCGGAGTGAGAATATAAAAGTAGGGGGGTGGAGCCCTCCACATGAGGGGTGCAGGGGGCTTCACCCCCCCTGCGTAAACATGGTGTGTGTGTGTGTGTGTGTGTGTGTGTGTGTGTGTGTGTATGTATGTGTGTTTTATCTTCCATTTACCAAAACTGCTTTTTCGTTGAAAGCAGTTTCAGTAAACGGTGTTTGGTATGGTTGGATTCGGACAGTTGGTCTTTTGATCAACTGTCCTAGATCCATATATATATATATATATATATATATATATATATATATATATATACATATATGTATATACACGTAAACATATACATATATGTAGATATATATGTGTGTGTGTACACCTATGCTTCTGATGGACAGGCAACCATTAAATCATTCGCTAACTAGCATAAACTCCTCAGAATAACTTCTAAGGCACAATAATGTGATACATTTCAGTTGCATGGCTAGACTTCTGAAGCCCTAGGGTCTGTTAGCCCTGTATACACAAATGAACCTATGGGTTTAGACTACCTGAGTCTGAGCTTCAATGGTTCTACTAACATGAGTTTCAAAGCTGCTGATCCCACCAGAATCTGTAGCATTGATACCATTTTATCAGGTGCCATTCTATGATAGCACACCTACTGTCATTTGACTAGGCATATGTCCTGCAAGCATTATTGTTATTTGTGTCTATAGCATCTCCTTCCTTACCAACTTCTACAGAAGAACTGACTTAGCTAAGCTTGGAATTGCTTTGTGGGTTGTCTTCCCTAACCTCATCATAACACCGTTTAGCAGGTCCCTGCAAATCTACTGCTGTCATCACCCTCCAAATTGGCCTTGAGGTTCACTCTTCCCAGACAGTGCTTCTTTCTATCTCCTGTACTAGTGGTATAATTGGGCTAATCCAGTAGACTTGAAGATTCTACCATTCCAGGCTTCTCCATTGCAAAGAAACTTAAAAAAAAAGACTGCAAAGGATTAAACACAGCTTCATCAAGACTTTGATAAAACTAACAGGGGACCCTTGGTGATCTTTAATTTGGTGAAATTTTAAAATCTTTGATGTAAGCCAAAAGTACTATTCACAGCACCCACAATATGCCTAGTAATGACTTCTTATGCAATTTATATGGCATTACATTGTATCGGTAACATATCTAAATATGATTGTAAATTCTTTTTTTATAAGACCCGTTGCTGCTACTACTTTCTGCCTGCAAATCCCGGTATCTTATGACTTTGTGTCTTTCTGTACATAAGGCACTGTAGTCATTGGGTGTAGCAATTTCAATGATCAATGCTACTTTTGTCTTCTCTTCATGGACTATTATATCTGATTTTCTCACATCTATTTTTTGAACTTTTGGTAATGGGTGATCGATCTCATGTGATATAAACTTCCCCAATTTCTATGATGCTTTGTGGCTCATGTTTCCAGTGTTTTTTCATCTACTTTAATATTGTAATGTTTGCACAATCCCCAATGCAACAGTCTTGACGCATTATTATGCCTTTCAGTATACAGTCCTTCTGCCATTAGTATATCATAACCTGCAAAAAGATGTGCATCTGTTTATATTTCTGTTTTACAAAACCTACATTTGTCTTTTTTCCCACAGTGGACAATGGACAACAATGGACTTTGTAAACAAATGTGTACATAGTCTATTATCTTGGGCCGCCAATATTAACCTTTCGTCTTTTGGTTTAAATTCAAATCTCCTAACCATTCCTGTGTTCAGTCCTGATCAACATGAGATTGTTCCAAGAGTTTTCTATACTTGCAACTATATTTAGGCATTACCCACATTTCTTGCCTTCTCATCTGATCCTTCGCCTTATATTCTTTCTTTTGTTTTTTTTTTTTTTGTTTTGTTTTTTTTGGCACAGTCAGTTGCTGCCTGATTTTTATCTACTTCTGGTTTGATTTCCATTCCCACTTGAGGTCAATATGCTTCTGTTAAACTAAGCAGAGAAATCATCTTAGACATATTCTACTCATGTTTTAAAACTTTTACTACATTTGGGTCGTGTGAGGTCAGCAGATATGTATGTAGTCCTACAATTGCAGATCTATACATGTAATCAATTTCAAGGTCCATATCTCCTTCAGAATGGGGAATAGGTAGTCTTGGTATACAATGATTTTTATAAATAATTTGATAAGAATGAAGAATCATTTTTGTTTTCCTTTTCAACTGATCCAACACTTTTAGGGGCCAGTCAATCACTCCAAAAGTGCACTTTAAGAGAGGAACAGCAAAATGGTTTATAGCTAGGACTTTGTTCATAGATATCAACACTGTTTTCAGTATTAATTTTAGTCTTCTAAAATATTCCTTACTAAGTTTTATTCACATTTGTTCATGCTTTATTACTGGCCGTTCATCAGCTCCCAGATATGTATACACTCCCTCTTGCTCAATCCTCTTATATCACATTCCTATCTCAGGCTGATGTTTTCTTGAATCTGCAGCTTTCTTGCTTTAAAGGTTGTATTTGCACATTTATCACGACCAAATGACACTTTTTTTCATCTGAAAAAGTTTTGACCACTTGCAGTTGTGCTTTTAGTTCTTCATCTGTTGAACTATACAGTTTTAAATCATGTACAAAAAGACTGGAAACTAGCTGATTATGGAGTAGTGTCTATCACTCCTGTATATAAGGAGGTTGCCTGCAACAGCAAAATAGGAAATTAGATCTTAATTCAAAGGTTCAGAAACAGATAAGCAAATGTTTATCTGAGGATCCTGGAGGTGTGGACTGAACCAGTCCATTTGACTCTAGTTTGTGGAGTAAATCTGGAGGAGTTACCTGTAGTACAGTGCTAGAATTAAGGTCTGGGTAAGGCTTAAAGCCTGAAGCTTTTTATGAACAGCCTATTTGCCAAAGCGGAATTTTAATGGTGTGTGTGTGTGTGTGTGTGTGTGTGTGTGTGTGTGTGTGTGTGCGCGTAAATATATGTATATATATATATATATATATATATATATATATATATATATATATATGGATCTACTTCAGTAGATCGAACTTTTACAAGTTTGAACCACATATGGTCGAGACCATATGTTCGAACTCGTAAAAGTTCGAACACTGAAGTAGAAACACATAAAACAACAAAACACAAAACTAAACGTCTATAGCAGGTGGGTTACACCCCCCTGCACCCCCACACCCCTTACTTAAATATACCAACTCCGAGATCGCACTAATTGCGGAAATGGGAAATATTCCCTTTCTGCACTGTATGTAGGTCTCCATTCAGTCCAACTGAACTTTTACAAGTTCGAACATATGGTCTCGGCCATATGTGGTTCAAACTTGTAAACATTCGATCTACTGAAGGGGACCTATATATATATATATATGTATATATATATATATATATATATATATATATATATATACACACATATGTACATACATAAACACACACACACGAACATATATACTCACACAATCGGGTTTTCATTGTATATATACCAGTCTGCAGTGCCGCTGCCCCATAGTGCTGCCAAAATGTTTAGTAATTCTTCACACACAGATAAATAAGCAACTTTTTTATCTTGGCCCTCCTGCCTGCTAGTTGTTTACTCCAAGTATCAGTGTTTATAATTCTGATCTAAACTAACCACTTTCTTACAGACTGAAACAGTCTCATATTTAGATAATTTATAGCTTCATAAATGGAACAATTAAGTCTCAGTGTTTAGAAAAAAACAAATCTTATCATATTGGTAATTGACAGTATGGTAATCTGACTATCACATTCTCTGTGTGCAGAGTGTATCTTGCTTTCACAAGCTGAATGATTAATAGTGACTTGGCAAGAAGTAGTCAACTGTAAGACTTAACTGATTTAGCTGATCAAATTTGCAAAGACTTCAGCCCAATTAAAAGTCACAAAATTATACTGATTAGGTACTATGTGTCTTCCTCTTATTTCTATGTTTCCTTTGCCTCCATTCAGCAAACACAAATGGCCAGCAATATTAGCAGTCAGGATACAATCCAAAATACTTAGTGCATAAAAATGACTTTATTTAAATTTATAAACAGACCGGTTTCGGCAAATTCATGCCTTCTTCAGTGTTAGACAAACGGACATACAGAACATAAATCATTATACATATTTATACATACTGATAACCAATGAAAACACTGGTCTGCTCCTGTCATTCATGAATAATGCATGAAATGGCAGAACAATAACAGAGACCAAGACAACTATACTAAGATATCATAAACATATAGAATATATACTTGACCTACAAAAGTGGCAGCATATGAAAAAAGATGAATACATGCACTTATACCAACCACTTGAACATATAATAATTATTTAACCACTATATATATACACACCCATATATATAAAGTATAAATATATGAGCACACAAATAGCATCCCAACTAATGAAAATCTAACTATGACAGGCTTAGTTGTAGACCAAAAAAACTAACATATGTTAATCCACATGAAAAATATGGCAATTAAAAGATAAGCAGGTCTATAAAATCAATAGTGGAGATGAGAGAACTATACTATACCTGACACAACTAATGTCAATCAGTACTGTAGGGATATCTCATTCCCCATAAAAATTGTGGTTATAAGTGGTCATTAAGTCCAGGTGGAAAAAGTGCACCTAGAGTGATTATCCAATATTTCTCCTTGTGATTCAGTATGCTGTGCCAACCTTGAGGATTACTGCGATCACCAACTATTCGGTCAATTATCATAAAAGTGAACTGTGCTTGTGGATGCAATAAAACAGGTCGGTATAGAGCATTTGTATCCTTTTTGTTTTTAATATCACTTCGATATTCATTGATGCATGTCCTGAGCGGTCTGGAGGTCTGGCCAACATAAAACGCCACACAATGGCATGAAGCCAGATAGACCACCCAGTCGCTACTACAATTACCAAAGATTTTACAATCAAAGACCTTACTGGTATTGCGACTGGAGAACTGCTTAGACTTAGTGATTTGTTTGCAAGAGGCACAGTGGCCACACGGAAAAGTGCCCAATAGTTCCTGTCCTGAAATTGTAAGCTGCTTGTAAATTGCTCCCCCACTACCAATGTGTTTGTAATGAGATAACAAGGAGCCCGATGTTTTGCCTTTTATATATGAGAATTTGCACTCGTCTCCCAAGATAGATCTAAGCTGTTCATTAGCCAATAGGATATTCCAATGCTTATTTATAATGTCCCTAATATCATTATAATTCCTTCCATATGTAGTAATAAATCTTGTTATGGTAGTCCTGGAATCTACAGAGGGAATATTGTAGTCCAGTAGTGTGTCCCTATTTGTTTCAGAGGAGCATGTCCATGCCCTGGCAATATCCTGAGGTTTATACCCTCTGCTAACAAATCTACGACATAAATCCTGACTGGTTACATCATAGTCTGGTTTGGTGGAACTGAGGCGTTTCATTCGCATAAATTGTGATACTGGGATATTTCTGATGGTATGGTGTGGGTGCATGCTAGAAGCATGTAATAAAGTGTTGTATTGAGGGTATTTCCGATACACTCTGGTTGCCAAAGTATGGTCCTGATTTCTGGAAATAGTAACATCCAGAAAGTTATGCCCCAGACATTATCATTCAAATAGTCAACAAATTCTTTCAAATATCCAACATCCGCACACCATACCATCCAACAATCGTCCAGGTACCTACGCCAAATATCCATTTCCACCAAACAGATGTTGTGGGATGAATCATAGATCATACATTCTTCGAAGAATGCCATAAACAGGTCGGCATATATGGGAGCAAAAGATGCTCCCATGGCCGTGCCCTGAAGTTGCCAGTAGCATTGTCCTTAAAAATAAAAAAATATTACATGTTCTGACATACAAATTAGTAAACTATTAAACCCAGGTGAATATAATCCAGCCCTCTCCAACCAATATTTGAGAGCTTGTAATCCAGCCCAATGTGGAATGCTGGTATACAAGACTTTGACATCCAATGAACACATTATCCATTCAGGCTCCAATTGTGTGTCCTCAATGATTTTAAGGAACTGTGTTGTATCCTGTAATCTAGCCTGGACTAAACCCAAAAGAGGTTTAAGATGTTGTGTCAAAAAGGCCGACAAACCTTCAGTCAAGGATCCAATACCCGAAACTATTGGTCTACCAGGAGGATTAGTTAATGATCTGTGGATTTTAGGCAATAGATATAAACTTTGCTTACGTGGGTCCTTAACTGAAAGGTGTGTAACACAATTTTTACTGATAATATTCTCCTCACATGCTAAATTCAAGAATGAATCAATTTCTTTCTTGAAGTTAGGGGTTGGGTCAATGGCCATATTCATATAACATGCTGTATTAGACAACTGGGATAAGCCTTCATTAAGATAATCACTCATGTTCTGGACTACAACCGCCCCACCCTTATCTGCGGGTAAAATAACAATGTCTCTGTTACTACGTAACTGTTGAAGAGCTACATTTTCCTGCTGAGATAGGTTGTGTCCTAACATGGTGCGTTCATGATTTTGAAAATGTAAATCCCTAAAGACAGACTGCATGAAAATGGACACATATTTATTCATTGGAGGCTGGAAATCAGATTTGGCAAATCTGAATTCATTAGATCTTTGAGATTGATCATCTGCAAAAAACAATTTAAGATTCAGATTGCGACAAAAATTCATTACATCTGTAACAATGTGATATTCATTGGAATAAAAACCAGGTATAAAGCCAAGCCCTTTATTCAAAAGAATCTGTTGATCAGAAGACAAACTTACATTAGACAGATTTAAAACATTCTGTTGTTGTTGTTGACTTATGTTAGAAAGTTCTGGATCAATCCCTCTAGGGAATGTACTGTGAGATCTGTTTTTGTGCTTGCGTTCCCCTCTGCGCTTGGAACCATTTCTAAAGGGATATTCCTGTTGGTTTTCTTTTTATGTGGTGATTCCCTATCCCCTGCGCTGTCATAGTCTGTAAGAGAGGAATCCTCTCCTGAGGTAGTGTTGTTGAACCTGTCTCTATTTTTCAAAATAGACCGTGGTCTTTTTTTGGGGCGATTGGAGGTAGAGCCCAGGCCAACTTCTGCAAATCTGACTGTCCGATTAACCTCAAAGGGACATCCCCTTTGGTAATCAGAATAGTCTCTATGAAATTTTTTTAATCTTTCTTTCCTTTGTGGTTTTTTCATGGTTTGTCAATTCCTTGGATAATTTTTTCAACTTATCTTGAAAATTTGAAAGAGACTCATATTTTTTACAGTCAAGACATAATGTTTTGACCTCTTGAATGTTAACATCTACCATCCTCTCATAATATTGTAATTAAACATTCACAAATAGCATGGACCCTGTTTGTAAAGCTTCCTTCCAATCATCATTAAGCCTATCATCCGGTCTTCCTACTAGTGGTTGTAACTGTATTCTCAGGCCCCTAGGGGCAATATTCTTATTTGAATATGCTCAAAATAACTTCAGATGCCATATATTGGACCTCAAATTCTTGAGACCCTTAGTAAGAGAGTGGAAGGACATACCACAATCAGATGAGCTTTGATGCTCAGAACCACTTGGATTATTGCCTGGTGAGATATTTATCCCAAAGTCCCCAATATCCTCCCGATCGGCGCATAATCCTGAAAGTATGCTTTCTAGGTCCATGCTGTGAATGTATGTCAAAATAAGCAAAAAAGTCTACAGAGATAAGGTGGAAAATTGTTATTGGCAAACCAGAAATCCACCTAAATGAATTCTATTAGTTATAGTAGTAGTCGGTCTGGGATACCTCAAATTGCTCCAAATGTGTGTCTAAAGAAACAATAGAATTCCTAGCACACACTAAAAAAATATATACACAAATAATAGAGAAATGATTCGGCAACAGTATTACCAACCATATAATGACACAATCTGTATATTTGACCAGGATATCAATATACTTACTAGTTGGTATCTAAACAATTGTATATTTGTTCATGGCAGAAGGAATGTCCTAAAAATACCAGCATTTGTTTACAGTAATACCGCAATTAGTCATAAAAGACTAGCTTCTCAAAGCTGTAATAACAGAAATATGAACAGATGTCTTCTATCAATAATGACTTCCATTCCCATTCGCAATGTTACAATGTGTAAATCTCCATTCTCATCAAAATGAAATGTAACCCAAAAAGCACCATAGTTGTGACCCTTAGAAGGAGCCAAATGTGATATAGTTCCCTAGATATAAGGGTTTAACAATCTGTAAACATATTAAATAATTTCCAATGTCCTGGAATTACAGGGACTTCGATGTTTAAAAGCACCTAACTATCCAATATTTATTCCTATAATACTCATTGGATAAATAACTATAAATAAAGTATGAGACCTGATAGACTCAACTTATAGGACCATTCAATCCCTGGTAATACCCGAATATATTAGAGTTTACTTAGAAAAATCCTGGGTATATTCACATAATGCATCCAACCAACTATTTGACCAAGGCCTGTATGAAACAATAACCCTATAAACCTAAAATAATGGGTCACATATATTGTTGTTCATAGATGGTAACTGTAGGTTAATATACACACAAAAACTGTTGATATATAGATAAAACTGAAAAATAATTAAAAAAATATATAAAGAGAGTCCCATTAATACACAGTGTCTCAAACAGTCTTGCAAATATTAATTGTTTAGTCCTCCTGCACGACAACGCCGGTAGAGTAACTCACGAATAAGAAGTCCCACAATGTGCTGGGGCTTCACAAAACAAATAAGTTCCAAGAGAAACACCCAAATGATGATATTCAAGTGTCACTCAAGCTGACATATTAAGTAAACAAATAAATGTTCAACACTCACAAAATAAAAAGTAATAAATACTAGGCTGATTTATAGAAGGACAAATGCTCGCTCCAAACACCTAACCGCTAAAACATAATTACTTTGTCCCAATGTATTATAGGATAATGTCCCACGCTTTTCAATGAAAAAATGTCAATCTCATCCACATCATCCAGCCCGTATTCCATATAACATCATCTGAGCCAAAAATGTCAAAAAGTAATCTCAAGTCGACCAACCAGCACATAAACCAATATAGTACCTGTTGATATGTTATACCAAACCACGTACGTGTAGCAGTTTGTATGGAATGTCCCAAACTTATGGAAAATTGCCCTCGATATCTTGTAGAGCTTGTTCCACCAATTCGTAGGCCCAAACCTCAAAAAAAAACACTTGTGATATAATATGCCTGGTCTCAAGATTCATAAACGAAACAGCATTCCAAATGCTGAGAAAAATGTCTGTTGCTCCAAGTTGAAAACACAAAAATAGCTCCAACGTTGTAAATGCTGGATAGCCCAAATGTCAACAGCACTATCAAGAGAGGATTCCTCTTCGTACAGACAATGGTGGATTTGCTGCTAGTCCCACAGCACAGCCCAAGAATCAAAGCAAAACCAAATGTTGTGCACGTGGGTACTGCACAGCCGGAAAGTACCATTCAGCAAACACAAACGGCCAGCAATATTAGCAGTCAGGATACAATCCAAAATACTTAGTGCATAAAAATGACTTTATTTAAATTTATAAACCGACCGGTTTCGGCAAATTCATGCCTTCTTTAGTGTTAGACAAACGGACATACAGAACATAAATCATTATACATATTTATACATACTGATAACCAATGAAAACACTGGTCTGCTCCTGTCATTCATGAATAATGCATGAAATGGCAGAACAATAACAGAGACCAAGGCAACTATACTAAGATATCATAAACATATATAATATATACTTGACCTACAAAAGTGGCAGCATATGAAAAAAGATGAATATATGCACTTATACCAACCACTTGAACATATAATAATTATTTAACCACTATATATATATATATATATATATATATATATATATATATATATATATATATATAAAACCACTCCACAAAGGTGGTGCCTCTACGGACCCTGGTAATTACCGCCCCATAAGCTTAACAAGTCTAGTCTGCAAAGCTATGGAGAGGATCATAATGGAGCTCATAAACAAAGATATAGGGGACTTGCAGACATTGGACCCGACCCAGTTTGGCTTCGTCAAGGGAAGATCATGATTTTGAACTTGGTCGACTTCTTCGAAACAGTCACCAAGGCCATTGATGAGGGAAAGGCAGTCCATACAGCCTACCTTGACCTTGCAAAGGCTTTCGACACAATACCCCACTCGGGTATTGTAAAAAACTTACCAGCTTAAATGTAAACCCATATGTCACAAGATGGGTTGCAAACTGGCTTAAGGACAGAACCCACAGGGTTAGAGTTGCTGGCGCTATGTCAGACTCCAAGCCGGTCACAAGTGGTGTCCCACAGGGCTCGGTCCTTGGCCCCCTATTGTTCGGCATCTACTTCTCAGAAGTACAGGCCAACATGGGAGGTCTTTGGCTGACAAAGTTTGCAGACGACTGCAAACTGGGCGCCATAGTGGAAAGTGCATCGGACACGGATATCCTTCAGAAGGGACTCACGGAAACAGATAGCTGGTGCCAGAACCATGGCCTGAAGTTAAATGCCAAAAAATGTATAGTCATACCCTTCGGGAAAAACAAGGTAACCCCAAGCTACCATATAGGTGGCAATCCACTAAGCACAGAAGAGGTTATCAGGGACCTGGGGACCCAGGTTGACAGTGGCCTTTCTTTTGACACTCACGTTGCTAAAGTGGTTAGAAAGACCTTCTACATTGCCCACCTTATCATGAAGGGATTCACATCCAGATCTAGTGAGGTCATTGTTCCCCTGTACTCTTCACTTATCAGACCAATGATCGAGTACAATGTCCCATTCGGGATGTATCTCGCCCAACATCTGCAGCAATTGGAGAGACCCCAAAAGTTTCTCACCAAAAGGATAAAGGGACTCCAAAATCTGTCATATGCTGCCAGATTGAAGAAACTCCAGCTCTATTCAGTCGCATACCGTCTGCTCAGAGGTGACATGTGCCTGACATACAAGGCCATGTCCAACCCGGAATTAATGGACATGCTCCACCTCAAAAAATCCAAATCCACCAAAACCACTATAGCAAGCGACTTAAACCTTAGCATGGATATAAATAGGATGTGCTGGAGGGATAGATTTATCACTCAGAGACTCCCTATGCTGTGGAATAGAGTCCCGGTCCATGTGAGGCAGAGCACCTCGCTGGCTCTGTTCAAGAGAAATCTTGACCTGTGGATGGGCGATCGTAGGTTTACCCCAGGAATCATCTCTGTGTCACTGCTGGACAGAGGCACAACAAACTAATGGGTACAGTATTTTTTCATATAAGGGGTGGCGTAAGCCACAAAAATTCGGGCTAGGCTTACAAATGCCTTGGGGCAGATAGCCTAGTATAAACCTATGAACCTATATATATATATATACACACCCATATATATATAAAGTATAAATATATGAACACACAAATAGCATCCCAACTAATGAAAATCTAACTATGACAGGCTTAGTTGTAGACCAAAAAAACTAACATATGTTAATCCACATGAAAAGTATGGCAATTAAAAGATAAGCAGGTCTATAAAATCAATACCTGTTGACCATCAGTGTTCCCCAAAAAGTTCTTAAGGCCATTAATTCCTCTATGAAGAGGGGTATGCAGAATCATGGAAATTAGAGTTGTCTGGAGGGGCTGTTATTCACACTAGTATGAGAGTTGTTTGTGTCCTTGTCATCATCCCTGCCATGAGAACATTTGCTTGACTTACATCACCCGGAGTGGAGTGATAAGCTAACTGTATTACGGTGAGGAATTTCCAATGCCAAGATCCTCTGATACATGCTCTTCATAATTAGGGCTACCACCATTGGGTGGATTGGTGAGGTGAAAGCCCACCCCAGGGTACATATACAATGCTGCACCTCCTCTGATGGATTATCACAATTTGCATCCTGCTCCTGCAATTGTCCCCCAGGATAAGCATGCACACTCTTCTCAATTAACTTTGTTTGACACAATAACTGAACTTGAATTGCTTGGACCATAGAATGGTCTTTATTCCTCTAAGTCTCTAAACTAGTCTAGGTACAGTTTATGTATAATGCATTAAAACATTAATATATTTGCAGTATTCAGTACTCAGAAAAAACAAGAAACAAAAACATCTTGACAAAACTAATTTAGAAGAGAAAGCTGCCTGCAATGAAGTGGTACATGGGCTCTATTTAATCTTAAGCTTTGAAAAAAAATGCCTGCTTAAGAAAGAAATTGCTATAAGTCAGTTTACTGCAGTGAAGTTCATTGAACTGAATCCTGTTTCATTCATTCATTTATTCACACAATTTCTGGTATCTGATTTGTCCTATTCAGAGTCATGTGGGTCAAGACATCATTCCAGCACTTTATAAGACAGAGAAGCTAATCTGGATGGAACGCAGGTCCACTGCAAGACACAGACACACACAAACTTGTATGCGACATTTACACCTCCAGATAACTGGGAGGATCACTAGTTCACCTACTGCATGCTTCAGAGGATGTGAAAGAAAAATGGAACACCCAGACGAAAAAAGAAACATGGACACAGGAAGGGCATACAAAGTCAACTTAAATGTATTCATTGAAAACAATGTTTTCAACAAAAGGAAATGGGGAAGAAACAGACACATGTTTTTTTCTTTTTCTGAAGGGGTAGTAAGATACTCAGCCATCCCTCGCACTAATTTCAGCCGTAATAATTATTTCTAGGAGCATGGGAACTCAAGAAAACTACTATTCTTGGTTGAATTGTATGAGTGCCAAGTGTAACACATTGCTATACTCACAGAGATGCTATAGCTGTTCATTATGCAAATGAATAAACATCAAAACAAACATATTCAAACAAATAAAAGATCAATACGATGTGCCACTAATAAGAGCAATGAATCATTTGCAATAATGAGCTTATGAATTTAATAAAGAAAAGAGTGCTGCAGTTAGAAATGAAATGCAAATTTGTTGCCATTTTTCCTCATAAACTGTTTCATCTGTTTTTTTATCAAGAGCAAAATGATGTGTGTTACTTTCTTGAGATCATATTCTGCATGTTGTTCCCCTTGATTATTTATTGTCAGTGGCAAAAAATGTATGCCATTGCATTGCGGTAATTTCAAAGTGCTATTTCCCCATCTTCATTTTGTTTACTGTTTAACAAGTGCCATTCTGTAATGCTTCACAATGAAAAGTAACATCCAAATATATGCAAGAGGAATATTTTGCTTTATTTTGCATCATTGCAAATATAATTTGGTTTATTGTTGGCTTTAAATGGCTGAATGATGCATTCATTCATCCTCACAAATTACATCATATGGAACCCCTATTAGTTCAGCTAACCACAGAGAACCGTAGTATATGGAGTTTCTATTACTTCTTCCCTATACAGAAAGCTTAGCATCTGGAGCTTTATTGCTCATACCTATGTATTGGTATGCAATAGTAGCAAAGTGCATAACAAAGGGTCAGGTGTAAGCCTGGTGCACACGTCATGGTAATGCTTTCCAATTCAGAGACAGCCCTACTGCAGTGCTGTACTACAGAAAGACGCAGCACTGTGGAGACACTCCAGGAGAGCAGACTAATGGTAATTAGTCATATGCTCCCCCTCAGCAATGTCTGTACTAAACTGAATCACTCTGCTGCACTAGTCACTACAACCAGCTGTGTTAATGAATATGGTCTAAAGCTTGTGTTGGATGAAGTTACATTAGAGGTAAGGGGAGTTTAGCAGCAAGGCAGTGGTGGGGAGGGTATATGTGCTTGTGTATGTGTGTGTGTGTGTGTGTGTGTGTGTGTGTGTGTGTGTGTGTGTGTGAGGGTGAGTGTTTCTCTGCATGTGTCAGTGTATACAGAGAGATGAGTAGCCTCAGGTGTATTTCTTTGTGAGTGTGTTGGTAAGAATGCATTGGGTGGTCATAGGGGGTTAGTTAGGGAATAGGTCAGCTAGGTGTAAGTATGCATATATGTGGATAAATGGGTGAGTATATCCATGAGTGAGGTCAGGCAAAGACCCTATGTGGCTGCCACCTGTTGTTCTTTGCACAGGACAGTCCCTCTTTGGGAAGTTGTGTTCTTGTGTCATACAAAAAAAAAAAAGAAAAAGAAAAACTGAAAAATGGCGATTTTAGGATGAAAATATATTTCCTGAATTTTCTTCAATGGTTGTGTAACACAATTATTTTATATGAAACACCTGAATATCATGAAATGGCATAAACAACTCTAATGCTACAAGAGATAAAAACTGAAATTCTCTATTTTGCACTGGCTATACGTATGGTTTGTCCTTTTTTGGGTATTTGAAAAGTTGACGACCATAGTGATGGGGGAGGGGTTGGCTGTTTATGTATGTATGTATGTATGTACAAGAATGTGTGAATATCTGTGTGTGTGTGTGTGTGTGTGTGTGGGAGGAGGTCTGTCATACTGCCACACTGGCCTAGGTCAATTAGCAAATTCTGTAATATTGGAAGTCATAGGGATTCTCTTTATATTGTGCCCTAAATGCACTTAAAAACAATGTAGAAAAAAATTGCAGCACAAAAGATGGGGGGGCACTAGACACCAAGGATAATCTTTATATTGTGCCATAAAGGCAGTTAAAAAGACTTGAAACCTGTACCATCAGCATTGACAGACAGCTCTTTAGCAGAGCTTTAGCCCTCTATGCTACCACTAGACAGCAGGGGGAACATTTAACATTTTACCTTAAATCATTAAAAAAATAAGTAAATAAAGGGGGTTCAAACCTTTCATTCATGGCACAAAGCAGCTTGAGAAACATATCCTTAACCCCTACACTAACTTTTGAAGGCTTGCATTAGAGTATATAATGTCTGGCATTATTCACTGACTGTAATTATCCATGAGTTACAAGGGACAAAACATGTAACTTGCAACATCAACAGCATTCTGTAAACCTGGGGATATTTTTAAACAATTATTTGGAATAAAAAAAAAATAGGTGTAACATCATGATGCATTGTGAACAGCAAGAAGAATGAAACGCAAATGTCTGACTCTAAGGAGCCGTGATTTATGAGAACAATGACAAAAAAGTAGCAACATCCGGGACATTCTTACCAGTTCAACAGGTAAGAGGTAGGTCAGTGTGTGTGTGTGTGTGTGTGTGTGTGTGTGTGTGTGTGTGTGTGTGTGTGTGTGTGTGTGTGTGTGTTTGTGTGTGTGTGTGGTTGTGTATCTGTAAAAGAGAGAGTGAATGGGGGGTGTCTGTGCCAATGTGATATATGGGCTCACAGTGATAACTACCACAGGAAAGTGTTGATGTGCACTTACAGTAGTTATGGGTGATTCAGGGATATGCAAATTTACCAGTAATAAATAAAGTCTTATGTCATTGTGGCTAACAATTCCCTGAATCCTAGTTTCCACAATTTCAGAGACACAACCCTTTTTGGTCTCAGCTCTTGCTACCTGTAGTAGGTTTCTATCTGAATCTCTAGGAAAATGTTTCAGTTTCTTTTTTATGTAGTCTTTTTTAAAATATTGCCTACTCATGATTGATTACTTTTCTGTTTAAAACACTATTGTGTAATAGTGGTAGTGAGAAATAATAGATAAATGTAAGGAGGACTATGTTACATTATTTTACTTCATTACAGATATCATTTAGCATAGTATTTGCTTTGTGTAGTTGGCTTCAGTAGTCATTCAGGCAAGCAACATAAAGCATTTGAAGGCTGTATAAATTTAAATGACTTGTATGACACTTCAGCATTTGGAGGCTGAATTAATACTACTTTTCACAGAGCATCTTAGCATCTGGAGGCTGTATTGCTCATTTGCACCCAAAAGACCGCAGTACATGTTGAGACTGGATTACTTTTACTTTACAAGGAAAACCTTATTTCCATCTTTTTACCAGCAGTGAAATGCCTTGTGTTGCTTTCCTGCAATTATTTTAAAATGCTGCTTCCTCATGATCACTTGCTTTGCTGTTTAACAGGTATTCTTTTTTTTTCTTTTCTTTGCCCCTGCTGTCAGTTGATCAACCCTCCCAACTCTTTGGCTATTCATTCTCAGTCCTTGGGGTGAGGATTGACCAGAAAGGGCCATCAATTAGACTGTTGTCAAGGTTTTTTTGAGGATTTTTTATCCAACCCTGATCTTTGTATGCTGCCATAAGTCCTGCATGAATTTAGTGAAACATGAAGGAGAGGGTATGGAATGGGCTGCAGTAAAGGGTGTCCCTTCACTTCCACAAGTGAAATATGAATGGTAGATTCCTCTGCATCATCTAGTAGAATAACACCACCATATGTGCCTTCAAGTGCATACACCCCTCTCCACTTCAGTAGAGGTAAGACACCCCATTCCCCCCTCCACTTCTAGTGCCAATTTCCTGATACTAGAGATTGAGAAGTAGTGGACACATATATGAAAATGAATAATTCTCTTTATTTCACATCATTATAGATATAATTTGGTGGTACTGCGGTGGTGGTGCTGCGGTAGCATTGTTGCCTCACAGTAAGACGTTGTCCTGTTCGATTCTCAGCTAAAGCGTCTTCTGTGTGGAGACATGCGTGAATGGGCGTACCTTCGTTGAAGGTTGTGCATCAGAGCTGGCAACTCGGTACGTAAAAATCTACTGCCAATCATTAGCGGACCGGAGTTCCGCTGTGGCAACCCCTAACCGGGAAAAGCTGAAAGACACAACAACATACATATAATTTGGTGCAATGTTTACTTTTCACATAAAAATAATGTGTATTAATTAGTGTGCGCACATTACATCTTAACATATGTAGGCTGTACTACTCAAAACATGCACAGAACAGCTTAACATCTGCATGCTGGTGTAACTCTTCTACACTAATGCACTTGTGAAAAAAGCCCACTACATGTGATGTGTTCACAAACCATGTCTTACTTCTACCACTACAATCCCATCACTCCATTACATCTTAATGCATAAATATATTTCCACTGGACTGCAAACCATAATTTGGCACTGACAAATGATTGTTTATTGCTGGACTGACTATTATATCATTATATTTCAATTAATTATTTATAGTGTTTTATATTTCTCTGAGAATTCAGTAGTTTGATATCTATTAGTTGATAAAAATACCATGGCTTTTAAAATTTGTAACTTTAATTTATGTTTGAAATGTACAGTTTATCAGAAGTTTGCCTGTTGGGATTTGCTTTACCTGTATATCTTGTATAAGTTCACTCACACTGCTGTATTTTTCTTATTCTGGCAATCACACTGCCATGCCTTAGCTGATGTTGCTCACATCGGATCTCCTCTAAGAAAGTGTTTTACATAGCTGGATTTATCTTAGTAACAAAATGTTGTACATGGATATAAATAAGATATAATGTACACATGGAGTAAGTAAATATATTGAATATTCGGCCATTCTTATATGTTACTGATGTTTTACATATTTTCTTTATACACACAACTGTTTAAAGACTATAATGTGAATGCCCAAACATAACTCATTACCCGCCTACTGACACAGTTATATATAAGTAAGAAGAAATCCATGAAGACAGCATCACCGTCCATGCATGTCAGAGTACACAGTTAATGCAGGGTTTTAGTACTACAGCAGGAGGCACCCAAGCTGTACAGTATTACCTATTAGCTTACCAGTCAGATAATATTATTTCATGAAGTATGAAACATGCATGCATGCTGTGTGCTATATTAGTGCTGCTGTTGTATACTGGATGATGAAACATTTGGTAGTTTATGGGTGTATGTAGTTATGAAAGCTGAATAACAAGCCATGAAAAATCTATCTGGTGCACTGGACTGCTGATGTGTAGAACTGTACATGTTCTAGTACTGATGCATAATTCATGTTGCATAGTGCTTTCTATTTCTGCCTTTGATATTCACAGACTCATGAAGACTTGGCCACCTGCTAGATAAAAGTCAATCCAGCAGCTGTTATAGTACCTCAAGACTTATCCTTGAAGAAGGACTAACTTGTTGTTTGGAAAAATCAGCTAGGGAATTCTTGACCATTGGTTTAGAATGAAGTTAAGTATAACAGTACATTTGGTCCGAGCAGTGAGGAAGTGGGACTGAGCTGGGGAACTACATGACCACTAAGTAGATTTGATTTTGTAATGTTCTGAGGATTGTAGTATTGGTAATTCTGATGTCACTGAATTCCATTTCATTGACAGAGCTCAAAATGAAAACTGCAGCTTAACCTGGGGTAATATAACACTGGAGATCATTATATTTACAAAGGGGGTACTAGAGGTGATGCTCTTTGCTTGGGAGAAATGGGGGGAGGGGTGCTCCCATCATGCAGGACTGCCTTTTTGTGATTTATTTTTTTTTTATGAGCATTTTTTTTTTTATTTTGAGTTCTGTTAGTGAAACAGAAATTAATGTCACCCAGGTAAAGTTATTGGCAACTTGTCAGTTCTGGTTCCTTAAACCTTCACATTATGTTCCAAAGTGGAATGCTGAATATCAGATTTAAAGGGTTGGGAAAGTATTTCAGTGATTCATGAGGCTGGTTGTTCCATAGGGCCACTCTTAATTGTGGTCTGATTGTTAGAAAAAGTAGTCATTTTGGAGGTGATGTCCTATGGTTTGTGCAAAACAAGAAGTGGTAATGTGTGTAAAGACTTAGAAAGAAGAGCAAGTTGGTTTCTGTTACGCCTTCTGCAAATAATGATGACAACCACTGACAACTGATGAAGCTGTGGAAAGCATATGTGGAAAGAGTTCTGGAAGTGGTGTAGCAGCAGATGAAGGTGGTGTTTAGGCTCTAGAACTGCTGTATTAAGTAGTTCAAATCCTTCTGTGATGAGTCTTGTGAGTTTCTGAAGGAGCCTAATAATGCATTGTTACCTCTGGAGCAGACAGTACCAAAGCTCCAAATAGAGTAATTAAGCAATCAAATTGTTAATATTGAATAAAAGCTGGTTGACCTGGAAGACAAGACAAAAATGTTCAGTTTGAGACTGAGTGGTGTGCTTTAAGTGAGGAATGTTTTGATAGTCTTGAATCTGTGAAAAAACATGATGCAATGGACTGTTTTTTTTTTAAATGATCTCTAGAAATAGAGAAAGCATTTTGTTCAATGTTGTCATAGGCATATTGACTGAATGGATATCCAAGATATATTTTGCTTCCTTTATGACTTGGTAAAAAAGGATCAAATGTTGTCACAGGTGTGGTAACCAGAGAAGAGGATTGTTTTTAATATAGCTCAAAAATGGTAGATCACAATTTCTACTGCCTAACAAAGTGTGCAGTTTCTGGTTTGAGTTAAGGAATATTGGTAACACAGAATTCAGTTATCATCCTCAACAATCTTCAAGATTGCAAATGTTTACTTCATTACAGTCAGCAGTAGAATGCATTACAGGGCCTCCCTCTAATGGGAGGCCATATGAATGACAATTATACAATACCACCCCCCCCCTATTAATATTCCAAAACATGCACACTGATTGGCCAGCGTGCCTGTTGTAACTCCCACAACATACCAACGGACAAAATGTCCGGCTGCCCGGACTTTATTTCATTGGTATAAAGTGCTCAAAAACATCTTTTGTTAACAAATAAAATAAAAAAAAGAAAAAAATGGAGCAACAGAGACTTTATTTTCTCCGTTGCTTCCGTTTCAAAGCATTGATGTACTGGGCATTCGTGGGATGCAAGTCCCATACGCATGCTCAGTACATCAAAACAAGGAAGCAGTGTACCACAACCAGCAGAAGAACAGTAATGCGCCTTTATACAAAGACATTATTTAAGAAAAGTAAGTTTTTTTTTTCTTAAATAATGTCATTATATAATAGCAATAACAAACTGCGTGGATGTGGTTTTGAAATTTACCCACGGTTGGCTTTATTTAATCACTCGGGCTTTGCCCTCATGATTAAACCACACCAACTGTGGGTAAATCTTCAATATACCACACCACATCGTCGGTTATTGCTTTAATATTTAATAGATGGCTCTGGTAAAAGTAAAGTGGAAGTAGAATTATAGCAGGAGGAGGACCATGATGGTACAGTGGCTACAAGCTCTTGAGGTGGCACATTGACAGTGGACATTACATGTACCACATTAGTAGTTATATAAAACTGTAGTTTGCTAATATTTCTGGGTTCCTCCCAACATTTGAGGGTGTGAGTAATGTAAAAAATTTTAATGAATCTTTGGACTTTTACAAGGTAATGACAAATAATGACATACTCAGAAATTCTTTATAAATGAACCTACTTAGAGACGTGGTATTTTTAAAATTGGAGAACTAGTTGAGTAATATGTTGCTAAGTCTCAGCCTAAAGTACTTAAATACAGTGGTCATCATGAGAAATGTATGCAGCTGTTTCCCCTCATATCAATGGAGTCACTTTTAATGCTATGTCATACAATTATATTTGGTACTTGCGTATTATCACAACCACATTTGTACCGCCTCGTTTTTTTGCCATTCTGCTGTTTGCACAACAGTATTTTCGTACAAGTGATAAAGTCCTTGTACTGTGGACAAAAGCACTCAATTTGAACATTAAACGGAGGTTCCTTTATTCCTGCATCCTCTGTGTTATTTTATTCATTTTTTAGTTTTGAGTTAGTTATAGTAATACATTCAAGAGGTAAAAGTGTAGGCGTGTAGCATGGAGTGCACTGACAGTGGAAAGGAAATGAGTGGATGTAGAGGGAAGAGTGAGACAGGTACTGGGGAGATTCGACCACAAATATCTGCATAACGGTCATGGTGGTGTTTTGGTAGTGGAAGTGTGAGTTAGAGTAATGGAGCCAGTAGAAGACGTTCTGCCACTACCTATAACACATTAACTGTACAGATTTTTGCAGGATGTCCAGATTTTCGCTTCAAAAATTTGGTCTGTTCCTCATAAAAAATTATGTTTTCTGGCTAATCGCTTGGATAATCTAAGGAATAAAATTACTACATAATGACATGCACTTGATTTTCTGACCATACAATTTAGAAAATACATTGTAACACAAGACAAGTTATTCTAGCTACTTTCTAAGTTTGTAAGACGTTTAAAGTCTATCCCTATTTTGGCCCTTTGTCCCACAATTATGTATGGTTTTGACCAGATTCCTTGAGCTACAAGGTTGAGAGGTATGACTTTACATGAGGTGGTGATCCTCGTTTTAGAAAGGAAAGATTGACAGCTACAGTTATTGCTGCTTACATATTATTGAGTTGTTTGGAATGTGGTTGCAATAATATGTAAGTACCTTATATTTTAACATTAAGTTCTAGGGATTAGATGATGTTGTTTGCTTAAGATTTGAATATAAGTGAGTGTAGATGCCTAATGTTGCACACAATTTGTTTTGCTATTTTCTTCCTAATTAAATAAACATGTTTTGGGATATTTGATCATTATAAAGACACAAGGAGGATGTGCTCAGGGATTCATAAAGAACTCCATTGCACCTGTTAAAGGTGATAGTAAAAAGACTATGTGTCTGTGATGCTGAAATTTCTGCTTAAGAGATGTATTAGCCACAATAAGGAAAGATCTAAATTTTGGCTAATGTGCATGTCTCAGAATTGCTGTTAATTACCACAAGTGCAGATCAGCAATTCATGTGGTGATTAATATTGGTAGCGGCAGCTGGGTTGTATTAGCATAGGCACACTCCCCTCCATTCACTGTCCAATGCACGATACACACATTCAACCACATGCACACACCCCCCCATACACACACACATACACATCCTTTATCTGCTCCTGTGTTGTCAGAACATTCCCAGTGTCTTCTTTTTCCTAACCTTGTAAATCATGGATGAATTCAGAATGCCATTGATACCAGACATTAGCATTTCACAACTTCATATCCTTCACATAATCTATTGTATTGCAAACGGTATTAGACTAATGTTGTGTCTTTCGGCTTTTCCCGGTTAGGGGTTGCCACAGCAGAACTTCGGTCTGCTAATGATTGGCAGTTGATTTTTACATGCCGAGTTGCCAGCCCTGAAGCACAACCTTCAACGAAGGTACGCCCATTCACGCATGTCTCCACACAGAAGACGCCCTAGCTGAGAATCGAAACGGACAGCGTCTTACTAGGAGGCGACAACACTACCGCAGCACCACCAACAACAACATTAGACTAATAGCTCTGTAAGGTTTTAGGAGGCATATTTGGCATTTGTCCCTGATTTTGTCCAATCTTGCTCTACAAGGTTGAGAGGTATGCATACTGCTACCTCTCCTTACCCTTTCACATCATAAATGGTTGCAGACATGGAATAATGCCAAAGATACTGAATATATATTTAAAAGATCATTTTTGTGGTAACTTTCCAGTTAGCATAGTGGGCTAGTGCTGAAATTTACTATGTCAAGGGTGAAAGGCTTGGCTCCCTTTTAGTGCCTTTATGGCACACTACTTAATAGTATCCTAGTGTCTTATGGTTTCTCACACCCCATTTTTTTTTGTTTTTAATTGAATGCCTTTAAGGTATGTGCTCCTGAAACCCACTTAATTAAAATCATCCAGGGTGTCTAGTGTTCCACCCAAAACTCATAGTTAAAGATGTCTCTGGTGTCTAATGTTTCCCCCGATCCATGTTGTTAAAGACATCCCTGGTGTCTGATGTTCCCCTGACCAATATAAAGATGTCCCTTTTCTCTTGTGTTACCCTGACCAAATACTACAGGCTTTTCTTATTTGTCTAGGTGGATAGTTAATTATGAGAGCTGCCCAAGCACACAGACACACACACACACAGACACACACACACACACACACACACACACACACACACACACACACACACACACACACACACACACACACACACATCTTGCAGCAGAGGCATGCAGGCATGTGCACGCATGCATAGAGCACCCTCCTTACCAGATTACACTCACAGACACATTTATTCATTCACCCACCCACTGGCACACACACACACACACACACACACACACACACACACACACACACACACACACACACACACACACACACACACACACACACACACCATCCTAACCTACCTCCTTGCTAAATCCCCTACTGCTACCTCACAGGCAGTCACGTACACGCACACATACACACACACACCCATTAATACTACCTGACCACTAAATTCCCCAGCACTTATCTCTTCCTCAGTGGATGAGAATAACCTTTTGGCAGTTAGTTGCTGAGAGTGTCCAAGTGTGGCTATGCTAATTTAAGCAGCAGAGTGATTTTCTGAATTGCTCGGTTATGTAAATGCCTTACTGTAGGCAGTTTTGTGGGGAAAGCACATGACTAATTAACATTTGTCTCTCCCTTGGACTACCTCATAAGCATGAAGCATGGCTGCAGAGATCGCCCTCCACAGTGCTGCATGTCTTCATGCAAAAGTAAAATGGTAGGGCTGTCTGTGAATCAGAAATGATTACCATGAGGTATACACTTTGCAGTAACCTTTTTGAATTTAGCTCATGGATATTTGACAGTTGAATATAGCATGCCACCAAGTGGATAATGTAGCAAGAGCTGTAGCTTAATCATTTGGCAGCAGTGGCAATCCCCCATTTTGCACACCCTCAACCAGATGATGCTCATAAAGATTAAGGTACCTGCAAAAGTTTTAAGCCCAGCAGGCACTTTAGTGTATTCTTTATGGGCATCTGCTGGGTATAAAGACATTATGTAAGCAACTATCCACTTAAGGCCCAAACATGCATGTCCACAGCTAGTAGAGTTTGTCTGTATTGACCTGAAAGTAGCCATAAAGATTAAAAAAGTAAAAAAGTCATTGGCATTCAGAAGCCATGTAGCTGAAACACTTGATGTCCTTAAGGGGTCATTTGCATATATCCTGTGGGTCACTATTACAGGAGTTTTAATGTATCATACAGTGAAAACTCTAGCTTGGCTGGGTTTTTCTTGCAGTTTGTATTCATGGGAAGTACAGACTAGAAATGCTGTGGGTATTTTGATGAAAGAGAGTCTTATAAAGTCAGTAAGGGATGTCATCAGAATTAGTGACAGATTCAAGGCAATGAGACTCCGATGTCAATATAGGGCAGTTTTTCATAGTGTCAGCCTATGCTCCACAGCAGGGTTATGATGGTAAGGAAAAGAGTACATTGAGGCAGCAATTGCAGGACCTGTTTGATAAAGTGGGACAGGAGTTGGCTAAGAAGAAATACTGATTGAGCAGCAAGAGGATAAAAAGAGGAAAACAGTCACAATGGCAAAGACCAAGACATCAGTAAAACCCTGTCTATGGCACAAAGAAACTATCTGGCTGCAAGACAAAGACAGAAACATAAAGAAAATAGTCATCTGACACTGTTTATTAGGGATGCCAGCAAGAAACTGCTTCCCAGTCCAGAGGTCCATCAAAGACAGCTGGAAGGAGTGCTTCCACCAGCTTCTGAATGAAGAAAAGACCACAAACGCTGTACTTCCCCATGCACAGTCTATAATGAAAGAGGAAGAAGAACTCATCTTATAAGAAGCAAGAACAGCACTAGTAAAAATGGAGTCAGGGGAAATCAGCAGGCCCAGATGAAGTCTTGGCAGCTTGGATCAAGAGTTAGGGGAAAATGGCTCTGTAGGTCATTCATCTCAGTGTAGAGGGAAAGGTGTATCCCAGATTATTGGAGTACAAGTATTCAATTGCCAGTGTACACAAATAAAGGGAACATTCATAGTTGTGGAAATACAGAGGTATCAAACTTCTGTCACATTGTATGAAAGTTTTGGGGAGGTAATTGATAAGCAAATATACAGAATACTAGAAAGTAAGGTGGGAAATAGCAGTTCATATTCAAATAAGAATGCAGTAGAAATGACGTGATGAATGAAACAGATAGTGGAGAAGAAGCTGGAGATGAGGAAAGAGTCCAACTGTTCATTCCCAGAACCAGAGAAAGCATATGATATGGTCCCAGGAAAGCTGATTTGGGCAGTCCTATGATTGTTTTAAGTTCTGGAAACATTGGTAGAATTAATGTAGGCTATGTACAAGGACCCAGTGACAAAAGTATGACCAGTGTTTGGACTTAAAGTGCAGTTCCCTCTGGGAATGGATGTGCATCAGGATTCAGCTCTGAGCTCACTGCTGTTCATACTGGTAATGGATTATATTAGCAAACAGGTCAGAGGAGACATATCAACAAAGTTATTGTTTGCAGATGATGCAGCACTACAATCTGACTCTCAGCAATGACTTCAGCAAATGATAGGGAACTGGAACGCAAACTGACTGCACATGGGATGTAACTGGATACAGAGAAGATAACTGTCATGCAGCAAACTGGAGAAATTAGAATAAGCTGAAAACTGTGAGTGAAGGAAAAATAGTGGAACAGATTAACAGCTTTAAGTGTCACACTGCACAACCAGATGGTACACCCAGCCAGCATTTTACCACTAGAATCTCTACCCCATTACTAGAGGGCATGATTCTTGACACCTTGCAACCCCCTAGTCATGTGTGTGCATTTACCACAGTTACCAGCAATGACATTTCCACCTATGATAACATTTTTGTCCATTGACACTGTGCTCCCCCATACCTGGACAAATGATAATGACTGTGCACTGCCCACTACTCTGACTAATGTGAGAATGGTAATGTCTAATGCACAGCATGGTCATTCAGTGCACCATAATGCATATTTCGAGTTTGTTATTGGATGCATCTGTTTTGTTCTTTGCTTATCTTGTCACAGTCCATAGATGTGAACAAGATGCCACCTCTTTTAGTAAGTGCCATGACTTTTTGCACCTACCCGCACCTCAAATGAGGACCCTCTGTAGCCAGTTCCACCAATGACTCCTCAATCAGCTCTTCCTCTGTTGCTGGCACAGGTATTTGAACTTCCTTCACTCTGACTGTTTCTGTACCAGTATGTCATGTAGCACGGCACACACCACAAGTAACATGCTGCAGATTTCCTGAGCACACTGCAGTGCAATACCAAATGTATCCAGACAGCAGAAGCAGGCCTTCAGCCCTCCAAACAAATATTCAGTGATATTCCATGTTTAAAGCAGTCCTGTGTTGGGGTCTATATCAGAATAACAAAAGTGCATATGTCCGACTACATAGAAGTCGACACATAATAAGCAAAACCTGTAAATAGCGAATGGCCACATAATCAAATTTTTTCCTAGTGAAAAAATTCACAGGGCTGTTCAGAAAAAATAAAAATTAAAAAGCATTATCAGGTGGGGGGCTTTGCCCCCCACACCCCCACTCCCTAACTAAATATACTAACTCCAAAATAGCACTATAGCGAAGGAAAGGACAACTCCGTGTAGTTGGCCAACTACCTGGTTGCCCTGTGACATATTCATCAAATCGCTTAAATGCGGTTCGATGAATATATGTCACTCTTTACATGTTCGCTCAAAAGCAGTTTTGTGCTTCTAATATAGACCCCAGTGTTGTACTCTATCACTGCCTGGTCTGAGGACTACAGGCGAAGATTATAAGCCATGACCCCCATGGCATGTTCACTATTGCCTGCAACACACAACATAAACATTATTATGAGTGGCCTGATAACTGTGTTAGAAACATACTAGGTAAGTGATCATGGAGACCATAAGATGCCTAGCAATATATACCTTTAAGTAGACAAACTTAAAAAGTTCTTAACACCCTTTTCAAGCACTTAATAGTGCTCATCTCCCAAATTGAGTAGGACCGTTCATGATAACCCTGGTGAAAATTTGTGCCTACCCATCCAATCATCAGTAGTAGCCTTAAAGGTAGCCAAAGTAGTAGTTTGACCTGTAGTGTTAACTTATTCAATGAGCTAGGAATATTTTGAGGTAGGATCCTAACCCTCCATAAAGTCTTGCTTCTTTTTTGGTATCGATTCAGATCCTTTGCGTAGGTGTTTGTCGAACCACTGGTTTGTGAAGAAATAAATTGTCAGATAGAACTGGGTCATTCATGGCTTAAAAAGTGAGACACAACCCACCTCTTAGCAACCTGTACAGTGCTGACTATAAGGAGATTAGTGCTAATCTATTAGGGTAGTTGAAGGATTTAAGACCTTTAATTTTCTTGGTTAAAAATATCTGGGTTTTTCCTGTTTTGCAATATGCTTGGGTTTTGACATACCAAAGTGGGCATTGTATTCAGTGATGGGTCTGATAAGGGAAGAGTAAAGTAGTGGGATGACGTCTTTGGCTTTTGAAGATATTTCCTTGGAACTTAGCTTGTCCAGATAGAAGAATTTCCTACCTATTTTGGAAACATGATAATCGAATGAAAGAGTTATCCACATAACTACCTTGGTCTCTTATAACTGTATCTGTATAAAGAGCAGCACCATTTATAATATATGAGGTTGGAGCAACTTTTTAATCAAATGCTACTATGCTGCACTCTTTTTCATTTAGTTTGAGACTTTTTGTGAAAAGCAGTGCATGTGCATATTCCAGCCCTTGCTGGAACTGTTTTGCATCAGATGATGTGCAGATAACAGTGCTCAGTTTGCAGTCATCAGCAAACTTGGTCAACTGCACTACTGGGATATTGGCCTGGGTGTTTGCAAAATAAATGCCAAACAGGAGAGGGCCCAGAACTGGTCCGTGGGCACCCCACTAGTTACAGTTTTGCTTTCAGACAGGGAATAAGTGATTTTCACTGCTACGGATTTGTTGGACAGTCAATTTGCAATCCAGCAGACAAAGTATAGGTTTACATGTAGTTTGTCTACTTTTTCAATGATAACAACATGGGGGATAGAGATAAAAGCCTTGGCCAGGTTAAGATAAGCAGAATGACCATTTTAAGTAGAGGCACAGATAGTGCACACTTGGCACTGAAAAGAATGTCGCCTAGTATGTTGTCCGGTTCCATAGTAGTATTATTTTTAGCGTTTGCCAGACATTCTAAGGCTTGTTCTAAGGTGATTTCAGGGGTCGTGCAGGCAACAATGTGAGTATGAGGGATAAAGTTTCACTAAATTTGTTTGCTAATATATTAGCTACTGTATATCTTTGGGGTCAGAATAGGTGATATTATTATGGATAAGCTTAGTGCATTGTTGAACATTATTCCTTAATTTTCTGACATAGCCAAATAAATACTTTTAGTTTCCTTTGGAATCTGTAGCAACCTTAAGTTCATACTCTGCTTTACATTTTCTAATGTGTTTTTACTTTCCTTGCACGTGCATGTTTCATTAGAGTCATGAGTAGTTGAGTAGGATGATAGGGATTTTTTACAACTTTTCTTTCTTTTGTTGTAGAGATTATTAATAAAAGAATTTCATCTTTCTAGCTGGTGGTAAAAGTTGGAGTTGAATACAGCAGCCCTTTCTGTTGTGTCTATTTGCAAGGGATTGTTGGGAATTTAACATGTCTTCTGCAAAATGAAGTAGGTTTGCCATTGAGAAAATTTGTTTGGTTGTTGGGTGGTGCCACTAGACCTGGTAAAGAAGATGATTGATTTGTGGTCATGTTTAAAAAGGGATGAAGAGATGCACTGTGAGATGCAGGTGGGAGCTACTTTGATAAGGACCAGGCCAAAGATATCTGAACCTCTAGTCAGTTATTTTACAATTTACTCCAGTACTTTGGTATTAATGAAGTCTAGGAAACACTGAGCATAACTGTTTTTAGAGATGCAAGTGTTCCAATCAATGCCTGGGTAATTGAAGTCCCCTAGTGAGCTGGTTTTATATTTAATGCCGTAATAATTCTGAGGTAATTTCTGTGATTCTTTGATACCAGTGATAGGGATCTATAGCTAGCAATGATGTAATAGTTGGATTTGTGTAAGGGCGATTTGGATCTTCAGGAGCTCCCAGTTAGTGTCGTGGGTTATCTGATGTGAGGTAATGGTGTTTTTAACAAATACAGATACTCCCCCACAGATACTCAAGGGTCTGAAGACATGATAGGTTCAATACCCTGGTATAGAGGGAGTGCTGTCATTATACTGAAACTATGTCTCAGTAACTACGCAAATTTGAAAGTGTTCAAGCTACTGGAGGGCCTTGAGTTCTGTCATCTTTCTCTTTAGCCTTCTAGCATGGTACCTTGATGTTGTCCAAACATGAGTTTGAGTTTTCTGTGTTTGATTGCCCAGCAATAGGACTCTGCCTTAAAATGGAAACAAAGGCTTTAGCTAGTATTCAGAAGCCCTGACATGACAGGTGTAAGCCATATCTGGAGAAGCAGAAAGCCTTATCTACTGTTTTGTCCCAGGCTAACACTTACTGGATATCCTTAGAATGACACCAACTACTTAGCCCACTGTTAAAGCCAATTATTATGTCTTTCTATCTAGGCATTATTCTTGGAGAAGACAAGATATTACTCAAGACCACAGTCTTTTCTGCCACTAACTCATGCATAGTAAGTTCCATTGTGTCTCTTTGCATGTCCCTCTAGGTGTAGCACCTTAGGTCATCCATTCCCACATGTGCCACTACTAGGTAATAATCATATTTTTCAGGCTTAAGGAACATTACTGCATAAGCAGCTAACAGATACCCCTCCTTTTTTTTTTTTTTTTTTTTTTACAGTTACCTTGTTCTTGTCCAGTCTGGTGAGTATGGAGTCTTTATGCCTAACTGTGGAGTTACCTATGACTAAAATATTTCTCTGTGTAAAAACAGACTTAGTGGAGCTATGGGCTTAGGACTAATTTTCTGGTGACTCTGTGGATCTGCCGTTTTTGAGAGGGGAGGTGCTGCCTTTTATGCTGGTCATGGCAATGGGCCATCCTGGCTTCTATGTTTTGTAATGTGTGCACCTGTGAACTTGATGACTCTGAGAAAAGTTCTTCTGCAGAAATGCTGGTATAGGTTGCATTTGTCCTAGATGTTATAATCAAGGAAACTTCATGGATGGCACACAGATACATTGTATATGATACGCTGAGCACTGCACAACATCTAGCAATCTATGAAATAGATATACTGGATTCCATGTGGAGCATGGGTGCAGTTGGTGGTCCTTAGAACCTCAGGAAAATAGGCTACATCTCAGAATGCCTACATTTCTCTCCTCTGCAATCTGTAGAAACCATGTGTTCTCCTCCTCATAAATTAGGATCATGTCCAGGAACAGGTATTGGATCTGTGGAACTGAGGCCTGTGAAACGTGTAATGTTCTCCTATTATACACTTAAAGGTTCCCATTGCAAAGATGGTTAATTCTACACAACTCTTTGTATCTACTGGAATAAGCAGTCCATGTATCCACCTTGGTCCTATGTGAGGATGGCATTTGTCTACTAGTTTTTGATATGATGTCTCTGTCCTCATGGTAGTGGTCAACTATGTCCTAGTTTTGAAAGTGGTGGTATGTCAGACACTTACAGACTAGTCTGTGAGGGACAGCAGCAAGCAAAATCCTGGAAAATGGCTTCCAGGACAGCCACAACCATATGCTGACCAGCTATAGCTACTTCTAGCATCTTAGCCTTAGCAATACACCTGTTCAGTGAAAAATTATGGTGTCCAGATAAGCCGTTCACCACAGCTTGTCATGCAGATTTTGCACATTTCTGAATCACACCACCATGTTTGATTGTGCTACGTGCTTATGTGATGCTTCTCGTTAACATACTGGCGGTTGTTTGTATGTCATTATATGGACATTTGAAAGCAATGCATGGTGTGCTATTTTTCTGCTAATGTGGTAGCAGTATCATTCAAAGTTACCCCCTTTGTGTGTTGCACCTCAACAGACTATTTTACTCAGCTGTCTTTTACTGGAGCACTTTAAGAGAACTTGCAGAAGAAATAATCACAATACGCCAACACAAACATCAGTCTACCTCCCATCAGCTCAGCCTTTTTCTCTACAATGTTATTTAGCAGTTTTAACTATGAAAGCTACATTTGTAGTAGGCACATTCACAAGACCTCTACATAAACATCACCCTCACCTAGTAACTGAGGTTTCATCTTACACTAGATAGCAACAATCTGTATCAGTATAACCTGTGGACAAGCAGCGCCACTCAACACACGCACACACACACACACACACACACACACACACACGCATGCACACATGCAAGCACACGCACACACATGCGCGCACACACACACACACACACACACACACACACACACACACACACACACACACACACACACACACACACACATTCACAAGATGATGTGAGACAGTGGGACTTACTATAGAACTACTTACTGCTTCTAACAACTTTAACACTGAAATATCTGTCTTCACTTAATTTAACTCTTCTCCCTCTCAGTTTTATGCATCCTCAGCTACAAGATGAAATTTAAAGAAAAGAAGGCCTAATTCTAATTGTATATCAACAAGTATATATTGTACCTGGATGTAAATCGTTATTATTTTTGTATTTTGTATAATGTTGCTTACTAGTAACTTGAATCTGTTAGCTGTCATTATGCAACTTTATGTCTTCAATGTATATGTAATATGTGGAGCTTTTCTCCCCGGGCCTCCACTGAAAATGGGCACTCCTAGGCCCAGTGAACTATCCTGGAAAACAAATACAAATAATAATAATAATAACTACTTGCTTCAGGAAGTGTGTTGGCTGACTGGAAAGCCCATTTGTACTGCTCTTTCCATTCACTGTCTTCTATGAAAGCATAACTTCGTTGCTTGATTAATAATTTTGTTTTTAGTGGGGGACATTGTTCAGGTTTGATTATTTTGTACAGCTGTGCACTTTACAATAATGGAGCTCTACTATCTGTTGGTAACCAGTTAAAACATTCCACAAAGTTACAATGGTGGATGTAGTTGTCAGGCAGAAGGACAAATCTACAGAATTTATTTACTGCTGTCTGATATTGTGTGTATTTCTGCCTGAATAATACCTCATAAAAGGAGAGACAAAGTGTATGATTTAGGTACACAAAGGTAGTAAGATGTAAGCATGGCGGAATTAAACTAGAAAAAAAATAAGGTATATGCAAGAGGCACGCATAAAACATGCTTAGATTTCTCCTTGATATCAGGAAACACTTTTTCACAGAGGTGATGTAGACAATTGAAATAAATGGACAGAATGGGTGGACAGATAGGCCAAACATTTGTAATATTTAAAGAAACTTAGTATATATATATATATATATATATATATATATATATATAGTGACAGGAGGAAAAGAAGATAAGTGAAACAGTTGCTGTGGGGCAGATCAGATGGCTGTGTAAAATACAAGAATAAAACTTAACTATGGTCCAGACCATTTGGGATCGTATAGTGGTCTGGGTGCTAGAAGAGCCAATGGATGAGGGAGTGGCATGATTGGTTAGTAGCTGCTCACCTTTCTGGGAGATCATGGAGGTACACTTGTATCAAGAGTGCACATTCTATTAATCTCTCCTGGAAGCATATGGTTTTGGGGGGCAGGAACATCTATAGACTTGCATTCATCATTAAAGGGAGTAAGAATCCTGTGCTATGTCCACTGCAAACACCCCTTAAGTGCTACCATGTATGCATTTAGAAACATGGGGATGATGTTCCCACCATTATTGTGCTGTCCAGTAGAAATGCTGTGAGTAGAGGCATAGTACCATGCACAAGGGAGATAACGTTAAGGAAAAAAACACTAGAGCAGACCAGCCAGACTTGCAATCTCCTTCTGCAAGCATGAGGTTTCTTGCAGATCCTTTGGGTCCTGCACAGATGAGGAACTGACTGATGTCTCATAGTGACAAGGGTGTCAGCCATAGTCACAAGTGGGAAGAAGTCATCACAAATGTCATTTTCATTCATTTACTTTCATTTATTTTATTATTGTCAACCAGATGGGTAAACTGGTCCAAAGATAATTTTTGGTTGCAACCTGAGAATTAAATTACAAGATGCCTTACATGATTCTTAAATGAATACCAAAATAACAAAATTATTGAAATTATACTATAAGCAAAGTAACAATATGTTGTGAGTAAAGTTCTAGTTCTGTGGCATAGAGGGGTAAATCCATGACTATGCCAGCAAAATCCTGAGCTTGATTGTAGCTTGGGGTCTGGAGAAGTTGGGGAGGAGGGAAGTGAGTGGCTTATATGGGCTCACTCATCCTTGTTTCCTTGGGGAGAGATGGTGGCCCTGCTTGTCTAACTACTGCTTTGCTTTTTTTGCACTGGCCATAGGACTGAAATATGTGGGCTTGGTGATTCTGAGCCTATTACTCTAGTTCTCAGGGAGCATATGTATGCTGGAGCATGCACATGCAGTGGGGAGAATGTAGGATGCTCAGGACAGCCACCAGGAATAGGGTTAAGACCATTCAAAGGAAAATACCAGTGGCTGTATGCATCATGATTTACATGATTGACTGCCACACATTGAGTGAAGGAGGACAAATCCATAGAGGTAGCTGAGAGAAAAACAAACAAACAAATTAATAAAAAAGTAATATATGAATAAAGCAAGACAGCTTAAGGATGCTAGCTGCTCTATTATGGAATGAATGTCAAAACAAAAAGTGCAAGGTATAAAAGTATGATATTCACAGAACATGGCATAGTAAGGCCTACAGCCATTTTTTAGGAATACTAGCATACTGCACTGTGTGAATATGGTATCTGAGTAATTAGCTATTGCATCCTGATGTAAGTACATCTTTGAATGACATGAGCCTATAACTTTGCTTTCCATAATACCATTTGTAAGAGTAGTGGAGTGTGCCAGCCCCCTTTACAAAGAGTAGAAAGTGGATTTTGTAAAAATATAACTGTGACATTGTCAAAAAAGAAAAAAAAAGTTTCCAGTTAATCCGATTGGTACCATGGTAAGCATGCTTTAGCTACAAGGCTGATTGATATAAAAATATATAATCAAATGTGTTTGTTGCGCTTTAGTAGCTGTCTGTTGGAAGCGTGACATCCTGATCTTGCAAATGAAAACAGTTTGGAAAACAAACTGCAGTTCAAGTAAACAATGAATCCTGAAACTTGCAGTTAGACCTTTAAAACATTTTTGCACCCCTCCAACATGAGGCTTAAGCTCTCCACACTCCTGTTACTTATGTGTACTAACTCCAATATTACTTTTCATTGGAGTACTGTAGCCTCAGATTTATATATTCCCTCCCACTTCACACCTTCGCCTCCACTATTTTAAAGCCTGAAGTTATGGTCCTCAAAAATTCAAGAGGCACTCCACTTCAGTTTCTTAACAGCCTGCTATGCAGTGTGGTGCAACTGCATAGCTTACATAAAAGTTGCAGTATTCAGCTCCTGTAACATGGTCCAGTGTTTCTGATAATTGTGAGTAATGTTAGTAAAGCCTGGACTGAAGACCTCCAAACAAAGTACAATATATACTGGGTAAGCAAAAAGAAAAGGCAGATATTGAAGTAAATCCATGTTGGTGTGGTTTGCTATCATGCATGGTGACATAGTGGTACTGATGCCCTGTCACATCTTTTCTGTGCATATTTGTCTGATCTACACCACTCTGCTTCTGTATACTGCGTACACTACCTCATGTGTTGTATTATAAATGTCATGCTATAGTAATAGTCTGTATGTTTTCTAGTGACTTTTTCTGTTGCTACTGTCCAGGGGGCACTACAAAGATGACTGATGTGCTGCATGTTACACTGGACTTGATCCTGGGGTAGCTGCAAAAACACCACGTCCTCATGATGGAGGCCTCTGACACCATGACATATATGCCAGACATGCCTCGCACTGTGAGACCATAACACATATGCAATAACATGCCACACACACACACACACACACACACACACACACACACACACACACACACACACACACACACACACACGCACACACACACACACACACACACACACTGTGATGAGATAAACTATCCTACAACATCACCTGCAGTGCATGACGTGCCATTGGTTGTCACTCTGTTGACACATCCTCTTTGTCTTGTTCTCCCATTATGTTGTTCTTGGACAGTCAGAATCCAGAAACATGACTCTGTGTGGATACTGTAGGATGATTCTTTCTGATAGATCCCTCCATCATGAGGCCGTGGTGTTTTTGCAGCTACCCCAGGATCAAGTCCAGTGTAACATGCAGCACATCAGTCATCTTTGTAGTGCCCCCTGTAGTAACTCACTCTGTATCCACAATGTCGTTATGTTGCTTCAGTAATTTTTATCACAGTCTGACTACTCCACTGTACCCTTTTAGCTTGCTTTTTCACTGTACACATTAATCTTCTGATTTTACATGTCACTTTCCTATGTTTGCAGTTGGGTAGTATAGCTTTGTAGTTAACTGAACTGTGTTACTTAACTGTACCATATAGTAGTATGTATTCTGTACAAGTATTAATGAATTCCAGAAAGCTTCTGCTGGACGATGATGGATACTAATACTTAAGTACCATTCCTGGACTTTTACACTTAAAAAAAAAAAACATTGTTTTAAAATATGGGGACATACTTATCTATGTTGCAAAAACACTTCAAGGACTTGGGCTAGTAATTTATTTTTTTCTGTGGGGAAAACTGGTTATCAGACACTATCACTGTAAAATGTCACTATTGGCTTAAACTAACCTTTGTGTCATTTTTTCACATGGTGTTCTGTCTATATTTTGATAAATACCCAAGACGTATTTTCAATACCACTGCTAAACACAGTTTAAAGAGTTTCTATAATTACTGTACACAGTCTAGTTACTTTCTTATTTTGTATTTCAACAAGAAAATATGCAGTGTGTAAAATGAGACGCTTCAAGCAATGTATAAAAGAGCAGGTAAACAGCATCAGATGTGAAAGGTCTGAAAGCCTAGTAGCCATTTAGTTCCTTCATTTTCACAGGGGGAGTCCTGTTTTAAATTCATAGCTATCGATCAACCAAAGTACTTTTAATGTGTGCGGGGGTGTAGAATCAACTAATGAATGGACAAGCTTGATAAATATAGATCTTGTTCCCAATGGCACAAACAAAAATGGGCTAATGAGTAGATTGATCCTTCACCTTTTTGTAAATATTGTAGAGCTATGGATAAAAGCATATTTCAGTGTATGGACTGTTTCAGCTTTATATTTTTGATGAATGCAATTAATTTGTTAATATTTTTCAAGCAATTATTATTGCTGAGATTTTTAAATTTCATATAGCAATTGATTTGTAGAGAATTAATCGCAGAACTCTAATTTCAGATCATTACTTACATAGCAGTCTAGTCTTGTTTCAGGGAGTATTTTATATGTGTCTTTTAGCTTTCCTTATGTCAGTTGGTGAAAGATTTTGTAGGTACGTTGCAGGTTTTTTATATCACGTGCCTTTCTATTGATAAGTGAAATTAAAGGGTAAGTAATTACAGTAGATACATATTTTTGTATTTGAAGAGGTGCCTACAGTTTTGCCTGCAAAACCCATTATAGCTGCTGTGATATTGTCATCATCTGTTTTCAGTTTACTCTTAGCATTTAAATGAGTATGCATGGTACATATGGAAACACACACATACACACACACACACACACACACACACACACACACACACACACACACACACACACACACACGCACACAAGTGCTTCTCCCCACCCATCCTTACTGAAGAATGTTATCTCTATCCCTAACTCTACCCCGACCCTAACCCAAGCCTTGCACCTTGCCTCACAAAAACCCTTTTCATAAAATTACCATTATTTTGACACATTTGGTTTGAATGCAGTAGTAAGGTTTTGGTTAGGGCATCATAAAAGAAAAGTGCTTTCCTTTTGCAATTTTTTTTTTGTTTAGTATTTTATGCTAGTTTTTTTTTTTTTCAAAATGAACGCATCAGTCTTTTTTTGTTTTGCTGCTTGTGCTTTTCAGTCATTTGTCATAGCATGTCAAGCATGTATCATTGCAAGAGTAATATAGTGGCGACTGTTTCTTGAAGTGCAGTTTATTTTTTATTTTATTTATTTTTATTTTACATTTGTTTACCGGGAAAGTCCATCTAGACACAGGTCCATTTTCAGCCGAGGCTCGGGGAGAAAAGCTCCACAAATAAAAAACAATACAATACGATACATGAGAGAGAGAGCTAACAAATCATACATATAGCATTCATACAATATGGCAGAGATTACATCTTGTAACAGCAACAATAACTGAGGTACAGAATAAACTTAAAACATTTTTTTTTTTACAGTTACAATTACAGCAAGTTAAATATCAACAAGTTAACAAGCTTTCAGGAGAAAGCTGTTTATACATAGCTGAAGCTCTGAAACAATCTTTTGATATGGATTAACCCAGGGAGTGACATGAGCATAGCCAGTCATTTAGATAGTGGGTTTTCAGGAGTTTTTTTGAAATGAGAAGGGGAGGTAGCAGAGGTTATATGGCTTGGTAGTGCATTCCAGTTTTTGGCAATGGTGCTGGCAAAGAGGGATTTACCAGCTTCATTTTTATGCTTGATGACAGTTATAAGGTTCTGGTTACTAGATCTTAAGGCTGTAGAAGGAATGTGGGTCTGTATTAGATGCTGAAGTGCTGGCGTTATATCAGGGAAGTAGTAGAGTTTGTTTGCTATAGACAGTTGATTGAATAGAAGTATATGAGGCAACTCAAGCCAGTTGAGTTGCTTTAGGGATAGACAGTGGTGGGCTCTATATGAGGCTTCAGTTTCAAACTTGGCAATCTTGTTATAGCAAGGTTCCATTTTATTTAGTGGTTTACAGTAGCTTTGTTATATTTAGTGATAGAGTGTTTGTTCCTGTAGAGGAGTTCAAGTTTTTTGTTAACTTTCCTGATGGTTTGTGCTATGTGTATGTCGAATTTCAGGTTATTGTCTATTTCTACGCCTAGCAGTTTGGTGTGTGTGGTTGGGCTGATTTGAATGTTATCTTTGGAGTTGATGGTGAAATTATTATTTAGGAGAGGTGATCTGCCTGGGCCGAAAATAATACGTTTTTTTTTTTTTTTTTGGGGATTAAGAAGAAGTTTGATGTTAGTGAACCAAGTTTTGGCTAGGGTGAAGTAAAAATAAAATAAAAATAAAAAGCTACTTTACAATCCCAAATACTCAAATAAATCCACAATTAATCTCTTGGTACTTCCTGAATAAATCCATAGATAAGCTGTTTGTACTCTTTGAACAGACCCACAGACCCACAGGACCTCCCTTGATTGTCCTGATACTTTCCACAGCTTCTTCTGGTCAGAGTCCACCAAAAGTCTTCACTCTTTGCCTTAAAATTCCTGTGTGTGAGAGGTAAACATGGCATTGTGAGTTTACAGCCTTTCTTTTAATATTACTTCTCCAGGTGATTCAAAGTAGGCTATGCTGTTACAGGTTTTTCACTTCCATAACATACTGATTATATGTGCAACCATGAACTTCTTACCATAGTGTTTAATCTATATAATGCACTTTTAGAAGTAAAACAGCCAGCATGCCTTAAGAATCCCCTTCCAGCACATAATCCCATATTTTTTACTGAATGGAGGGGTTATCGGATCAGCATAATTTGTCTGCATTCTTGTGGCTGTTTCCTTGCTTTATTCTATGCTGAAAAGAAAGGGCAATAGTGATAAAACCAACCTACACCATTTGTTCTTTGCATCACATTGCTTTTACAACCACTACAAGAGTGCTTGGCCAGTTACCAAAGTAAGGATCTGTCCAAGAAGATAATACTTTACAGGTTAATGCCCACTTAAAGTGAGACATTCAAAATCTTGGTAAGTATTTTGTCACAGCTTTACTTAACTTCCTGTTTAGGTAAAGACTCAGGGTTCCTCACCTCCTTTTACTGAAGATAACAGCATTCCTAGCCTTACGTATGATGCATCAGTGTACACAGAAAAAGAGTTTAGTATGATATGACTCTTAACTTAAGATAGGTGGTTAAAGCCTCAGCTGATTCTGTGGTGCCTTACCTTCTGTAAGGTATGTTAGAGGACTGGCTCTGATAGCAAAAATAGGTACACATTTTCTGGAGTTACCTGCTAGACCTAAGGCACCTTTCATTTGTTGTTTTCAATTGGTTATAGGCCAGTTCTTGACACCTTCTGTTTTTATATTTGGATTCTAATAACCCCTTGCCCATTGACATACCTTGGGTATCTGACGTCTGATGTACAAGACTTAGTCTTGGCAGAACTAACTGTAAGTCCTGCTTGTCTAAAAGAGTCCAGCACAACTTGTACTTTGGATACATGTAACTAACAACCTTCTGAATATATTGTTATGCCATCAAGGTACACAGCTGGACACCTGGAATGAGGGTTTCTAATATTATATCCACAAGTCTTTGAAAAATGTCAGGATCTCTGTGAACCATAAATGGTAAAACAGTATAATGAGAAAAAAAATTTCTAGGGTGAAGAAGGTGATCTTCTATTTGGCTTCAGGGGGTTAAAAAATATGAGAATGTGCCATCACCCTTTGATTAAGTGTTGGGTGGTCAAAAATACTGCCTTCCCTAGCCTGTCTATGAGATCATCCACCCTGGGTATTGGTAAGTGTGAAATTTAGATATAGTGATCAGTTTTTGTGAGTAGCTTTGGTAGTTTGCACCTAATGAGGTCAGTTTTTGTTACAAAGAGTTGAGCAGCACCCAAGATATTACCTTATAACTCAAAAGGAAGGTTGGACTGTACAGCTTTTCCCCAACTCAGATGGGCTTTGTTGATTGACAGGAAGTGGAAGGAAAGTGGATCAGAACTTTCCCTTCCAATGAGAGATTTTTTGCATGATATGGCAAGAAATTTTCATTAAGTATGTCTGTCTATATCCATCTCCACCAACACTATCTGGTAGTCCTGGTTGATCTAAGGCAATTACACTCATGGCCATACCATGATGGTTTCCCTATATTTTGTCAAGACATTCTCTAGCAAGTTATGCTTGATAAGTTTTTCAGGATTGAAAAGCATAACTCAAAAACATAATACAGAAGACAATAATGTTTTTCTTAGCAGCAAGCATCTTGCTCCCCAATGTGGGTCTCCAAACTCTTAATTTATATGTATTAACTGTGAAGCCTCACTGCAGTGAGGAAAAGTGAAAAAAAAAACACTGGAAGTACACTACCAGCTTACACAATCTAAATAACTTTAATTAAATGCACTACAATGCAGAAAATCACTCAGACAGATATACTGTAACAAAATGTAGCTATACCATAACCCAGAGATAGTGCCATAACTGTGTTGAGGTTTGAGGATCCAGGATACCAGTTACTGATTTATTACTGGATGAAACCACTTGGCTTGAATCAGTGATACTATCATTGTGACCTTTGAAGTGATGGTTGAATAAAAGCCCAAGATCTGTTTGTCACACATTTTTAACATATACTTAACCATCACAAAATTAGGTGATCTAATGGGGAAAGTTATAAAGTAAAATTGATTAGCTGGTGGTTAACGCAGGAGATTGATTTCACCACCAGATTATTAGTGATCACTGACAGATTGGCCAAATAATAAGTCCATTACAATATCCCTGGTCCATTTTTTTTACAGCAGTGAAGACGTGTGCCCATAGTAATATGTATGCCGCAGTCATGTTTGAAGCAATGCTATGTATTTGAAAGTAAATTCTACTTAGTTAGTTAGATATATAGTTAGTTAGTAGTTGTGCTATTATCTAGTTGTCCAGGTTGAATGAGGCAATTTCTTCAATTTTTTCAATAGAAACCTGGAAGGAAATGTTCCAGGAGCTTTTAGCATAGTGGAGTACAAACAGAACAAAAATAAATTAGACATCATTGCAAAAGGCAATAGTCTGCATAATAAACATTTTACAAAGAAAATAAACCAAATGCATGGTGAATGGAAAGGATAGATGGAAAGAAATACAAAAAAAAGACACAGCACCATTATATTTGAGGAAGTATTGTGAATTTTTAAGACATTTGTTATTTCAAGTGGCTACACAGAGATACATTGCAAAAATAAGAAGAGTCTGTTGAAAGACAAAGTTAAAATATCATTGACACATAAAAATAAACAGTAATTTTTGAGAAAAAAGAGAATTAAAGTGGGATGGGGAATGTTAAGATAATAGGATATGCAAACATCACTGACAGTCAAAAGAGTTAGTGGCAAGAGGGAACAATGTTTGTGTCTTTTGGCTTTTTCCCGGTTAGGGGTCGCCACAGTGGAACTCCGGTCCGGTAATGATTGGCAGTTGATTTTTATGTACCGGCTTGCCAGGCCTGATGCACAACCTTCAACAAAGGTAAGCCCATTCACACATGTCTCCACGCAGAAGACGCTCTAGCTGAGAATCGAACCGGACATACACTTCTCAATAAAAAAGACTAAAAACACACTTATATACACAAGAAGTACAAAACAGCTTCATTTATCCTAGTCCTTGGCTTATTGGATTCTAGGGGTTCTGTTCTGGGGTATGCCGCTCATTATGGGTACTGCTTGAGGTGGCTTCCCCTATTTTGAATAGGTGGTTCTATCAGTGAGCCAGTTTGCTACCCATCTGGTAACATATGGATTGATGCCTAGTTGAGACATTTTATCTATTATACCCGAGTGGAGAATATGCATATACTGTATATATACACACACATATATATATATATATATATATATATATATATATATATATATATATATATATATATATATATATATATATATATATATATATATATATATATATATATATATATATATACATATATATATATATATATATATATGTGTGTGTGTGTGTGTGTGTACATATATACACACAAACGCGCACACACACACACGCACACACGTACACACACACACACACACACACGTGTGTGTGTGTGTGTGTATATATATATATATATATATATATATATATATATATATATATATATATATATATATATGGCTCCCCTTCACAAAGTCAAACGGCCACAATCTTGAAAGTCATATGGTCGAGACCATATGCTCGAAATTGTGGAAGCTCGACTCTGTAGGAATAAATAAGTAGCGGGGGGGGGGTGGGGGGGTGCAGGAGGAATTGCCCCCCTGCCGAAACACTTTGTTGTGTTACATTTTTCTGTTTTTTTAGCTCCCTTTCACAAAGTTGAGCTTCAGAAACACGAGCATATGGCTTCGGCCATATGCATTTCGAGTTTCTGAATGTTCGACTTTGTGAAGGGGAACCATATATATATATATATATATATATATATATATATATATATACACACACACACACATGAAACAGCGAAAGATTTACCCTCTAATACCAACACTTGAAAAACAAATGGTAAAGAGTGAAGTAAGCCACACCACAGCCATAGGTAATCCAAATAAGAACAAACACAATTTATTGAGTGCTTTCGTCTCAGTTAATTCTGAGACTTCTTCAGAATGACACAATACTACAAAAGCCCATTATTTCTAACACTATCAATCAAATAATGACTCAATTAAACAATTAGTCCACCTTTTTCTTAAGGTACTCCTAAAAAAATGGTTAATAAAGTCCTAAAGACTAGACATATAAAACTTCACCTTTCCAAGGCTTTCATTTTTAAAATAGGCAATATTGACACAGTTTCATTAATACCTGGTTCATTCATTGCATTCAATAGGAATTGCCATTTAAGTTCACATCTTTCAATAGTTAATTCCCACCACCCTTCTCATGCAGATCTCTGCACTACATCTAATATTCCAAACCTAAAACCTGTAAAACAGCTAAATATATTTTATGTATGTATGCAACACTTGTAAACTGTAGCTGCAGTGGTGCAACGGTTAGCGTTGTCGCCTCACAGCAAGCGGTTCTCCCTTTCGATTCTTGACTGGAGCGCCTTCTGTGTGGAGTCTGCATGAGCTCCCCGTGGTCGAGTGATGTTAAAGACATGCAGGTAGGTTGGGCTGGCAACTGGGAACCGTAAAAATCCACTGCCAATCATGAGCGGACCGGAGTTCTGCTGTGGCGACCCCTAATCGGGAAAAGCCGAAAGTCTTATGCAACACTTGTAAACATTATTATGTAGTATTATGTAGGGAAGACCAAAAGGCAGCTCCGAAAATGAATTCATGAACACACTTATGCTATTTTACAGAAAAATGAAAATAATGCTTTATTTAAACATTCCCGAATTTGTGTCGGTTTTACAGGTTTTATACACAGTAGGACATGCTCGCATAATGGCTAAGTTTATTGCCTCACAGACACAAGGTACAGGGTCCAATGTTGACCTCCAGGCACTGTCTTTCCGGAGTTTGCATGTTCTTTCCATGTTGATGTTGGGTTCCTTCCATCTCCTAAAAACATGCCAGTGATTCTACCAGAAGGTACTGGGTTCTAACCCAACTTCCCCAGTTGAACTTTAAAGGTGTGCAAAAAGAGTACACTGAAAAAAAGAATGGAGTCATGGGAAGCAGTGTAGACTCTATGTAGTTCCTTTCTGGGGAACAGATGGATAGACAGCCTGTTTTTGGCATCTACTATGGTGCTGTAGATAGCAGAACATGGATCACAAACTGTGTGGTGTGTCAGAGCTACTTACTCACTGGTGTGTAAACTGGTGTAGGTGATTTTGTCATGTTGGCAGATTTTGCTAAAAAAATGAGGACTGACCTACCCTGACTTACAAAAGGTACCCAGATTAATGTTGGGAGGGGTCTGTGTACTACTATTAGCCTGTGTGCCCTGTCATAATACCCATTAGCCCTGAGTCAATAAGCTACTTGTCAACCAGTATTCAGTTGTTCAGCCTGTGTTACCTGGGATAGTTTTGTTGTCTGCAAGCTGTAAGTAAAACCAATCAGTGTGGTAAAAAAGAGATCATTTTTAAATGTATTTATTTTATTAATTTATTCTTTGTTGAATGGGTTAGCCACACTAGGCTAGTGGCTTCTTTCAGGGGGAGTCCTGAGGTGGTATTTACACAGTCTAGTTGCAAATTTATTGAGGGTGTTAGGGAAATTTCCATGCTGTTTTCAATAAATTTGGTGGGATCTTTTACATTCACCTGAGTTACTACAAACTCAGGCAGATTTTAATATCTCATCCAAAGGATGGCACACCCAGGAATGCAACACCCCATCATGCTGCACTACTGTGTTAGTATTTGAAAAAATAATCCAATCACCTAGACTGGGAAGAGAGCTCACAGTCTCCTGCTCTTCCTGCACCAAAGGTGAGTGTGCTACATTTTGAGCTACTGACACTTAGTCAGGGATTACTACATGGGATACACATTCATTGACAGGATGCAGGATGGAAGGAGACAACATGAAAGTAAGGATGAGGCTGGACATTCTCTGTACTCAGGAGACAGGGTGGAAGGGCAGTACCGCAAAGTCACTTAGCTTGGAATTAAGAGTGTACTATTCAGGGGTATTACAAACTATTAATGGTTTTGCAATTGTGAGGAGAGGAGTCTTCTGAAGACATTGAGGCATATCTTCAGAATAAGTGACAGACACGTGGCAGTCTTTCTCCCATGTATAAACAGAACAACATTCATAATTTCAGCCTATTCCATACAGAAGAGTTATGATTGCAAGGAACAGGGCACATTCAGGCAACAGCTGCAGTCTGTTAGATAAAAAAGAACAAAATGAGTTTGTGTTGACAATGGAGGACCTGAATGCTCATGCCAGGTCAGGCAGAACAGGATATAAGGACTGGATTGATTCAGACTGGTATGGACAACAGGAATAAAGAAGAAGAGGCTGCTCTAGGCACTGCGATGGAAATGATTTGATGGTGGCCAACACATGGTAAACCAAGAAAGACAGTCACAAGTTCATACACGAGTAGTCAACAGGTAAATCATGTAAACTTCCCCCTATTAAGGAAATGATGTAGAATGAAAAACTACAAAGCCATCTCCCTGTGAAACAACTGACAAACAGCATAAGTCACTGGTGGTCATAACAAGGAGAAACCAATGTTTAGAGAATGCTCTATGGTAAGCAGAGACTAGGCCGAAGACCTGGAAGTTAGCTGGAGCAAATGCACAGGAGTTCAAGGAAATGCTCTGGCCTCTAGCACCTCCTAAGAAGAGAAAATAGGTGGAGTCAAATAAGAATGGCAGCATCTCAAAGCACCATGTGTGAAGGCTATAAAAGAGATATGTGACAGAGACAGATATGGAAATAAAGTACAGAAGGAAAGTTGGTGGTGGAGTGCCGAATTCCAGGAAGTCATCAAAAGAATGAGTGTTGCAGGTAAAAGTGCACGATAGAAACAAATGGAAAAAAGATGGAACAGCTTTAGAAGGAATACAGTTTTGCTAACAAAGTTGCTAAGAGAGCAGCCACAGTAGCAAAGAACAAGGTGTCAGAGAAACTACCATCTTATAAAATGTAACTCAACAGATGGCACAAAGAAACTTTATCAGGTAGCAAGACAAAGACAGAATGATAAAGAAGATATTCATCAGGTAGCATTCATAAGGAATACCAGGAACAATCTGCTTACCAGTCCAGAAAATATCAAAAGCAGATGGAGGGATTATTTTAGGATCTTCTGAATGGAGAAAACCACACAGAAGCTATACTGCCCCATGCATATCCTGTAATGAAGGAGGAGGAAGAACCCACCTTAGAAGAAGTCGTTACTGCAAAAAGGAAAATAAAGTCAGGTATAGTAGCAAACTCAGATGAAGTCACAGCAGATATGATTAAGATGTTGGGTGAGATAGGGGAGAAATGGCTCCCAAGAGTACTCATTGCAGTATGGAGAGAAAAGTATACTAGATGACTGGAGAATAAGCATTCTAGTACCAGCATACAAGGATAAAGGGAATATTCACAGTTGTGGGCAGTACAGAGATATCAAACTCCTCACATTGCATGAAAGTTCTGGAGATGGTGATTGATAAATGAACATGCAGAATAGTGGAAAGCAGTATGGAAGAAAAGCAGTTTGGATTCAGGTTAGGATGCAGCACAGCAGACCTGATGTCTGAGGTGAGATAGATAGTAAAGAAAAAGTTGTAAATGAAGAAGAAGTCCAGATGGGCATTTCTAGATTTGGAGAAAACATATGACAAGGTCCAAAAAAATGCTGATTTGGGCAGTCCTATGATTGTTCAAAGTTCTGAAGCCATTGGTAGAATTCATACAGCATAGGCAGAAATGCCCAATGACACAAGTACAAACAGTGTTCAGACTGACAGAGGTGTTCCCAGTAGAAGTGGGTGTGCATCAGGGTCCAGCTGTAAGCACACTTGTATTCATACTATTGATAGACTACATTGGCAAAGAGGTCAGAGGGATAAATAAACTCTCCTGTTTTAAATAGAATGTGATACACTACAAGCAGAATCTGAGCCAGAACTTCAGCAAATGATAGAGTAATGGAATGCAAAACTGAAGGCACATGGGATGAAACTGAGTACACACAAGACAGTTATCATGGAAGGAAATGAGCGACTGAGAAGATGCTGAAAACTGAGATGGAAGGGTAAATAGTGGAACAGGGTAACAGCTTCAGTTATCTGGACAGTGACTGAAGAGAAGGGAAGCCTGAAAGAGGAGGCCAAATATAGAATAAGAGGTGCTGCAGCCAACTGTCACAGAATATCATGTGTAGTGTAGACGAATGCCACAAAAGATGAAAAGTAATGTGTAGAAAATAGTGGTGTGACCACTGTTTCTGTATGACACAGAAACCTAGGTAATGAAGGCAGAGAAACTGAGGAAGGTGGAGGTGATGGAAATTAAGTGCCTGAGATGGGTGGTAGGATGTTTTCTGTGAGACAGATGAAAAATCAGGATGTCATAGCAGAAACCAAAATAGCCCAAAGTTGCAGAGAAGGTCAATGATAGCAGATTACTGTGGTTTGGTCACATGCCGGAAAGCAGAAGATGATTTGGTGAGGAAACTTTGGGGGAAACAGGAAGAGGTCAAGAGGAAATAAAAATACACGGCCAAGAGGTGAAGGGGTTGCATTGGAGAAATTGTGATAGTCAGGCATGAAGGTCAAAGCAGATATGAAAATGGCATTGAATTGAGTGAGTTAGCAACAGTTGAAGCAATACCGTGACCCCATGTAGAAAATTGGGAAGAAGGTGGTTCATGATATGATAATGATATACATATCATCGACTTTCATAAAACTGAGACCACACTGTTGAATGTTTAAAATCAAAAACTCCTGGAACATCATATTTTCACTCCGGGAAAGTAATCAGTTGGCTACCAACAACAAAATTAGAAATGTAAGCAAATTAAACCCACCAAAGTAGGGGGCTTCACCCCCCCAAACCCCTATATGGGGGGCTGCAGCCTCACACCCCTTAACTAAATATACCAACTGCGAATTCACACTGCAGTGGAGCAAAGGGCAAAGTTCGCCATGGTAGCCAACTGCTTATTTTCCAGGAGGGAAAATACGATGTTCCGGGAGTTTGTGATTTTAAACATTCGACAATGTGGTCTTGATGTTATTAAAGTCAACAAAACAGTAAGTCAACGATATAAAGTAGATCCATATATATATTTATTTATTTTACATTTGTTTACCGTTAAGGTCCGACTGGACAGAGCTGTCCATTTTCACTGGAAGCCTGGGGAGAAAAAAACTCCAGAACAATTGCTAACATACTATACATAAGATATTTACATATTCAGTTATAAAAATATAGCAGGCAATAACATATAATTGCATAAAATATTTACATAAGCATAGTGGTTTAGACAGACAATTAAAAGTACAGCAGATAGTAACATTTGATTGTTCATACAGTATGTTTAGTAGAGCTAATCTTGAAGATGTACTGAAGACAAGAAAGGAAAAACTAAAAAAGGAGGAGAATATAGACAAGTTCATATGAAGTGCATTGACATTTTAAAGGCAAGCTTTTCAACTTAGTCTAAGGGAGAGTTTGTGGGTATAGATGGGGCAGTGGGGAGTAGGCAACAGTGAGTTGGTAAGTAATGTGTGATAATACATAGTGCATCTGTGGGAGCTTTAAAGAGGGGAAAGGAGTTAGAATATGTCAGCCAGGTGCTAGGCAGTTGCATGTCCAGGAGTTGTTTAGGTGGGAAATAAGCTGTTTTTTGAAGATGGTTTTATTAAGTTGCACCCTGATTTGTAGTGGTAGGCAGTTCCAAGTCTTGGCAATGTTGCTAGAATACAGGGAGTCACCAGAGCTGTAATGGCTTTTGGAGATTGTGATTAGTGCTTTGTTCGTGGATCTAAGTTCTCAGTTACTGGAGTAGAGGGTGATCAGGTCTTGTAAGGCTGGAGTTTTGTCAGGTTGGTACAGTATTTGGTGAACTAAAGAAGTTGATTTAGAGCTAAGGTGTTAGGGAGTTCCAGCCAGGAAAGCTGTTTAAGGGCCTGACAGTGATGGGTGCAGTAGGAGGAATTTGTGGTGAATTTTGCTATTTTGTTGCAGCATACTGATAGCTTGTTTAAATTGCTGTTGTTTAGATTAATTAGGATAGGAGAAGCATACAGTAAGGTAGAGAGAAGATGGGTATGAGCTAGGGTAACTTCACTGTTGCTGGTTAGGAAGTTTTTACTTCTGTAAAGGGTACCTAGTTTTTTGTTGATTTTGGTTATTGTATGAGCTATGTGTTTGTCGAATTTCATATTATTGTCAATAATGAACCCTAGTAATTTAGTTTGTATGATGGGAAGAAAGGGGTATTATCTAATGCAGAAAGAGAAAATGGGGGAGTAGGTGCTGCTGCTTTGGAAGGATGAAAGAACATAAGTTGGATCTTTTTAGGATTTAGTATTAGCTGGGAGTTTGTTAGCCACGTTTCGATGGATGTAAAGGCTTCTTGGGTCTTGATTTATAGCTGTTGGAGAGTGGGGGCATAGCAGATTAAGGTGGAGTCATCAGCGTATTAAACCAGGTTTGCTAGAGGGGTGACTTTGTGAAGATTATTTGTAAATATAGTGAAAGGTAGGGGTCCTAGGACTGATCCTTGGGATATTCCTAGTTTTACAGGAAGTAGGGGGAAAGGGAGTCCTGAAGCCATAATAGAGTGGGGTAGTTAGTTTTCATCCTGAGAGTGATGTTATTAGTTTTGTATGGAAGACTATATCAAACGCCTTTGATTAGTCAAAGAAAACTGCAGACACTAGTTGGCTGTTGTTGCGTTACACATTTACAAGGATCGCAGTATAGTGAAGGTCGGAATATTTGCCCTTTACTTACTGTAGTGCAATCCTGAAGTTGGTATATATATTTAGCGGGGGTGTGGGGGGCACAGCCCCCCACAATAATGAGTTCGATGACCAGCATTTTCACTCTTTAGAGCGTTCGACATTATGAACTTTTGTTCATATAATATAGACCATATATATATATATATATATATATATACACACACACACACACACACACACACACACACACACACACACACACACACACACACACACACACATATATATAGTTTACCAGTCTCTCACATAAAGAAAAATGCACAGCTGATATTCCTACAGTACTTAATGAAAGGGGATTCAGTCAAACAAGACAATGTATTCCATTTTAGTGAATGGACTTTATGACAACATATATGGAAAATCTTTATTTTTTACTTATTTTACATTTGTTTACTGGAGAAGTCTAACTGGACAAAGCCCTTTTTCAGAAGAAGAAGCCTGGGGAAAAAAGCTCCAAGAATTACATTACAATTTTCAAAATTACATTTACTATGGTACAATAAAAATATTTTAATTTGAGCAATACATAGTAAAAAAGGAAAGAAAAAATGGATACATGGTTTAGAGGACAGCATTTGCATAGACAGTATTTACATAGTTGGTACATTACTAAATTTATTTATGTCAGAAGTACTATTTATGTGTACAAGAAAAAATAATGGGTACATACAGAGTAGAATTTTTTTGTGTATTAGGGTTCCTTCAGTCACTTAGGCAGGAAGTTAAGTGAATACCTGTAGAAGGAAAGGGTGAGATGAACTGATTGAGAGAGATGGAAGGTGATTTAAAGTGGTTTAGCCATAAGTATGCAATTACATAGCCAGGATGTTAGGAGATGCTCTCTTAGATGAGTTTTGAAAGTGTTATAATTTTCATGCTATTTGAGAGTGGATGGCAGGGTATTCCAAGGCTTAGATACAGAACTATAAAATAGTGGGACTTCTGCTTTTTTAAGGATTTTGGTGATGGTGAGGAAGAGTTTAATTTTGGAGTGGTGGCTTCTTTTGGGATGATATTGTAGAATGGTGTATTTAAGTGCAGGATATTTGTTGAGTATATAAATTAAGGTGTGAGTTATTAGTAGTTGACTCTGGTATGGGTAATGTAGGAATTCAGTCCAGTTAAGATGTTTCAGAGTTTGACAGTGGTGAGTTAGGTAAGGGGTGTTAGCAGGAAAATGGGCTATTTTATTTTAGCACTGTTTGTGTTTTGATTGTATACTAGCTTGTACATTTGTAAAAAGAGGAGAGACATATAAAGTGGTTGGTAGAAACAGATTTGTCAGTAATCATAGGTTTGACTCATTCAAGTACTGCTTCCTCTATGAAGCTATTAATGTGGTTATACAGTGCTTTTATGTAAGCTCAGAGTAGGCATCAGTGTCATTTGGGTTCGGAGGAGCTTGGAAGTTTAGCAAGCTGTCACTTAGTTTGAGGTAACTGGCCTTAAAAAAGTCTTAATGGGCTTGGAGTTTGATGGGGTTTCTAGGTTAGTTTTAATACTAAAGAAAACCATTTTGTGGGCAGATCAAACCAGGTAGGAGTTAATGCATAGAAGAGAGCAGTATCCCCATGTTCATGAGTACTAGGTCTAGGATATTTGTACCTGTAGCTGGGGAGCTAACTATTTGTTCCAAGGTGTTTGCATTGATGAAATCCAAAAATGTCTGAGTGAATTATTGGTCGTATATGTCTCCCAGTTTATGGAGGGGAAGTTGAAGTCACCTATAAGTATGGCATTAGGCTGAATGCTAAGAGATATCAGTAGGTTTAGGTAGGAGATGTGGTTTTCTAGACGCATGTTAGGAGAGCTGTAGCTAACAATGATATGATACGGGTATGCAGCTAAGGTTAGTTGGGCATGGAGCAGCTCAAGCGAGTCATGTTTTTGGACCAATCTAGTAGTGTACTTGTCCTTTATGAACACTGATAACCCTCCTCCCTTTGTTTTATCCTGAGCTAGGGGGATCAAAATGTATGGAAGGCATTGTAGCCTTTGATAGCCTGGTTGGTTTCTATGGTTTAGGGTTTAACAACTTGTCACAGCCTAAAAAAGGAACTATGGGGATAGATAAGGTTTTTGCCAGTATCCAGAAGCCAAGTGGTGACAAGTGCAAACCATCTCTGGTAAAGCATTGTGGTTTGTCGATAATGTCTCCCCAGGCTGACAGATATTGGATTCCCTTGTTGTGACACCAGAAACTAAATCAATTGTTGAAGTCAATCATTTTTTGCTGGTACTGTGGCATTATCATTGGTGAAGGTAGGATGCTACTCAAGGCCAGATTCATACCTGCCTAGAACACAATGGAATCTCCAATAACTGGAATGTTTGGCTGTGTGGTGTTGCCTTATGGGCTTGGATATGGGGCTACTATGATTTTCAGAGTTATGTGATGTGTGAGGCGCTGTCTTTTTTGATTGTGCACAAGGCCACTGAGAGATAGTTTTAGGATGTCTTGGAGGTTGAGAAGATTACAAGTGAGTACCTCTGCATATGTGGGCCTATGTGTTTGTGGCTTTGTGTTGGTAGTGAGTGTTATAGGTGTAATGCTAATAACCTGGTTTGCATTTTTTGTGTGTGCATGTGAGAGCTTTGCCTCCAATGACATTGTGTATTTACATCTCTCACACACTGTTTGTCTGTTTTAAAATTAAATGGTTGTCAGTGAACATGAGGCAGTTACTACACTGCCTCAGGATGCCCATTTCTACCAGGCAAGAAACAGAGATGACAGGGAAGTGCCTGGCCATTATACCAGATCCTTAGTAGGTAGGACAAAGTAGGGGAGAGTCACCTAAAGGTCTAAGTGAGAGCATTTATTAGTATACTATTAGACCTGCAGTGGTGCTATCCTCTGCATAAACTGGCATCTCTAGAAGCAGCTGTGAACAGTGGGAGACAATGTAAAACATTTCCTGTAGAGGATTTTAAGCTGGAGAGGTTTTCTTATACACAAGGCATGGGTAACTGCATTTAAGTGAGCGATGCCCAAACACAAGGCTTTTATATAAGCAGGATGAAAGACTATTACACAGTTAAGAACTCAGGTCATCCAGATAAACACACAATAAGCCTTCCATAAGCAGTTCCCAACTTGGAAGAGTTGAATCAGCCCTCTACTCCTACCAGCATGCAAAAAACTCTCTTAATGTAAAACAAAATGGTTTTAAGCTCAGCTGCAGAAACAAATGCTTTACAACAAAAGGCAGAACTCCTGCAGTATCAGGAATCCATGGAAATAAGTTCACAAACCCTGAGAAGTGTTCACAAATACAGAAAAAAGTGCACAAACATAGGAAAACTTAAACACAGAAAAACGTTGCAAAACTTAGAAATATTTTGCCAAACTCAGGAGAAATTTGGAAAACTCAGAATAGCTTTTGCAGTATCATAGAAGGTTAAGAGATATCAAAATACTGTTAAAACAAGCAAAGCACAGTACAATAATAAACAGATGGAATTCCTTTAACAAGTGCAGGCTGAAAAACAGTGATAAATTCAACAAAATTAAGAAATGCAGCACAGAAGTGTTAAATAGCACTGAGATAGTTAGAAAGTGTAAAAAATTACTTATATCAGCTTTGCAGGTCCAGATGGTTTTAGAAGCAATCCGAGTTTTGTAGTCACAGGTGACCAAGCTGGGCACAGAGAAGCTCTGAATAAATTAACAGAGTCTCACAAAAACGTAAAACTTTTATACTACCAGGATAAAAAACTTCTACACAGCTAAGTCCTCAGGCCAGTCAGATAAACACACAGTAAGCCTTCCACCAGCAGTCCCTAACTTAGATCGGTTGAATCAGCCCTCTTCTCTCACCAGAGTGCAAAAACCCCTCTTAATGCAAAATGAACTGGTTTTGAGCTCAAGTGGAGTAACAAATTCTTTACAACAAAAGGCAGAAATATACAGTTTCAGGAATCCTTAGACACAATTTCACAAACCCTGAGAAATGTTCCAAATACAGAAAAAAGTGTGCAAACATAGGAGAATGTCGACAAACACAGAAAAACATTGCAAAACTTAGAAATATTTTGGCAAAGTCAGAACAGCATTTGCAATATAAGAGGAGGTTAGAAAATATCAGAATGCAGTTAAAACAACCTAAGAAAAGTACAGTAACAAATATATGGCATTTCTTTAAAAAGTGCATGAGAAAAACTATTACACAGTTAAGAACAGCATTTGCAATATAAGAGGAAGTTAGAAAATATCAGAATGCAGTTAAAACAACCTAAGAAAAGTACAGTAACAAATATATGGCATTTCTTTAAAAAGTGCATGCGAAAAACATTGATAAATGCAACCAAATCAATAAATACAGCACAGAAGTGTTAAACCTGGCAAACCCACTGGGCAAAGGGCTACTTTTCAGGGGCAACCCAAGTGTACTGTTTGGTTAAATCTCTTGTTCAAAGTAACACAGCAGGGAAATGTAGGTGGAAGAAGTCAAACCCTGTATTTATTTACTGCAGGAGGCAGTTCATTAACAGATGATAGCCTTAAGTACCAGGCAGCTTTAATTCACTTAAAGAGTTAACAAATCCACAGGTGTTGCTTGGGAATGCATTTTTCTGAACAATAACAATGTGAAACTCTAAAGACCACCATTACTGACAATAGTTTATATATTTATTTATTTGCTTTTGTTTACAGGGAAAGTCTATCTGGGAACTGAGATGCCCATTTTCAGTGTAGACCCAAGGAGAAAAGGTCTAAAACAAGGATAGAAATACATTTTGAAAATTCAGAATAGAGATGGTCAACAAACTTTATTTACAAACATTTCAAAGCAAACAATCAACAGGCATTATTTACAAAAAACAAAAAAATCAGATAAAGGAAAGACATGTTTTCAAGATATTGTGAGTAGAATGAAAAAGTCTATATTAATGCACTTCTATAGTACTCATAGTGGACAGAGTTAGGATTGCATACTTGAAACTCTAGATGTGGTACAGTTGCATAGTTTATTAGTTGTCTGATGATGTTTTAGGGTGGACTGGAATTCTTGCAAGTTATTTAAAAGCCTTATGTGGTCTAGGACGTTTGTTCTATGCCTTGCCTTGGAGATGGTGACAAATAATAGTGAGTCACTGTAAAAATTATTAGATTTCTTAGCAAACATTAGTTTAAGTTCTGAGGATCTTAGGGTTCAATTTGGTAGATGCTTTTGGATGATATTTGAAGAAGAGGGTATTTTAAGTTTATGGTGAAGTATTTTTTGTGCTGTGAGTAGCTGGGAGAGGGGGATATTTTGAGGAAGTTGAAGCAATTTGAGGATATTGAGAGCCATGCAGTGATGGGAGTGGTTTGGGACACTGCAGGCAAATTTGGTAATTTTGTTGTAGGTGCTTTGTAGTTTGTGTTTGGTAGAGGAGTTGTGGTTTGTGAATATTGTTGAGGCATATAGGAGGGTAAGAAGGAGGTTCCAGCTATTTTTTTATTTACTAAGATCACTTAGTAGGTACTTTGCTCTGTAAAGAGAACCTGGTCTGCAGTGCATCATTTTGGCTGCAGTGTCAATGCACAGATAAACTTTTAACTTGTTATCAATGATAACTCCTAGTAATTTTGTGTTGGTGATATTTTCAATTTTTATATTGTTTAAGGAGATATATTTTAATTTTTTATTGAATTTTATAAAACAAGAATATGATTTAAAGTATCATAGCAAACTAAACATACATTATTGATTAATAACACATATAACAATATAAACTACATAATAAACCAAACAAACAAACTATTTACACGGGTGCCTAAATTGATATGATAAAAAATTGTCTTCAAAGTATAGTATGCAATCATATAATATATCTGTCATCTTTCTTCAGTATTTCGACAAGTTTTTGCTAGAAATTGTAATAAGAAGCGATCTTCTCACTTCTTTTCCTGATTGTTGATAATTCCATCCAAGATACAGATAACACAATATTTCTAAAATCTTTAAAAGTCAGAGATGTTTCATTCTTCCAGTTTGTTGTGATTGTCTTGTGTGCAATGGCTAAAAGGATCCATAAAAGTGAAAACTTTTCTCTAGAAACACATTGTTAAATGGGAGCATTAAACAAAATTAAAGATTTAGATTATTGAAACCTGTCATTAAAAACTGTTTGTAAAAAAAAATGTACCTTATCCCAAAATGATTTAAGTAGTTGACAATCAAAACACATGTGCTGCCAGTCTGCCTTCAGTTTTGCTATACATCTCCAACAACCAATTTCTCGTTTAAATATTAATTCTAATTTATGTGGTATCGGAAAAGATCTATGAAGAAATTTCCAGGTAAATAATTTCCATTGAATTGACAGAGAACTATATTTAGGAGAAGTAAGTATTAGTCTTTTACATTATCATCAGGGGCTTGATTGTTAATTATTTTGTAATAATCCCCTAAATTTTTTGTATAATATATTTTAGTGCTTTTAATTATTTTATAAATTTTTGATAAATAACCATTTCCTTGGACAGTATGGTTTGTTAAGTAAATGAGACATTCAACAAATTTAGGGACATTTTGTCTAATAGCTGGGCTCATTAACTCAAATCTATTTATGACATATTCCCTTAGATGTTGTATTGCTAGCCACATACTACTGTCCATATTGGATTTATTTTTAATTTGCTCCATGGTAGAAGTTTGTCAGTGTGTAGCAATGGATAACAGTAGACTAGCTCCTTTTCTTTAAGAATTTTGATTGTGGAAACATAAAAGGCATTCATATAGTCATGAGTACAGGCTATGGGGTATAATAAAAATATCCAAGCCTTGATACCTGGATTCTTGTTTAGATAAGTACTGTAAATGTTTAATGTATCAGTTATAAATTTAGAACTTATATATTTATTTTTACCAAAGACTGTATATTCTCTCATCATTCTGAGACGATTATTAGATACCAACTCTGTGTATTGCAGGGATGTTGACTAACCAAATTCTAACCAAATGCTTTCATGTATTTGTTTTCATCTAGCTGAATAAGAAGTGCTTAGCCACAAAGATAAAGTCTTTACAACAGATGATAATGCATAAACCTCTATATCAGGAAGATTTATGTCCCCCACTTCCCAATCATTCAAGTAATGATTAATAGTTATTCTGGGTCTACTATTAAACCATAAAAAATTAACATTAATTTGTTAAAGTGTTTTATATATTGTTTGGGGGGGATACAGAATGCTTGTACAAAATACAATAGTTTTGGAAAATAATCATTTTTATTATGTATAATCTGTCCTCCATTGTAAAAAGAATTTGTTCCATTTTTGTATGAGACTTTTTTATGGATTAAAATATTATAATAATTAGCAGTCAATGTCTCATTTAAATCCTTAGTTAATATGACTCCTAAGTATTTAATTTTATCAGGGGTAAAATACTGAGAACATTTCTTATTAAAATTATTTTATCAGTGTTTATTATTAGCAATTTTGTTTTATTTTCATTAAACTTTAGACCAGAAATAGACTGAAAGTAATCAACTGATTTTAGCAAAGCAGGTAATGAATTAACATTGCCATTTAGAGTTAACAAAATGTCATCAGCACATAGCTTAGCTGAACTTTCATTTCTAGATTATTCCTAACCAATATACCTTTAATGTTTGTACTCATTCTAATATAGTATGCAAAGGGCTCTATAAGTAAAGCAAACAACATAGGAGGTAAAGGGCATCCTTGCTTTGTGCCCTTAGTAATTGATATAGAAGTAGAAAAACATGACCTAATCTTAACATAGGCTAAAGATTTCTCATAAAGTGATTTTAATAATTGAGTAAACTTACATGAGAATCCATAATTTTCTAGTACTAGGATTAGATAATTCCAATTAACCAGATCAAAAGCATTGTTTATATCTAAACTCACTAGTGTCATGTTTCTCTTAGTAAGATTTGTATAGTCAATCAAATACAGTATTCTTTTAATGTATCATAAGTGGTCCTGTCCTTTATGAAGCCTGTTTGATTTTAGTCTGCTAATGAAGAAAGCAGCTCCTTAATTCTATCTGCATGAACTGACATGAGCAATTTATAATCAACATTCAAAAGGGATATAGGTCTATAAGAGGAACATTCATTAGCACTTTTTTCAGATGTCAAAATAGGGGAAATTACTGTATACTTCCAAGAAGAAGGTATGTCTATGCCTTCCTTTACTAGATTAAACACTTTTAACAGCAAGACTACAGCTTCCTTAGGTGGGAGATTAAACATCGCTGGAATAATATTATCTATACCAGGAGCTTTATTAAGCTTTAGCTTATTAATTTGGGATTTAAGTTCAGTCATTGTTATTTGTTTATCGATTAACTTAATATGTTGATCCTGTAGTTTAGAATTGTTTGTCTTAAGAAAATAACTTATTAGATTTTGTGGTTCTAATTCAGTACTTTGCGAGTTAATATTATTTAAATGCCTCCAGTATTCCTTCTAAGTCTGACACTTTCTTTCTGGTGCCTGGTATATATACTTCCTTTATTTGATTTTATTTTATTATCCTTTTAGTTCTTTTATCAATTCTCTTTAGATTTATGGGGTTCATTGAATAAGTAACACGTCTAATCTTCTCTAGATCAATCATAGTTTTGTGATGCAGTATTTCTAATTATTTTTTATTCTTCTCTTCCAGTTCATTAGTTAAGTGCTTCATCCTTTTCTGAATGTTAATTTTTAACCTGTCAGTGCTTGTCTGCAGCTCCCCTAAATCTTTATTCCATTGAATTCTCTTATTATTCTACCATGCTAATGATTTTCCATACAGATAAGACGTCAGTGAGTCCCATATATATCTCTCTGAAGTGTCTTCAGTGAGGTTTATGTCAAGGAAAGATTGTATTTATTTAATAAAAAATTTCCTTAAAATCCTTTAAGTTTGTTATATAAGATGGTATTCTACTGATAGACTTCCTTTGCCTTGTGTGTATTTCAAAATCAAATGTAAGTGCATTATGATCTGATGGGGGGGGTAAGAAATTACTTTAACTTTATCTAGCTTTGCAATTAATTCTCTTGATAAATACACTCTATCAATTCTTGAATGAGAACCATGCTTATGAGAACAAAATGTGTAAAATTATGAATCTGGATCAGCATATTCATTTATATCTACTAAATTTAACATGTCAGTAAATTCAGCTAATGCCCTTATAGTTGCAGTTTTCTTACTTGTGTTTATAGAGCTAGTGTCACATTCCTTTATTATACAGTTAAATTCCCCAGCTAATATTATATTACCTTTAGAATATTGTATAATGTATTCTATGTGCTGTTTACTTTAACTCTTAGACCAGGAATCCAGTAGAAATTCACTAATGTATATATTTTCCCATTTAACTCTAACGTTACCAAACAATGCATTCCTAATCTATCTTGATAAGTATTTATCACTTTAGGCATAATGGCTGAGTTCTTCCATAAAATCATTATACCTCTTGTCGTTTGTTCATGATGTGAGCTTGTTAAATTGTATAGTTACTAATACTAAATTTATTTAAATCTACTTATAGGAGATGTGTTTTCTGTAAAAAAATAAGCTGTGGATTAAAGATTTTTAAATATTTAATCAAACTTCCCCTTTTACAGCTATTATTTAAGCCATTTACATTAATGGAAATACATTTCATACTTAAGCTATTATTTACAGAATGTGTATGTATGTAAATGTGGTACTACCACAGAGACGAGCAAAAGCATACGGTTTACTATTGATATCCCGAAGCTGCATTTGTTGACCAGTCACATGGTCGACCTGAAATGTGGAATCCAGAACACTGAAAAAGCATCCAAATCAAAACTGAATACATCAACACCCATAGTTTAATGTATTTGACATAGTAGGAGGTGATGTCAGTCACCCATACTATGCAGCTTAACGTGCCATGACATTCCAGTCAACAGTACATGTATTTTACTATTTTGCAGGGGAATAAGCCCCCTTGCACCCCCCACAACCCCTGCAAATTATATATACCAACTCCGAGAGTTTACTACAGTGAGGAAATGGGTTAATTTCCTGTTCTTCACTGAACCACGCTCTCCACTTACAATTCCAAACTCAGATAATCAAACTACACTACCCATTTTCTGTAGTGTAGTTGATGTTTTCTAGTTTAGCATTCTGTCCATTGGAAAAGTGCCTTTTGAACACATGCCGTTCAAGCACAGGCACTTCACAAATTCAATACTAAACCAAGTATACATAGAACTAGAAGAAATTACTTGATTACTTGTGGAATGACTATATTCCTAATGTATTTAGGCACACAAAAAAGAAGAAAAAGGAAATAAAAGATTAAATATTTAATTAAAAACAGACTATACAATCTATGGGGAAAAAACATCCCCTACACTCAAATTTTCAAGCCATCCAAGTGCACCCTCTATAGCCCCTATCTAAGATATCCCTATGTCTGACTTTCTAACAGCTTTACTTATAACAGAAAATAGACAGTTATTATTTTAAACTATTTAACTAACTAATTTATAAATGTAAACCAGTCTCTATACAAGAGATACCACTACTTAAATAGAATTTATAAACTCAGACTAAGGTACTGTGACTATAATAAGCAATAACACAATTTTATCTTTCTGACTGTACACTTCTAATAACTAACCAGAAATAACAAATCTGTTAAAATGTACTAAAATTAATACATATAAAAACATTTTAATCATTAAATAAATTATATACATTAACAGAACTAATAAGCAGCTTATAAGTCTGTAGAATCAATTAAGATAAAATAGTGTGTGTATCACTTTAAATTAAATAGCTAGCTAGCATGAAGAGCTCTTGTTTAACCTTTAACTAATGCAGTTATGTCATGTCTGAGCCATTTAGTTTCATTGTGAGCTTATCGCACTTTTGTCAAGATCTCAGTGGGAAACTGAGAAAGAAAGGTAAGTAAATTGTAAAAACACTTCAAAATGTCAGTTCAAGCTTATGAAGTGTCTAACTGTAAATTCCTTCAGTTCATAGCTGTGTACATAACACAAATAAGCTTTTGACTTAGAAAAAAAAAGTCCTAAATCACATAATCTAGTTGTAAACAATAATCATGTACAGATATTTAAAGAACTAATTAAACTGATATACTATTAGTATATTTCAGAATGTAAAATATATGCAGCAAAGTGTTTATAAAGACATTACATTTTCATCCTTTTATATGTTATTATGCTTTACCCACCATTCAGGTGTCACTAATAAGCATTAAATTAACTACAGAAGTCTTACATTCATTAACAGGATGTATAAAAAATGCGCTGAGTTAAGAGAAATATGAATATATCTCTTCTAGTATATTGTCATGGTGCTATAAAATAGCAAAGCAGGCAGTATATTTTGTTTTGAAACTGTTAAATAATAGATATGTACATTCATAGTTATTAAGTTGCCCTATATTGACTTTAGATTATTAAAAAGGCACCATATACACTTCTTTAGAAGAATTGTACTGTAAGTTAATTATTTTGTAGTGTAATATTGTATTATGAATGTTTTACTAGAAATCAATATTAGAGTGAAAATAAAGCTTTTACCTTTTTTCCTTTGTGAATTATGGAAAAGGTAAAATTTATTTATAGTGGATTTGAATATGAAACAGATGTTATTGTAATAACAGAAAGAAAAACAGAGATTAAGAAAGTATTTGTCTTTTAATTTTTCTTTTTTTTTGTCTACTATTTTCCAGTTGTTATTCCTTGCTTGACACTTAAATGAAAAAATAAAGCAATCCATTTCTTCAGATTGATCTATAATGTTGCTGCTTGTTAGGTATGTGACAGCAGAATCAAATGTATCAAAGGTTTTGGTACCACCTGGAAAGAATACTTTAAGTCTTGCAGGAAACAAAAGATGTACCTTAAAATGATTCTTTTTCAAGTTCCTTGATCAATGGCAAATATTCCTTTCTTCTTGTGATCACTGCAGACAAATAGTCATTGTCATATCTCATGATGTTGTCATTATATTTAATTGGTGAGTTAGCCCATGCTATTTTGAATACCAGTTCCTTGTCTTGGGAAGAAAGAAAGTGTACAATTACAGACATTGGTTTAAAGTTTACCTTTTTAGAAACTGAAGAAGATGGCAGTGATCTGTGGATTCTTTCAATTCCAAAAGAAAGGAACTCATGTAGATTTAAGATATTAGGTAGCCAAGATGTGAGGAAGTTTATCATGTTGCCCCCTTCTGTCTTTTCTGGCAAGCCATATATATATGGCTTTTATTTCTTCTTGATCTATTTTCTAGATCATCAATTCTACCGAGTAAAGAAATGTTTTGTTTTACGAGAAATTACACTTAAAGCTCTTGTTCAATTACTCTGTCCTCCAGGTCATTTAAAGAGTCTTCCATACCGATAATCTGGGTACTATTTAGGATTATCATTTATTTCAACAGTTCTATTTATTTTGTACAACCTTCTTTAAAAGAATCCAGTTTACTGTCCATTTTATCCATTTTTATAGATAAATCATTCATAGTGGAAATTAAAGTTTGTAATTCTTTCTTCATTCACTAGTCCTGCACACTGCTTTTGAAGTAGCTCATACTGAATAGATGACAATGCCCTTTCTGAGAGGATTTTGACAGAAAATTCAGCAAAAAAAGAAAAAAAGTTCCAAAATATTCTTCCAAGGACTTTAAGAAATATAAATCTGTAGGTTTGATGGGTCCACTGGCTCTGGTTTTTAACATTTTCTATCAGAAATGAATATTAGATAGCAGAGCTAAGGAAAAGTGCTGTTAACCAGCCAGCATCTTGGACATGCCCTAAAGAGATAATATTAAAGTCAGCGTCATTTTGATTTATGTATTTAGGAAGGAATATGGTTAGTTTGATTTTGGTGGAGTTTGAGAGCAATAGAGATTTATTTTTGCCAGTTTTCTATAGAGGTGAAAGCTTCCTGTGTATTGATTTCTAAGGTGGGATGATTTGGAGCTGAAAAAAACTAAAGTTGAGTTGCCAGCTTATTGTATTAGGGTGGCAAGTTTTGATTCCTTGTGCATATCATTAATGAAGATATTGAAATGCATTAACCCAAATATGGAGCCTTGGGGAACTCCTGTATTGATTGGAAGGAATGTGGAGTGGGAATCATTCCATTTTACAGACTGGATGTGATTATATAGGTAGCTGATGAACCAGTTATTTGAGGGAGTTGTAAGGCCTTAGTCTTTAGAGGAGTAAATGATGTTAGACCATGCCAAAAGCTTTTGGTAAGTCAAGGAAAAGGGTGGAGACAAAATTACTTTGTTTTCACTTTGATTAATGGTATCTAGGAAATATAGCATGCCAGGTTTGGTGTTGTGGTGGGGTTGAAAACCATGCTGCATATGAGGAAATTAATTGGTTATCAAGCAGAAGGGCTAGGAGTTGCTGATGTATACATTTTCAGGTACTTTGGAGAGGGGTGGAAAGATTGCTATAGGGAGATGGTTTGACAGTTCAGTAAATGTGCCACCCTGGTGTAATGGGATTATAAAGGAAGGTTTCCATAGGGTTGGGGTGTAGTTTTCTGTAATGGATCTATTAATAAGGATAGATTCATGGTAGCAAATGGTGTTAGAGCCTTTACTGAGATATTTGGATGGCAGATTGTCAGGAGCTAGTGTTACAGGTTTCAGTTTTATTAATGTATTTTTGATGGCATTTGCCTATATGGTTGTTAGTTCGAGTTGGGGTGTGGAGCTATGCTCAAGGGGGTTAGGTGGGATGGGTATAAGTTGTAATTGTTTGAGTTAAATAGAGTACTTGGTATGAAGTGCTTGTTGAATTTGTCTGCAGTGACCCTGCTAATTTCAGATGGGAAAGGATTTGAGGTGGATTTTCAGCCAGGTTTTAGGAGGTTGCTTAAATTTTGCAAAAAATCTTTTTTTTTTTTTTTGTATATGTGGTCTGATTTGTGTAGAAGAAATTCTTTTTATTATAACAAACTTGTGCATTTGCGCAGCTTCTGAGGAACTGATATCTATCTAGGTAGGACCAGGTCCTAGTTTTGTGATGTTGTTTCAAGGCTAGTCTTGGACCAGGGTCGGGGTGTACATCTCCTCTCTCTATTAGTTTATTGGGATTGGTAGTGGAGTTTTTGAGGTTATGGAAAAGTAGTTTTGGTACTTTTCTTTTATACTGGAGTGCATGAGTTTGTATTTGGTGAAGGTTAGTAATGTATATTTTTTAGTAGGATTTTATCTATACTGAAGAGGGATAGTCAGATTAGGGAGCTGTATCTATGGACACTGGGTAAGTAGTTTTTTTGTGGAGGTCTTGGTTTAAGTGTAGGTAGGGCATGATTCATAAGTAGTTAATTATCTTAGGATAGTTAAAGTTCCTATTAGGAAAAGTAGGTGTATATGCTTGCTGGGAGGTGTAAAATAGTTGTATGGAAGGGTATAGAAAGGAAATGGGAGAAAGAAAACTACAAGAAATATACTGATATGCACATATTAGGTAGGGGGTTGATAAGAGAAGGATGGGGGAAAACTGTTGTTTTCTAATTTTTAATTAATTGGTTATTTATTAGGTTTTAACTCTAACTTTGCCTTCCTTCCTCTGGTGCCATCTTTAAAATCCTTCTAGCTTTCTGTGCAGTCCACATGGACGCTTCTTCTCTCCCCAGCCTTTGTGCCCTCTGGCTTTAGAAGCTTCTCCCAATGAGTTAAACACTCTGTGGTCATCCTCTGCCCAACAGACTCGCCCAGCAAAATACCTTGTGAAAGAGTATAAATCTGCTTAAGTTACCTGCCTGAAGCAGCTCCAAAAACAAACTAAAAAGCTTAGCTTTCTAAACTCTTCTCCTGACGAGTTAAACACTCTGTGATCATCCCCTGCCCAACAGACTCGCCCAGCAAAATACCTTGTGAAAGAGTATAAATCTGCTTAAGTTACCTGCCTGAAGCAGCTCCAAAATCAAACTAAAAAGCACAGCTTTCTAAACTGTAGGTGTTACTTCTATTGCAGTTTATCCACACTCCGAATCTGTTTTTAAAACTATCTGCTTTTAAAAAAGTAAACTGCTCCTTATTTAAAGTATTACTACGGGGCAGATGAGCATACACACAGGTTAGTTTTTCTGGCTGTAGTAACTTACTTTGGCCACCAGGCGGCAACACAATGCCAGCAGTCTACCACATTTCTTGCTGTTTTAACTAATAGTACCAATAGCTTTTAGTTTGTTGTTTTAACTCTCAATAGTTCCAGTATATGTAGGTTTAATGTTGCCAGCCACACTATAGAGTGTTGTTTAACCCCCTAGTACATATTCTGTTCCCTTTGTCTCTTGTTTTTAAACTTATATCTGCAACATTTCCATCTCTGGTTTGCTCTCATTTCCTCTTCAGCTCTGGTTTTCACAGTTGCTTCCTTTCTAATTGTTTCAGTACTGTTTCACACTGCTGACCTGACCCTGTCAGTATTGATTACAACCATGTAGGCCACTGTGGTATCCATCTCCAGTCTCTATTCCAACCCCTCCCCCAGTTTCTTTCACTTTCTTTTCTTTCCAAACTCTCCCCCAGACTCTTTAACTTTGCCTTCCTTCCTGTGGCGCCATCTTTAAAATCCTTCTAGCTTTCTGTGCAGTCCACATGGAATCTTCTACTCTCCCCTGCCTGTGTGCTCTCTGGCTTTAGAAGGTGCTGTGTATGACATACTGTTTTATTTATTGCCATTCACACTGATACTAAGTACTGTCTGTCAGTGCAGAGTTAAGTGTGCTTGCTAAAAGTTGCTTTATCTGTACAAGCAACTGCATTTTACTTCTAGTACTACATTAAAGTTTCAGCAGAATTGTCTTCTGCTCTACTTATAGGGCTTAGTTAACTGTGTTTGTTAAAAGTTGCTTTATCTGTGCAAGCTATTGCATTTACTCCTAGTGCCTCATTACAGTTTTTTAAGAATGTTTGTTTCCTGTTCTGCTTACAGGGCTTAGTTAACTGTGTGTTTGTTAAAAGGTGCTTTATCTGTTTCTTTCACTTTCTTTTCTTTCCACCCCCTCCCCCAGACTCTTTAACTTTGCCTTCCTTCCTGTGGCACCATATTTTACCTCTCTGAACTACACTAATCCTTTCCTTATACCACTGCTAGAATATCCCTTACCCCTTGCATACTTTCGTCTGAACTTACCTTACACTCCACTGTTTGTTTTTCACTTTTGACCTTGATTCTTCCTTTCCTTGGCTAAACCCACTCCATTCACCCTACGGGCTCACTCCACTCCCCATACCCTACCCCCAAATCTCACCCACCCCCAATACCCTTACACTTATACTTAGCTAGCCACTCTCACAACTTCCACCAATAAATCCAACTTACCCATCATACCCTGAAAACCTCCCACAGTTCACCCATTATAGTAAGCCTACCTTTCAGAGTTTACTGCCAAACACAACTTATCCTGATAAACTACTAAACAATTATCCTAAAACATAATCTCTTACTCAAACTAACTTCACAACTTAACTCACCCTCTACTTCTACTCTAATAACCAACATCATGGCCCTCAAATCTCTATCCTTACTTACTCATATAATACTTCTAATTACCTTAACTTACCTAAATTATATCACCCAACCTACTAATGCAAACCACCCCCCCCCATTTCACACCATTACCCCATCCTCTACAAGGTACACATCTACTGTTACTCATATATCTTCCAGTCTCTACCCCCTCAACACTAGCATGGTCTTCCCCTATAGACTCCTACCTAACTCTAAAAACACTATTCCCAACTACACTAGTCTAATGCCCACAAAACTCTCTACCTGTATACTACACCCCAAACAAACCAAATACCTCATCCATCATCTTATCTCTATCCTTTTCTCCGGGGACATCCACCCAAACCCAGGCCCCTCTGCCACAATGCATCCAACCCCCCCCAAGCAATGGGCAAACCCCTTCACTTCTCAGCGCTAAACGCTCAGAGCCTATGTAACAAAATTCCAAACCTTTATGCCTGGCTTCTACATAACCAGTCTGATATTCTCTCCATCTCAGAAACCTGGCTTAAGCCCCATATACAAGATTCTGAAATAACTCCTCCCAACTACTGCATGTTAAGGAATGACAGAACACAAAAAAAGGGAGGTGGTGTAGCACTCCTTTATTCGACATCCCTCTTAGTCACCCCCTATACCAAACCCTTTCCCAAATTTGGCAAGGCAGAAATAATACCAGCCCTACTCCACCTAAACAAGCATAAACTCATATTTGTTCTCTTCCTCTATATTCCCCCTAGTGACAATTATCTCATCCCTTGAAGATATTCTCTCCTGGGTCTCGACCAACATTACTTATGAAACCATAATCCTGGGGGACATGAACGTAAACTGGGCCACAGTTCAATCTCCCACTAACTCACTCAATATTAACTTATATAACTTTACACAACTAATCAATTCCACTACCAGGCCTTCCAAGAACTCCATCACTGGAACTACAATAGACTGGATTCTAGTATCCCATCCTCACTATATCTCTGATAGTGGTATTCTCCCAGACCCACTGGCTGAACATTTCCCCACTTTTGCCCACAATCTCCCCTCTTCTATACAACTCACACCTATATTTCCACTCGTTGCCTAAAGAACTTCAATGCTGAAACCTTCTCAAATGCACTAAAAAGCACAAACTGGAACCCATTTAAAACTCTTTCCCTAGATAATGCTCTATCCTACTTTAACTCTACTTTCACAAACCTGCTCAACTCCTTTGCCCTTCTAAAAACAAAACATATAAAAAGTAACCCTGTACTCTGGTTAACCAAAAACACCTTAGCTACAATGTGACTCCGTGACAAAGCCTGGACACGTTACGTAAAAAATAAAACCACCATCGCCCTAAACAAATATAAAACACTACAAAATAAAGTAAAAAAATGTATTACCTTAGACTGCAAAGCCAATTTCTCCACTTTCCAAACCAACCACACCACCAATCCCAAACTATTTTGGAAATAAATCTCATCTCTCCTTAACCCGGGAAAAAAAGAAAACCCTTGCCCCAACCCAGATGCCTCTGACATGGACTTGGCTACCCAATTTAACTCTTTCTTCATAGAGTCCATAAGCAAGGTAACATCATCCTTCACCAACACCTCTAAAACCCCTCCTCAGTGTGCTCCCATCCCTTCCTCCCCTAGCATCCCTTGCCCCCAACCTCCACCTTTCTCTATCAGTCCTATCTCTATATCCACCATAAAAAACTTCTCCTAAAATTAAAACCTGGTTCCAATGCCCCTGATGAAATTCCATCCTACTTCCTAAAAGTAGCCACAGAAGCCATTGCTCTCCCTATCAGCGCACTAATTAATCAGTCTATCTCAGAAAGCCAGGTCCCCCCAGCTCTGGAAGAAGGCCTTTATTATTCCTCTCCATAAAGGTGGCAATAATAATGACACCCCAAACATTCACCCTATCACCATCCTATCCCCTATTTCTAAGCTACTTGAAAAGTGTGTACACCAACTCTTACCCTACCTCATCAATAATCAGCTTCTTACCCCCACACAACATGGCTTTAGTCCAGGTCATAGTACCTCCACTGCCCTCCTCTGCTTCCTAGAAACAATTAACAAAGCCCGCAACTCTGACCACTTTGTATCCACTCTTTTCCTCAACCTCTCTAAGGCATTTGACACTTTCCCACAACCTCCTTCTTACCAAACTCTCTACACTTAACCTATCCCCTTCCTCTACCCAGTGGTTCTCAAGCTGTCTCACAAACAGGCAACAAGCAGTTAAATGAAAAAAAGCTACCTCACCCTTCCTTAATACATCCACAGGTGTCCCCCAAGGTTCCATTCTAGGCCCCCTACTATTTAACATATTCATAAATGATGTCTTCCAAGCCATTCCTAACTGCAGTCTAATCCAATATGCCGATGATTCTACTATAATCTGTTCCTCCCCTTCCATCACAACTCTTAACAATCTAACACAAGCCACCTTCTCTTCCACTGAACAGTGGTTGCTCGACAACCATCTAGCCCTTAATGCAACCAAAACAAAACGTATGTTATTCAATGCATCCAAAGCCTCTTCCCTAGCCAAACAATCCTTCAAAATTACCAGCAATAATAATACCCCCCTAGAACTAATCTCTGACACAAAATTACTAGGAATTATCATTGACAATCAACTAAAATTTGATAAGCATCTACAAGCAAATATCAAAAAACCCATAAAAATTAGGTATGCTTTACTGCCACAGTCACTTTATCTCTCCCATCACTAGGATTATGTTAGCTAATACATACCTCATCCCATCCCTTTTATATGGTGCATCTATCCTAACCAGCCTACAATCTTCCCTCAAAACAAAACTCTCATCTTGATATAACAAAATATACAATTTGCAGCAGGTCTCAGAGCCTCTTCTCACCACTGTAATTCCCTTCACCAACTAAGTTGGCTAGAATTACCAAACTTCCTCACATATACCCAGCTCATCCAAGCACACAAACTAATTCATTACCCATCTCTCTGCCCCTCCTTAGCAAATACCTTTGAAATGCATAAACCAGATAGACTCCTAAGATCCAATTCCCAAAACCTAATTAAATTGCATAAACTAACACATCCTGCTGGGAATCAAATGATGTCCTCTCTTGCATGCCTCTGGAACTCTCTCCTTTCTCCCATCCACACCACCAGCAGTCTCTCCTTGTTTAAAACCTCACTGCACTCGCACCTTACTTCACAATGGAAATGCTCTTGCTCTCATCCAACCTAATTCTACCACATTTTCTTCCTAAATTTTCAAACTTTGTTGCCTGTCACTACCTCCTAAAGTTTTAGATCCCTTGGGACATATTCGAACAATGACTACAAATTTACCTCATTGTAATTCCCTAAAAAAAAAAAAAAACTACTACTTACTGCATTAACCTGATGTAATTTTCCTAATGAAAATCTTTTTTTATTTCTGTATTATGCAACATCTATTTGATTTGTGCAATATAGGTTTGTACTATACAAAATATGCATGTAACATTTAATTGAAATGTATATTATGGATATGTGCTCTTTCTGTATTATGTATTTGTATTTCTCTGGAGCTTTTCTCCCCAGGACTCCATTGAAAATGGGCTCCTTGTAGCCCAGTGGACTATCCTGTAAAACAAACTGCAAATAAATAAATAATCATTGGTTGGCTGTATTGGCTGGTATGAGCAGTGAAACATCAGGTGATATGATTTGGCCAATAGGGTTTATGATATGGTGGTGGGATAGGTCAAGTGATATTGCTTTGATCAATTAATTTAATGATATGGTGGTGAGTCAGGAGTGTAGTGAAGTTGCTTGTAACATGGCTGAGCAGAGCTGGGCTAATCCCCAGAGAAGAAGAGCCAGGTTCTGAGCTATGGTAATGTACAAAAATATCTTGTTTATTCATCAGCAGTATCATTAAAATATAATAAATAGTTTTTATTCTACTGGTTGTTTTTATCAGACAGGTTACACTTTTGCTGCTTGCAATGTTTCTACAGAGCTCTTTAGTTCTAGGGAGAAAAATATTGAAATGCATTATACATTTTGAGGGTGACTAGGGAGAATAGTTATAGGGGACAGCTACTCAACTTAAGACAGGGAAACTTATCACAAGGTACAGCAGAAACAGATCATTTAATGTATTGTTCAGCAGTAAGGTAAGACCTGGATGTGGAAGAAACTGTCTGCACTTGCATATCTAATAGCAACTGGTCGTAAGGCAGTATTTTCTTGCTCTATTAATGCCTTCTCTTGGTTTAAACTTTGCTGAGAGGTGGAATAAACAGGATGGGCAAATCCTATCTGAGAGGTAGCTGGGACAGATATTCAGATCCCTAGCAGTAGTGGGAGATGGCTAGTTCTCCTGTGTTGAACAACTGTATTTCTAGGAGGTAGAGCTCTAAATGAGTGCTCTATGAGGTTGGATAGTCCGTAATATGGTTTTATGCAGGTAGTACTATTGTGGTGAATGGTATAGAGTTGGTGAATGTGTGGAAATGGTCCTGAAGCTGTGTCTTTATGCAGGTTTGTGATGTCATTAAAAACTGGGAGGAGAGCAGTGGGATTAAATGTGTGGATCTGGGGGAGCAAAGAAGGCCATACATCCCACCAATGTGGGAGATAATCATTCTGGGCCTTCTTAAACCCAGTGATTCTGCACATCCAGCCCGGCAAAGGTAAACAAATGGCTTGAGGCAGAGCTTTGCTGTGGCTGTTAAAAGACAGAAACTAGAATGAAGGTACACCACTGAAAACTAGTGCTAAGGCAAACTCTGCAGAACAGGAGCAGTACAACTGCACTGGTGTATCACTGGGTGCTCAAGGATGCTTAAATATGAAAGCAACCCAAACAGGGTGAGATTACAAGTAAAACAAAGATAAGTAAGTTATGTCCTCTGTAAATGCAGTCTTGGCTGTGGCAATGTTCTTAATACTCAATCTCTGCGAAATGGCATACAAAAACAACTGTTACTATTACCTAAAGTATCTGGAGCAATAAAGAGGCAGAGGGGTGAAGTGCAGGTGCTACTGAATGCTGGAGTGTATCTTTTCCCTTTACTGATGGGGGCGTGTCACACTTTAAAGAAGCTTCTCCCCTGTACTTGAATTCCTCTTATTTTGTAGTGTTATATTACAAGAATAACAATTTTTTTAATTTTATAATGCTGCCCTAACAACGAATCCCTACTCCCAAACACTTTTCCAAACCTAACTGTCTAGTGAAGAGGGGAAAAAAAGACTAAGAAGTTAAAGGAGGTGAGTACACCTCAGAACTGTCCAGATTTTCACAGAATGTTCAGATTTTTGCCTTATATTTCTGGTCTGTTCCTAATAAAATTTGTGGTTTTCTGGTAAATCATTCAGGACTGAGGTCATTAAATAATGCCATACATTTACGTTTCAGACTTCACATCTTTCAGAAAATGCATGCTAACACAAATCCTGTTATTCTATCAACTTTCTAAGTTTATAAGAGCAATATTTAAAATCTGTCCCTAATTTTGGTTCTGTGTCCCTCCATTATTTTAGGCTTTGTCAAGATTTCTTGCTCTAAGAAGTTGAGCAGTATGGAGGTGAGCATAGAGGGGCATGCCTGTTAGTAGTACATAGGCTAGGGGACCAGGTCAAAGTACATACTATGTTGCTTAAAAGGAAACAAGGCGATAAAAGTTCTACTAAAGCTCTAGAGGAGAGATCAGACTAAACAGGAAAATCACTGAAACACATATCTAGCAAAATGCACTCCGACTTAAACAAAGCATGAAACCCATTTCAGTTACATAGAAGGAGAACTGATAACTTTAAGAGCTGTTTAACACAATATGCATTCAGTTAAAATGAACATTACTGTAATCAGTGTGTCCAAGTCCTGAAGCATACACAATGTCAAAACCTGACTCCCCTTTTAAATTTTAGTACACAATGTTGTAAACAGTAAACTAAAGAATAAAATTCAGTTTTAAGGGAATCAGCACATTAGAACAGACAGCAAAGCTGTAGTTTAATATGAAGAGTAAAAGATGCTTTGCACAGAGTGATGATCGAAATGAAGTTCATTGGTTTCATGATTTACTGCAGACATTGTAAATATAGCAGCACAATATTTAAAGCAGTTTAAGCATATAATTCAATAATATATTTACTCTAATAGTAGCAACCAGAGGGGAGAGCCACATCCGAGCCATACATCCAGATGAAAAGGACTATAGTAGTTCAAGCCAGAAGAGTGAGAGAGGACATTGTTTTGGTCAGAATTTACATTAGTATAATCAGGTATGGTGGTGGAGGTCAAACTAAAATAGAGCCAAACAGTGCTCGAATGTCAAAAGGGGTCTGCAGGTTATGAGTCACACTTAATCCTCAGTAGTTTACCAGAAAAAAAAGAAGATAGTGGGACAAGGCATAAATATGAGACAAAATCAGATATGTTCTGCAAACTCAGAGGCAGATAACAGAATACTATTATAATTCACTTAAACGTTAATAGTACAGGTTTTGATGCATTTACAATAACACGAATATGAAACTGTAATGACTGGTATTATCAACTGACTGTGATCCACAATTATTTCTCAGAAAATGAAGAAGTTAATACAAGTCTGACAATTAGTGTAGAGGAGTAAGGCTCCAAGCTCTTAATGAACTACCTCCTGTAGACAAGACTGCGGGGTTGGAGTGTTTCTACCTTTATTTGCCTGTGATGCAGTTCTGAGTAAGTCACTTAACCAGACAGTACTCATGGGTTGCCTACTGGGTTTAATTGATTAACAAATAGAAAGGATGATGCTCATTTTAAGAACCATGAAAGTCTAATGGTTTACCTTAACAGAAATTCATGATTTTAGGAGGTCTGTTTTCCAGAATTCCAGGAAGTTTTTTTAGAAGCCGGTCTTTGGTCTAGCTTTGTGCACAATGCAGGAAGGCAACACACACACACACACACACACACACACACACACACACACACACACACACACACACACACACACACACACACACACATTTTGCAAAACAATCCTTCACTTTCCATTTTAAATAACCATACAGACAACTTGAGGGTTAAGAGCATGCCTGGAGGCATGATAATACTGCCCATGAAATAAGCAAGACCGTTCATAGGTGTCCACATATCCCCACCAACATTCCCCCTGGTGTACAATAGCAAGTATATACAAATAAAATAAACAAACCTTTTTTTAAAAATCTGATTAAAGCTAACCATAGGTGCGTGGGTGTGCCCATTGCTTAGCTACAGTTAAGGCAGCTTAAATAGCTGAAGAGGATAACAAGGAAGGTATATGCAAATGAAGCAGCATAGCAATAGTGTAGTGGGCAGAGCATTCGTCTTACGAGCAGGCATTCCCAGTTTGAGTCCCACTGTAGCACATACCATTTTCCATGGCAAAGCACGTTATTACTAATATTTTTGTTGCATAACCCACTAAATAACATATATTTATGAATTGGAGTACTGCAGGAAATGCACATGTGAGGTGTCAGTGTCATAATTAATAAAGCACTAGTAAGCGAGCTTAAGCCCTTTTTTTGCAGGGGTAAGCAATGCACACACAGGTTAAGCAATTTTGAAGCTAACTCTCTGTAAGCATATGTAACCGGAGGTTAGCATTGCTCATCCTTGCACAAACCCACACAAACCTGCTTATAAATGCTCAAAAGTGCCTTAATCACTCTGTATCCAATGGCCCTTGTTCTGCCCATCAACAAAATAAATAGCCTTGCAGGTCTTGAACCCAGGACCCTATACACTATAGTCACAGTAGTTAACCACCAAGCCATCACAGCAGTACAGAACAGTGAGGTATCAGCAAACAAGTCTTCACTAAAGTAAATTCAAACTGAACCTATGAAAGGAATCTGTATACAGACATATGTTCCATAACCCACTACATAACATAAATATGTGAACCGGAGTACAGCAGTAAGCGCAGAAGTCAGGTGTAATTGTAAAAGAGTGTTGAAGTCCCCAGTAAAACACAAGGACCCCATACAGTGTACGTACATATGAATCATGGATACCAGTCATACATATAAGATGTAATGAATAATAAATCAATGCCAAAAAGGAAATATAATGTAAAGTCAAATGTAAGTAATGCTAAGCATTGCACAGACCAGCTTAGGAGGTGTAAGCAATGTGTAGGCCAGCTAACTCAATGTGCCCAGTGTTATATCCCTTTAAACAATGCCAACCTTAGATAAGCAGGTTAGCCCATAGCTTAGCTTTTTCAAAACTGGCCAGTCATGAAAAAGTGCAGGGAAATCAGCCCTACTTAAACCCAAGAGGCAGGAATACATCTCATAACTGGTTGTAGCTTCTCTTGCAGGCACTATGTCAGGATGGGGAGAGGGTGTCTACTTTTGGGTGCAGCACTGGTGCATCCAGGAGTCCAGAGTCATGGCAGGACTCCTTGCCAAAGACCATGACCAGAGACTGCTGCAGGGCCAGTACCAGGGTTGCCAATATAAGGTGGAAGCCTGGGACCACCTTGCCCATCACCTCACCAGTGCCACTGGCATGTCTTTAACTGGTGAGCAGGCCAGGCATCACTATGCCAACCTGAAGCAGCATAAGGGGGACCTCTTGGATAGTGGATCCAAGAGGCTAGAACGGCAGGGGCTCTACCAGCTGTGTGTAATTATCACCCCACTATGTGTGTATTAATTGCCAGCTCATGTATATCATGGGTAGGTATGGCTAAATACTCCTCTTATGTCCTCCACAGCTGCAAGTGAGTGGGCCGCCTGGAGAGGTTGCGATGCAAGGCAGGTCAGTAATACTCTCACAGTTACTGTCATAGGAAATAAATCTAAAAGTATTAGTAAATTAATTGCCTGTATAAAACCTGTATTGTTTAAGGCAAGTACTGCATACACCGGAGAATATGGCAGGCAGAGTCTCATATAGTTTGTACGTAAATAAAAGTGTAATAGCCTGACAATAAAGGTCTAACAGCTGGACTGCATGTGTATACTCTGGTATCATATGGTAATGTAGATTTGCAATCATGTAATAGTACTGTTGTATTAAGCATTACCCACACCATGCACCATAAATAGAATGTGTAGCAATGTCTGTATATGACTGGTGTAATCCCCAGAGGCCATTTAGTACAACTGAGAGACACATAGACAGAAAACAGGGAAAATGCAGATAAAAAAACCTGAATAGCACATGCAACTGAGATGTGAACTGTTGTTTTTTAGCACACACAGCCATGGTTTGAATCCTGCCAGTGATAGTAGTCTGCATACAGAATCATACCCCACAACTGTACAGATATGTCCAGAATGTCCAGTAAAGTGGTCCATATCTGTTGCCTGTCAACCTGTCCTTGTGGGAAATCAGTGGGATGATCCCAGACGTATAAGCAGCAAACAGGAAATACAACTGATTGACACACATCTATGAGAACAAAGCTGGCACACTAGCAACTCCCCCAAACCTTATGAGACTAAGAAGCCACATATGTCCCATTTACACCCCCATCTTGTCAAGCAGTGGCCAGAGTGTGTACAGTAACAGAGTGAGATGTATGTGCATAATAGTAATGTGGAATCTGGTACTGTGTGTGGCAACAATCAGGTAGTGCTAATAAATATTTCTCCCACAGTTCTGTCAGATACTAACACTGTGCCTAGAAATCCAAGAATGATACCCTGTACTGGTACTGTTTACATTGGTATTGTATGGCACTGTGAGTGATGCAGTTGCTCTGAATAATGAGGTATTACTCATCACTGTCGTCCACACTATCCTACAAAATATAACTGTCTAGGAAATCTGTATAAGAATGTTGTAATACAAGGTCAGAATGTGAAAGCACAGGAGAATTATAAGACAGAAAGCAGATAGGAGATATACAGTAATATCTATATAGCACACACAACTCTGATGAACAATGTTTAAGTTGTAGCAGACACAGCCATGATCTGAATCATGGGAGTGGAAGTAGGCTGCATACAGAATCATACCCCACAACTGTACAGATGAGATCAGAATGTCCAGTATATGGGCCCATATATGCTGCATGTCCCCCTGTCCCCCTGGTAAGTTTGTGGGATGATTACAGATGTTTAGCCAGCAAACAGGGAATAAAAGTGATTGTCCAACATCTATGTGAACAAACATGTCACTGTAGCAACTCCTGAAACTGTTAGGAGAGTAATAAGCCAAGTATTTCCTATCTACACCCCCATGTTGTCACGCTGTGACCAGAGTGTGTACAGTAACAGAGTGAGATGTATGTGCACAATACTAATGTGTAATCTGGAACTTTGTGTGGCAACATTCAGGTAGTGCTAACAAACATTGCTCCCACAGGTACGTTGGATATGAACACTGTGCTGAGAAATAAAAAACATTATACCCTGTACTGGTACTGTTTACTCTGGTATTGTAGGGAATTATGAGTGTTGCAGTTTCTCTGAATAATAAAGTATCACTGATCACTGTCACCCACACTGTGCTACATAATGTAACTGTGTAGGAAAGCATGTATATGTGTGTGTCAAGTCACTAAAGGTTGAAGAGGGCAATATTCTAGATATGTCCTGGTACACCTGCATGTGGTCAACACATGACCAGAGTCTGTGCATAAAGAGTTGGATAGCTATGTGCACAACATCAACCTGGAATCTGGGAGTATGTGTAGAAACAGTTAGTTAGTGTTAACATACATTCCCTCCACAGGTATACCAGGTAAGAAGTGTATACTGCAGGTAAAACCAGTTCATGTATAACAATGACAACAGCCATATCATTGTCCAAACTAAGGCTATAGGGTAGTGTAGTAAGACATGTAAGGTACAGATAACAGCACTGACTAGGAAAGTAATGTAGACTACAGAAATATACTAGTTGTTAATTGACATCTTTCTCCCCCCACCATATCTCCAACAATAAACAACATACCCACCCCAACCGGTATGTAATAACTCCAATGTTCTGATAATGCCCTATTGTTTGATAAATATTTTAATTGTTCCCATTGTTTGTTTGTTTGTTCCCATGCATGTGCTATATTGAATTATTTCAATAATGGTGGCATGGTGCCATCAATGTACCTGCATGCTGCTCTTAATACCACTGTGGTCCCATATATGCATGTGTTCTGTTTGCTATGCATTTGTTCCGTATCTGGTGTCTGGGTTAATGGGAATATCTATGCATGCTGTTATACCTAACCCTGGAATGTGTTGACTATTACTAACTCACATATGATGATAAACTCTAAACACTATAGCACATTTGGGAAGGCCGGTCCCAGTGGACCCACCTGTCCCACCTCAGCTGGCTGTATCACAAGGCACCAGCATGTCTGAGGCCCAACCCAGCACCTCCCTGTCCATTGGTCCTGCACCAACTTCGGGTGGAACCACCTCAGGGGATGGGGCTCACACCCCTGGGAGCGGGCGTGGACAGGAACCTGTCACCCGTCACCAGATCCGGGTCGTGGTGCATAGCGAGCTCAACCATCAGCTTAGTGAGCTGCTATGCCAGCTCAAGGGCTGTGTGTCGTGACTAGAGGGTAAGTCTGGCTCTGCAACTCAGCCTCCAGCACAGCCACCTTCGGGGCTGTGAAGGTGCAGTGGTGACTGCCCATGGGTGGGGACCACAGTCAAACTGTTTCCACTAGGGGGCTCATGGGCTTCCGATTTCCCAACACCCCTCCCCATCAAGGTGTTTACCCTCCACATGTGTCACATACCACCCCTGTATGTGTCTTGTTTGTCTTGTCTGTTAACCTACCCAGTCTACCTCCCCAAATATACCTACTATCCCTCCCTAACATCCCACTCTCACCTGAAAAACAAAAGAAAAAAAGGGCAATCTGTTCACAAAAAAAAAAAAAAAAATCTCACCCCATACATAGTTGTCCATTTCGCACACATCCACTGGACACATGTAATCAGGTCTAATTGGCATCACAACTTATTATTGTTGTCCTCACCCCTCTCCCAGGGGTTTGAGTGTCCAAATCTACCTCCAAATTCAGTGTATATGCAGACCTGTTGCTGTAGAAGAAATGGGCAGCTATGGATCTTCCCCACACCCTTCCTCCACATCCTTAGCTATTTTCCCTACTGTCTTTCCCTCTTTGTGCCCCTTTTTCACCACTTTCCTATCAACCCTTTTTCTTTTCTTTTAAAGAAATTATGCAGGGGTAAGCGAGAGTAAACACTTTTAAGCAGCAGTAAGTGGGTTTAAGCCTGTTTGCACGGGGGTAAGCAATGCCTGCACAGGTTAGGCAATTTAGAAGTAACCGAGGATAAGAAACAGTAACCAGAAGTTAGCAGTGCTTACCTCAGCACAAACCCGCGCAAACCCGCTTACAACTGATCAAAAGTGCCTTAATCACTCTGTATCCAACTGCCCTTGTTCTGCCCAGCAACAAAATAAACAGCCTCTGCAAGGCTCAAACCCAGGACTCTGCACACCATAGCCAAACTTATTTACCACTAAGCCATGTCAGATATACATAACCCTGATGTTTATACAAACATATCATCAGCCCAGTCATTCAACAGTACAGGGAATGTATTCCAACATGTAGATGTGTGTGTGTGTATGTGTGTGTGTGTGTGTGTGTGTGTGTGTGTGTGTGTGTGTGTGTGTGTGTGTATTAATATCTAAACAGATAAAACATATATATGTATATATATATATATATATATATATATATATATATATAAATATAAACATATATACATACAAATCCATATTTATATATATGTAAGCAGATATATATATATATATATATATATATATATATATATATATGTGTGTGTATATATATATATATATATATATATATATATATATATATATATATATATACAGGTATATATGGACATACATCTGCAGATAACAATGGGAACATAACAAAAACTTATATGTCCACATGCACTGTTAATGGGGTTGAGAGGCCCCAATTAACATACGTCTTGTATGAGTAGGTATACCCCCCACAGCCAAACAGGTCTGCCCTGCAATACACTACCAACTGTTGCAGATCCCATAACCAGGCCCTGACACGACATGGGCACAAGATGTTTACAGTACTCCATCCCACCTGTATGATGCCAGGCTGGTATCAGTAACATATCATGCAGTACAGTCTGGCTCCCATAGGAAATGTACAATGTGGAAGCTATCAACATCCTTAGGATACATATACACAGAGACATATGCAGATACAGATATACATTTATATGTATACATATATATATATATATATATATATATATATATATATATATATATGTAACTGCACATACACATGCAGAGATATATATAGTAAGATACATATGTAGAAGGTGCACACAATATGGAACAGCCACTATGCCTACAGTTACCACCTTAACAACTGGACACTGTATGAGCCACCCATACAAATGACAATCATTGCCTGCAACATATACCCACAGAGAGGTCAAAAGATATAACACCACACACAGGTTTGCATAAATGGGGAAGCTTTATTTGTGTACTATTAAAGTTGTATATGCCATGTCACATAGCTGTTTAGACACTGACATCCATATAAACAGAGTAATGCAACTGTGAAACAGTTATACTAATACAGTAGTCCGGAAAGGTTTACAAATGTTGCTGTCCAGGCTGAGGCCTTCAAGTAGTACAATAGTAAAGACAGACTGGGCCACAGGATACCAAACAATCAACAGTAAGTAATGCAGATGTATAGTTCAGCAGCCTCTATCTACACTCTGTACACAGTCCCTAGGGGGTAAAGAACACAATGGTATGTAACTGTTACTGTTACATAACAAGGTATAACTGGCACCATCACAAGCACACTGACAGACAGAACAGTCTGTATGGCAGGAGGTGGTAGGCCTGCATTTACCCAAGGTGGATTGTATGGTAATGTACATCCAGATACCTTAAGGCACCGTAGACATGGTGTATGTATCGGTGGTCACATCTGCTTTTATCATGTGCACCATTGGCTACTGACAGACATCCTAAGGACATCATAGGACAGTTCCACTGCTAGCACATAATGCTGCTGTGGACTACAGCAGAGATATTGGCCAATATATGTGGACAGTCTGACACACTCTTGACAGTCCAGAGGTATACACAGAACCCCGTAGTGCAAGACATGTGGACCAAGCCTGACAATGTGGATGTTAACAGCTATGTAGATGGGTTTAACATGTAACTACTGGTACACATTTGCCCCCATAGGTTATGCATTCACACACACCTGTTTGTCCTGACACATGATAACCACTGGTATGGAGGTGCCATGGCTACATACTAGCCACTAGATATTGACATACATCTGTACAGTATCCCACTGCTCTGTCTGACATACATGACTGTCATGGTGGCTCGGCAGCAGTACATCTGGCAAGTATCTGGACATGACATCTCACTGGGTAAGTACACTAAGCTGCTAGGCATGTAACAATGCACTGTGCAGGCTACAGGCAGACTGGCTCAACACTGGCCTACACATCCTATGGGGGAATGCACATGTACCAGCATGTATAGCAGGCTTTACAGGCATGTCACAGCACAGAGTATGATACACCTGGTGAAAGTGCATAACCGCAACCAATGTGAACACAGCCACAGCAACATATGGTAAGCTAGCGTAATATTACAGTATATGGACTATCTGTGCAACACTATCATCATATGTGCCACTCATACACACTAACCCTACATATACTGGGCTCCTCCACAGTGTTGTCCGAAGCCTGTCTGTGGTATGGGACATGTGTGTGTATGGCCCTACAAATGTGTAAGCCTATAGGGTAACATACAGTGGAGCAGCATGTAACATCAGATAGAACAGAACCAAGAACAATGGCATCTACCACAGTCTGTACACAGGCCAAAGTACACATGAACAATACACACAGTGTCGACAATCACCATGAGTACACAGACTTCAATACTGTACACACAACCACAGAATGCCCAGGTTATGTCATAAATTGTGACCCCTACTACACATAACATGTGTAGTAGTCTGATATCTCACTGGCTTGTTATCAGATATGATGACACTAATTACAGTGTACAGCACATATGCACCTCTTACTGCATGACATATATACAAAAGCTGACAGAGTTGTGGCTGGAGGCACATACACAGGGCTAATATTAACATGTTGCTGTGATACCCTCATACATTTACTGTTGTAACAGGGTTTATTGCAACATATGTCCTATGAGGGATATGAAGTCAGTAACTCTCATAGCTGTCACCCTCTACAGACTGGAATGCTCACACTACCTTCTGCAGTTCACAGACAGGTGCTCTGTGGGTAACACATGAAACAAAAGGCACCACATACTGCCCAGTTTGCAGAAGACCCTACAGATGAGGGTTTCCTTATAAACATAGCACTGACATGGCAGCTATTAAACATGTAGGACAGCCATATCCACACACACACTGTTAAACCAACATTACTCCAAATGCAGTATAGCAGCACTTACAGTCTGTATTCAGGTCAGGTACATCACCCCCCTGTGTGTTGCCCTGTTTCCACAGGGTATGTTGTTAGAGGTAGATCCCCAATACATCTGAAGTGTTATTTGCCAAACAACGGATCAAGTTCCTGCTCACAGTGAATGTAAAGCCTCAACACCAACATGATGTTCCTAGAAATTGGAGTGTGTTTCCATGCAATTGGCTATGGGAATGTTACCACAGCTGTTCCACATGCAATCAGCTAGAGGAGGACTGCAATTTGTGCAGAGGCCATCAGCTGATCATGAGCAACACTTAAAATACACATGCTGCTGCTTAAGCACAGTAGGTGTAAGTTTCCACATCCACCAGAGAGGGAGTGAGAGAGGCAGACAGAGGCAAAAAATAGTCAGGGAGGGGTGGGAGAGTAAAACATAAGCATGTTTGTGTCACACACCTACCAGTACAGGGTATCAAACCCCTGATGACTATGTAGTGCTATCACATGTCTATGCAGTTATTGGATGTGCCACATAGGTTACATGTTGAGGAGTCCTCAAAATGTATATGTGATGGTGAGTGACATTTGCAACAGGGATATGATAGCTATATGGTAGGTGTACTACACGTGCCTGTCCACATGAACAGGTGCTAGTGTCAACACAGCCACACTCTCACAGGGACACACACACATTGACACACTTGCCAGGGCCAGGAATAGAAATCATCACTAGTAAGAGTGCCACAACACATTATAGTGCAGGTATCACATGCACCACAGGGGTCATATGGAGGTTATATGGTCAAAGGGTATATGACATCAGACAGCATGCTTCAGTATGCCAGTGGGGGTTGTAGTGAGTGTGAATGTGGTCATACACATCATACAAAACACACACAAACACAGGGTGCCAGTACTGACATGCATGGGTGCATTGCTGCGTGGGTGTGTCATGGTCAACTGTGCCAGATGGCTATACAAGGCTAGGTGATGGGTATACCTTGACATCAGGCCACATGACAATGGTCTTCATTGTGGCTCAGGGGTGTAGTGTCTGGATCTGACCACACAGGTGGGTATTGTATCCAACATCCAGTCACCTGGGTGGCTATTGTGTGTGGCCAATGCTGTGCATTGCTTGCCATGTATGTGTCCCTTAGCCCATGTCATGGACAGTGTCTGGGATGTGCACACCTCCCACATGCATGTACAGTGACATGTGGAACTGTACCTGGGGTGTCTAGCCCATATTGTGTACACAGATTGTTATCATCAGATGTGCCAGTCCTGGCCTCATGTGGCGGGAAATGTTAATGGATGGCAGGTTGACCCAGCACCTACATTGATAGTATGATACTGGTATTCCCTAGTGTCAGTGGCATCTGTCCATACAGGGCATGTTTTCAGGCATGGTATGTCCTTTATTGGTCACATTTGAAGGCACCACAGGTGTTGCAGGTGTCCAATGGAGAACATGGGGGAAGGTGCACTGTTGGCATGTACGTGCCTATTGGACTGATGGTTGGGGTGCCATGCCCACTGTAGACCACTGCAATCACACCATGGTTACTATCAGTGGGCAATATGCAGGGTACTACCAACATAGCGGCTGTTGCCTAGGCAAGTGTGTGTGTGTATGAGACATGGGTTGAGAGTGTTATCTGGGTAATACTAGGTCACTCACTTTGTTCAACTGGCCTTGATGTCAAATGTAGGGAGCTATTTCACATCTGTTATCCCTGTACGGTGGACATTGTGATATATACTAGGGCCACCATATAAGAAATTTGAAAATCCTGCTCCCCAATGACTCCAGTTGTTACACACTCACAACCACCTCCCCACAGGATATGAATTACAACACAGACACACCCACACACACCTGTCATGTCTGGGATTAGAACTCCTATTTAACTACTTTATTACACTACAGCACTATTCAGTTATAGGATGTGCCATGGAGATTACTGGAGTACTCCTTCCCCAAAGGTGTATTTCACAGTGAATGACAGCAGGATTGCCAACGTAGGGCATTTGAAGTGTAGTGAGTGTGACTAGCCTAAAATGCATTGCTCCCTACACAGACATAGACCCACACACAAAACATGCACAACTGCCATGTGTGGGGATAGAACCCCTACCAGAGTTCTATATCACACTACAGCATGAAGCAGTTATAGGATGCATCATGGGGATAACTGGAGTACTCCTTCCCCAAAGGTGTATTTCACAGTGAATGACATCAGCAGTATTGCCAAAGTAGGGCATTTGAAGTGTAGTGAGTCTGACTAGCCTAAAATGCATTGCACCCTACACAGACATAGAAACACACACAAAACATCCACAACTGTCATGTGTGGGGATAGAACCCCTACCAAAGTTCTATATCACACTACAGCTTGAAGCAGTTATAGGATGCACCACAGGGATAACTGGAGTACTCCTTCCCCAAAGGTGTATTTCACAGTGAATCACATCAGCAGGATTGCCAAAGTAGGGCATTTGAAGTGTAGTGAGTGTGGCTAGCCTAAAAAGCATTGTTCCCTACACAGACAGAGCCAGACACACACACACACACACACACACACACACACACACACACACACACACACACACACACACACACACACACACACACACAGTTGCCAATTCTGGGATTAGAACTCCAACCTAACTACTTTATCACACTACAGCAGTACACAGTTATAGGACATGCCACAGAGATTACTGGGCTATAACCCTCCCAAAGGTATATTTCAAGGTGGATGACATCAGCAGCCTTGCTAATGTAGGGCATTTGAATTGTAGGGAGTGTGACTAGCTTAAAAAACATTGCTCTCTACACAGACAGACAAACACACACACAGTTGCCAAGTCTGGGTTTAGAACTCCTACCTAACTATTTTATCACACTACAGCAGCACACAGTTATAGGACGTGCCACAGAGATTACTGGGCTACAACCTTCACAAAGCTGTATTTTAAGGTGAATGACATCAGCAGCCTTGCCAAAGTAGGGCATTAAAATTGTAGGTAGTGTGACTAGCCTAAAAAGCATTGCTCTCTACACAGAGATACACACACACACACACACACACACACACACACACACACACACACACACACACACACACAGAGTTGATAAGTCTGGGATTAGAACTCCTACCTAACCATTTTATTACACTACAGCAGTACGCAGTTATAGGATGTGCCATGGAGATTACTGGGCTACAACCTTCCCAACTGTGTATTTCAAAGTGGATGACATCAGCAGCCTTGCCAAAGTAGGGCATTTGAATTGTAGGGAGTGTGACTAGCCTAAAAAGCATTGCTTTCTACACACACACACACACACACACACACACACACACACACACACACACACACACACTCTCACACACACACACACACACACACACACACACACACACACACACACACACACACACACACACACACACACACACAGTTGCCAAGTCTGGAATTAGAATTCCTACCTAACTAGTTTATCACACTGCAGCAGTATGCAGTTATAGGATGCCCCATGGAGATTACTGGGCTACAACCTTCCCAAAGGTGTATTTCAAGGTGGATGACATCAGCAGCCTTGCCAAAGCAGGGCATTTGAATTGTAGGGAGTGTGACTTGCCTAAAAAGCATTGCTCTCTACACAGAGAAAGACACACACACACAATTGCCAAGTCTGGGATTAGAACTCCTACCTAACTATTTTATCACACTACAGCAGTACACAGTTATAGGCCGTGTCAAGGAGATTACTGGGCTACAACCTTCCCAAAGCTGTATTTCACAGGGATGACCTCAACAGGCTTGTCATAGTAGGGCTATGGGGAGGCCAGTGTGTGTGCATGGTCATAACTCATTCATCTAGGGGTTGACAAGGTAAATGTGGGCACACACAGGGCCATATTCCACAGGTACATGTATACAGCTGCTAGATGACTACTTTCTTGTACAGTAATGTTGCACAGTTATCATTTGCACTACATAGTTGGTACTGCTGACAGATACCATTGGCTAGTATCTCCAGTGAGTGACATCTGAAGCTCATGTGGTTGTAGCCATTTGGCTGTGTGCTGGGTCGGACAGGCCTGGATGGCTCCTTGCCACAGTCACTCTCTTCCACACATTTATGTACGTCTAATTTTGGCTTATTATAGTGTTTTGTCTTTGGATATATGTTTGTATTCCTATCCACTGTGTGTGCAAAGCATGAGTGGTGCATACTGAGGAGTGTCTGCACTAACATCTGCAACTGGCAGATATGTCTAATCCACTGTTGTTTGCAGACATGGATTTTACTAAGTGTGTGAGCATGCCCAGTATGACCTTTCAGTATGTTGTTGTCTGACAAAAGTTTTGTGTTTTATTTAATATCAAGAGAGCCGTGTTTGTTTACTCCCAATTTGGACTTTTGTTACTGCATTTTGCTTTTTTTGGGAGAGCTTCATCCCCAGCTGCTTTTGGATTTGTGTTTTGTAATGTTGTTGTCTGATATTGCCTTCATTTCTCTAAGTGTGTGAGCATGCCCGGTATGCCCTTCTGTATTGCATGTGTGGATCGATTCCAGGTAGTTTGTACTCCAGTGTAGACCTTTGTGTTGTACACCTACAGGTAGCAAACTGTTTCTGCAGGGTATCCGTCGATCATTTGGCAATATGGGGACAAAGTGTGCAGGGTATAGTGTGTACTGTAGGTGATTGTGTCTGTGCTGCTTCAGCTACATGGTACTGCTGTTAGAAGAGATATTCAGACATGTGTACTGTTATACACTGTGATGTTTTCTGTCCTAATGTACTGTCAGGTCGACATTCCTGCTAACAGTGATGTCTTGGGGGATAAGGGTGACTGCAACTGTGTGCGGTATTGTGGGCAGATGCCTACATATTCATGGTAGGTTATGCCATCCTGGAGGGGGTGCTGCAGACACTTGCTGCTGGGTCTGTGTATCCGGTTCAGCACCTTAGTACAGTGCTAGCAGGGGATCCCATACATGTACATCCATCAACATGACAGTATAGCCTTATATTCTTATGGCAATACCTCACAGCTATACTGATTCGCACAAGTTACCCAGAGGCAGGGGCCATGAGTCAGGACATTACACCTATTGTGGTGTACGGGCAGGTATGTAGGCACCCATTTATGTGTTTACAGCCAGGGATAGTGTATACACACAGCTTTGTGTTGGGCCTTGCACATTCCATGCTGCCCACCCCCCCTCAGTTATTCTCTCCTCTTCCTTACATTATGCATACATTTTCTGATACTTTCCCTATGGTTATCACCCCATCATGGCCGTGTGCCGGTGTTGGTTAACAGTTCATGCAGTGGGACATGGTGGACATGTTACTGTGGTTTGTCCACATGGCCTTGCATATGGCGTATGTGGAGTGTGTTGTGTTGTTAATTGGGTGTCCATGACATAACATGCATTGGCAGTATGTGTGAGACACAGGCCCTTGGCAGAGGCCTGTGGGCCATTAGCTGTTGATGCGGGCCATATGTGGCAGGCTGTTGGATTCAGTCTATCCTACAGTCTCAGGTCGCCATACAGTATATTCCCCTGGAGTGACAGGGTAGGTGATAGGTGTTCATGCCACTACCTTCTATCAGCCTTGATTGGTGGTGTGGATGCTGGCAGGGTAAGAACTACAGCTGGTGACACACCTGCATGGGACACATGCACTGCATGCTGCATTCTTTCTCTATTGCCATATACAGCTGGGGTCATATTGTACCCATTCCCCACAGCAGGAGTACAAACAGAGAGGTACCTGTGGGTGGTGTTTGTGTGAACTGGGTGCATGTGTGCTATGGACACTACTTGCGTCTGACACACAGATATGCATTGGGCATTCCAGTTATGCTTGCATGTGCAGGTACATCAGCTGCTTCCCGATACATCAGTCCTACCTCTTTTGTGATCTGCTAGTGTTTGGGCAGACAACACCGGTATTCCCTACTACAGGACCAGATAATGTGATGCATACCTGATTGTACTATTCCAAGGGTGTGTCCATTTCACAGTGACACAATATATACTGTATGTCTGGGGTACTTTCCCCTGTGTACTGCTTGTATATCTAGCCCAACAGCCATGCCATGCCAGTCTTTCAGATGGTGACACATATTACCACCATACATTTGCAGTGGCTTACTGCTAGCTTGTGTTATACTGGTGGGTATTGTGTTTGGCACTGCAGTTGTGAGAACTTGTCCCTGTCATCAGCAGTAGTGGGCAATGGCCACCAGGTATTACCTCAACATGCATACATACTAACCACTCTCACACAATATGAAACACACACCAACCTAACACACACATACCTGCATATTGTGCAGATGCTACAACCTATCCTGCTACCTTGGCCATCTCTGTGCATCTGTGCTCCACTGGTGTTATACCTACACATACATGTTCCTACATTTCTACATAGGGTTGTGGGGGGGCACACCTGACTGTTACAGTGTGTGTACATCGGATTAGGGGGGCACACCAGACAGTTACTATATATATATACATAGGGTTGGGGGGTGCACACCTGACTGTTTCTACATTCCTACACAGGATTGGGGGGGCACACCTGACTGTTTCAACATTTCTACACAGGATTGGGGGGGCACACCTGACTGTTTCCACATTTCTACACAGGATTGGGGGGCACACCTGACTGTTACTACATTTCTACACAGGATTACCCGCAGGCATCATTCAGCGGCCATAGCACAGCCTTTGTTTGTGTTTGTTTACACCTGTCCTGCTGGCTGTGACTGTTGTTGGGCATATGAACCCCCCTGACTGGCATGTGTGAGTCACTTACCTTGTGCTTGTCCCAGTTTTGAAGGTGGTGCTGCAGGGCTGCCTATGTCGGATGCACATAATACACTCCTTACACATGTTTGAGCATAGGTAGTGTCATGTTTGGCATCCCTTTTACTGTATGTGAGAGTCAGAGAGAGAGGTGTTATTCCCTGGGTCCTTCCTGTGTCAGTGTATGTGCTATGTGTTGCCTCTTTGCCAAGGCCAGGGCATACTGGGCACGCCTCCTTCTGCCTACTGGGGCAGGCTCAGGTTGTTCCTCCTCTGAGTCACTCTGTGCCTGTGCAGGACTTGGCAATGGTGGGGGGCTGTGTGGCCCTGCCCCATGCTGTTCCTGCTGCAGCTGTTTCCGCAGGACCATATTGTGTAGCATGGCACATATGATGACAGTTTGGGTGCATGCAGCTGGTGAGTATAGCAAGGCTCCATCGGATGTGTCCAGGCACCAAAAACATAACCTGAGCACCGCAAACAAACGGTCTATTATAATTTATGTCTGTGCATGTGCCTCATTATGACACCCATCAGAAATGCACACAAACCCGAACAAGAAGTCCATAATGAGGCACACGCTCTATTATAATTCATGTCTATGCGTGTGCCTCATTATGGAGTTCTTGTTTGGGTGTGTGTGCATTTCTGATGGGTGTCATCAGCCACAGCTCCAGTACATATCCAGCATCCTCCACTAGGTGACAGTGAGGGATGTCCCCACTGGCAAATCTCTGGTACAGCTGTGTCAGATGCCAGATGTGGGAATCATGATAGCTTCCAGGGCAGCAGCACACACATTCATTATTATGCCCTGGGCATCACACACGACCTGGCAATTGATGGAGGGGAAGCTCTTGCTGTTGATGTAGACCATACCCCGCTCACTGGGTGGTGCTTTGATGTGTATGTGAGTGCAGTTTATAGCACCCACTATCTCAGGGTATTCTGCTATTTGGTGGAACAGTTGCATATTGCTGGCCAACGCCTCACGGGTGTTGGGGAAATATACGTTCTCACCGGCATGTGCTGACATGGCATCCAGGAACTGGTGACGTACCCTGGATGCTGATGCCTGTGAGATCCCCATCATATCCCCAGTTGGACTTTGGAAGGTACCTGTAGCTAGTATTTGTAGGCCTACACATACCTTGCTATCCACTGGGATGGGTTCCCCTCTGTTAGTTCTGTGTGTCAGGCATGGCCAGCACAGCTCAACGATTTGCTGTAGGTGGTCCCTGTCCACCCTATAGCACTCCACTATCTCCAGCTCATGTAGCCCCTGGTAGGTTACCCTGGGTCTATACACTCTTCTCCGTCTCCTCACTGTGGGTTGGTTGACAGCATTCACATCATTACCACCCTCAGCCTCTTCTACAAGTTGTTGTATGATAGCTATTGCAGCTCCTATCATTTTGTTGTTTAGTCTGTTACAACTTCCCTACTTGTATACACCGGTTGTGTAGAGTATGGGAAAAACCAGAGTGGAAGGTGTTTGCATAGTTTATGGTAGTGTTCTGGGATGGGCTGGTCTGCTGCCTGTGTAATTGGCTGATTCTGATTCATTTCACCTGCCAGCTATGCTAGTTCTCCATGATTAACTTCCTACTACTGTTTTTCCTTCCCATTGCCTTCCTGTTTAGGCCCGGGGGCATGCCATGCAAACACAGTGCTAAAATGTGCACAGAGCTGCTATTTCCTGGTTTACTTTTTTTTTCCTTTCAAACCCAGTGCACGGTGCGCACACCCGCTTAGGCAATGTAAAGAGTGCTAGGCAGACTCAGACACACCCCCTTGCCAAGCTGTGCTTAGCTAGGAGAAAACCCTCAGCCACAGGGCTCCAGTCTGCTTAGAGTATGATGTCAGCTAACTCCTAGGCTTGCACCAAGCTATTCCTGCTCTTACACTGTTGGGAGCTGACTAGCATACTGGAACAATCTGGGGTTCACTATCATTCTCCTCATTTGCATAGAATTGCCTGCTAATGCATAGTTACATGTCTTACACTGAGCCTCCCCCCTTAGCAACCACTACTCACTGACCATGTTGACTTCTGCCTGCCATTGACTTTAATGGCAGAATAGTGATTTTAGTTGGAATGCTTATTTTAGGTTTCTTTTCTTATTTCCCCCCCGATCCCATTTGCGTGCCACTGCCCTATGCTTAAACAGCCTAGATCTGCTAAACAAAAATAAAAGTTTATTTTTTTAATTTTTTAAGCTGTTTTCAATGCCAGTGGCCTTATACTTGACCATTGGCATGCTTCCTGAATGATGTGCATCCCTTATTTGGAGCTGTTACGGCTGCGTTTTGGAATTTGCAGAAATGTACTCGGTTACTAATTGAGTACATTTCTGCAGATTACACTAGTCCTGCATGGCCAGTTTCCAACTTCCTGGATCGCAAATTCACCTAATTTGCATGGATTTCTACTGGAAATGGGGTAATTTGCATACAGGAGCTGAGTCCGTGCAGGACTAGTGCAGGAGCTCTTGTGCTCGCCCCCTGCAGGCTATTCCTGGATCGCACGGCAGACATATTGCCTGCTAGAGCTTCTGCACTAATCCTGCATGCCAAGCAAGGCTTGCAGAATTCGGGGGAAGAGCTGAGCCCTTGGGTGAACTTTTCAGTGTACTGGTCAATCTGCAACTGTATCCTCTTCTGTGGTCATGTACTTTTAGTCAGCAGAAATGAGGTTCATTTGAAGACCTGCTAGACTAACTTTGCACACTAAAGAACATGACAATTTGAGGGGAAACTGGGACTAGAGTTGTTCTTTCAGGCTGAGAGGAATCTGTTGAGGTGGTTTTGGCAGTAGCTTAGGATGCCTCTTACTTGCCTTCCATGCAGAGAGAGACCCTAGGTGAGATCAAGGACATCCTTAAAAGAGTATGCCTTTCATGTAGGCTGGGAATAAATGTGGAGTCTAGAAGATGAGCTAGAGACTGTTGTTGAGTATAAAAAGTCTTTTCTGCTATACTCTGCTTGTTACCACCATGATCCTCACAGGACAAGTGGTCTAGAAAATGGTTATAAATGGATATTAGAGAAACAGGGAAGCTACCCCCCTTTTGTTACTGCTAACTAGTTATGCAGCTGTACAAAGTGCTGTTATACCATGATTGTGACAAAACATTGCTTCAGGATCACTGGTGAAAATCAAAATGAGTCATTAACTGAGATTCAGTTCCTTTAGGTCTGCTTCATAAAACCTACAGCAAGAGTCCCTTCTTAATCTGGTGTATGCTGGGTGGTAGGTGGACTGGGGTTTCCAGGGAAGAGCTTCTAGGCCTTGACATTGTATTCTTTGCCTGAATGCCTCAAATAACAATCTTTCTCTGTAAATCTAATTTCTAGAATAAACCAGATTAGCTTCAAGTAAAAAATTATCTCTGCTCAAGATACCAGATTAATTTAATCAATTTAAAAAGCAACACATTTTATTAAAATGAATCGAACTATAATAAGGTAGTATTAGAGTATAATTATTGTTTAGATGAAATATAACTTTTATTAGTCTAAGACTTTTGCTGTGTCTCACCTTGGGCATGATGTTATCCTACCCCTGCACATCCTTTCATGCCCCATTGCTTCAGTTTGTACTGTTAAGGTTCAGTATACTGACATAATAGGTTTCCTTATTTTTGCTGAACTGCATTCAGAAAGATTAGTATCCACTATTTTTGCACAACTCAAAGGACAGCACAGCTAGCTAACAAACTGCACTGTATGACATCATAAATGCTGAAGCAGTAGAATTTAGAAACTTTGTAAATATTAACCGCTCTAAAGTTTCAGCATACATTTTACTACTTTCATTTTTAAAAAAATTGGTTTTTGATAAAACCTATTCTGTATCTAGAAAATATTGATCAGCTATTAGGCTGCCTCTTTAGAAGCAGTATATCTAAAGCAGCAACATCAACGTGTAGGGAAAGAAGCTGGATATCCTATTGGTTTATTGAGTAAATCCATTTCTGTAATGTGCAGCACATCCATTTCTGTAATGTGCAGCACATCCATTTCTGTAATGTGCAGCACATCCATTGCTATAATATTCAGTACATCCATTGCTATAATATTCAGTACATCCATTGCTCTAATGTGCAGCACATCCATTGCTGTAATATTCAGTACATCCATTGCTATAATATTCAGTACATCCATTTCTGTAATGTGCAGCACATCCATTTCTGTAATGTGCAGCACATCCATTGCTATAATATTCAGTACATCCATTTCTGTAATGTGCAGCACATCCATTTCTGTAATGTTCAGTACATCCATTGCTCTAATGTGCAGCACATCCATTGCTGTAATGTTCAGTACATCCACTGCTGTAATGTGCAGCACATCCATTGCTGTAATATTCAGTACATCCATTGCTGTAATATTCAGTACATCCATTTCTGTAATGTGCAGCACATCCATTGCTGTAATATTCAGTACATCCATTGCTGTAATGTGCAGCACATCCATTGCTGTAATATTCAGTACATCCATTTCTGTAATGTGCAGCACATCCATTGCTGTAATATTCAGTACATCCATTGCTGTAATGTTCAGTACATCCATTGCTCTAATGTGCAGCACATCCATTGCTGTAATGTTCAGTACATCCATTGCTGTAATGTTCAGTACATCCATTGCTGTAATGTTCAGTACATCCATTGCTGTAATGTTCAGTACATCCATTTCTGTAATGTGTATCAAGTCCAGTATGTTGTGAAGGAGATGGGTTTGACAAAACTGCATTCAAATGGCTTAATGAATGGAAACAGAATGAAAAAAAATGGAAGTAAATACATGATGTTGACAGATACATTTTTCGACAACAAAACTAGAAATGTACCAATGTTTATTTATTTCAGTTGACTTGATGACAGGAAATTATTGTGATACTACAATGTAAAGACTGGGAAATTAACAGATGCAGAGGGAAAGTAATCTATAATAGAAAGAATGAAAATTTTATCCCTCACTTAATTTATAAAGACCTGCCTATTGATTATGATGTACAGTTCTGGAGGCCTCATCTCTTCAATACCATACATAGAGTCAATGCTACTCTGAGGAGGCCTACTGAAATGGTACAGTTATTTTTTTCACCAGAGTAATAACTGTGACTTAACATCCATACTAGTCTGGAAAGAAGGGGCATTGGTAACAAACCAAACACTTTCAGATATCTTAAAAGACTAAAGAGATTTAAGCAAGTGTAATAAGAAAACACTGAATGCAGAGTATCAGAATGCATTTTTTAGGTTGAGGGTAGTGGATATATGGAACAGCTACTTGCAGAGGATGGTAGATTCAACAAATGTGGAAGAGTTCAAGATGGCATGAGGCATGCGTCACTGTCATAAAGACAAGAGGGGTGATTATGTTGAATTAAAAATTATGTTATACTGCCAAGCTGTCTGAGGGGAGAAGGTGCACAGTAGGTAGGCTCAGATGGTCCTAAACTGCTGTCAAACTGTATGCCTCTATATAACTTAGACCTCATGGACCCCTGTCCCCATATAGTAATGACCAGTTTTTTCTTATGGGATAGAAACTCAGTATCTTTGTTATCTATTGCAGCCGATAATCATCCTGTAAATATCATGGTGTATACATAAGTGATTACTCAGCTTCTTCAAAAGTATTGCATTTATTTCCTTTAGAGTTACAAGTGATATAGTATGTGAAACCTATATATCAATATGTGGATCATAATCCATAATGCACTGTATGCTACTAATCATTTACGTTTGTTTCTTTCCAGACCTGCTATTTTTCTGTGATTTTTCCCAAGAATAATACCTAAGTTTTATCTAAAATGCTGTTAGTGAGAGTTTACATTAGTACGCTCATAACTACAATGCAATGCAGTTACAAATAGACATGATTACACTGTTCTATAGTTATTAGTGCATTAATAACTACAGTGTACTGTGCTGGACTACTACAAGTCTTTTTTTTCATTTTTTAGTAAATGCCATTTTTTTATATTATCTAAGTACTGTTTTCAATGCAGGCTATAAGACAGTTACTGCAGTGTATAAAATGGTGCTGTAAAATACTTTCTGCTTTTTTAAGATATGCAATATGCATTTCATATTTATAATGAAGCTCTAAATGGCATTTGTGATGCTGGAGAAGTAGCAAGCCAGATAGCGGATAGTGTTTGTTCATCTTTCAGCTTATGTTTTGCCTGGGGATATCTTTTTGCCACACACGCCCTGCTATGCTTCATACTAAGATGTAGCAGCAAAGGATACATTAATAATCAGTTTTACATGGGTACTGGCAATATTCCAAGGAAAAGTCTCAGAGCTATTTAATTTCTGAAGTCTGCATTTTAAAGCCACGTTTAAAGCAGAATGTCATGGGAAAAGAGCTTCAGTGTGAGATGATATGAGGCACATTGACTTGAGTGACAGCACTACATTTGTTTTTGTATTTATCTGCTTAATAAGCATCTAGCTTGACTGAACAAATTTCATTGACAAAGCAGGTATGCTTAGAAAAGGTCATTTAGTACAGGAATAATACTGTACAAGCAATTCATTCGAATGGACACAATGAAAAATAATATTCTCGTCTTGTGCACCTGACACCCTGTGCAGTGTTTCTTTAATATATAATCCTTAACGTTTTCTCTTTTGTTTTTTTATTAAACCTTGCATACCTTATGCTGAGTTACGTTATTTGAGTAGCATGTTTTGTAACATGAAATATTTTACATTTTTTTAGATTAGAAATATGCTCTTAGACCAGACAACAAATATAAAATTGAAAATGGCACATACAGCTACAGGTTTTGTAAGTAGGTTATATTATTTCAACCTGATATTTTAATGGTATTGTGTCAGTTTTCAGTTCATTTTTAAGGAATTTAACAAGAGCCAAGGTAGTAAAGGAAACACCCTACTGAAAGAATCACAGTGAAACTGTTTCTCTAATGAAAGTGCAAGACAATTTTTGTGGTCATTGCCAAACAGACCAGGTTCACGATTCACAAACCACACAGCAGAAATCAAGGTTGCTGAAATCCTGTTCTATTAGATCAGAGCTGGCTTACTTGGTACAAACTGTGGCATCTCATCTGCCTCTGCTAAATAGCCTGGTGCTGGCTTAGCTGGTGTAATGAGCCCCATATCTCTCTAAATGTTATTTCACACTATCTTCTGTATGATATGCTACTTAAAAAATATGTGTGTGTGTGTGTGTGTGTGTGTGTGTGTGTGTGTGTGTGTGTGTGTGTGTGTGTGTGCGTGTGTGTGTGTGTGTGCATGTGTGTATACATGTGCACTCACACAAGAGTTCATGCATATATAGATATATGTGTCCATATATGCAAGCATGTATGTTCATAGGTTCATAGGTGATTACTAGGCTAATGGCATAAGAGTCTTTTAGCCAATAATACCCAGGATATGACAATATTATATCTTAATTCCCCAGATATGGGATGGGGTAGTATCAGGGTAGTGGGTCTTTGGGTGTTGGAACCCTGAGTCATTTTACAGGCTGCCTCTGTCCATAAGGGACATGGGCAGTACCCCAGGAGTGAAGTTATGGTTCCTTATCTATCTATCCATTTATCCAAATCCTTTTTTGAGAGAGTGAGGGACAGGCTTTGTTTTATGAAGATGGGAAGTTTATTCCATAGATGAGGTAGCCTTTGGGATATGAATCTGTCTCTCCAGCAAGTTCAGTTAGAGCCACAAATAAGGTTCAGGTGCATGGAATGCATGATCCTTGTATGTGCATGTGTAAATGTGTGCAAACATGTATGTTTGTATCTACACACATGTGGTTGCTTGATCTGAAGTATATTGTCAATATGTTTTTATTATCAATTGTCCTGAGGTAGTTGTCCTTTCCAGATGTACAAACTACCATGCTGTTAGTTTTCTGACATAAAATATTAACAATCAACAGCAAAGAATGATTTTGTTCATATAAAATGCAAATCAGTCTCAAGGTGACTCATCTGATGCCCCAGTTAGCATTTTATTTTTTACCTCCATTTGGAGGAATAGAACATTCATTATACCCCACACTGTAGATTTAGGAACAAGAACGACAGAAGCAATGGAACTGTGGAATCTGACATCTCTAGCTGTAGAAGATGGACAAGGAAAACATACTTGCTCTTACCTGTACTTACCTGGGAAAGCTGGTTCATTTTGTAACAAAGTTTCATAATTATTTAATGCAATTGACCACAGTTACATTCTGATGAGTAAAGTGTTTCTTTTGAAGGGTGAAATTCTTTTAAACAGATTGCTTTCCCATGACAGGCAGACAGGCACTAAAAAGTGTTGATTGAGTGCAAAAGCCTTTGGCATTATTGTACATATTTTTAACTTTGCATCTTTGTATATGTTGTAGGCAGGTTCTGTGTTAACAATGTGGTCCTGAGCCCTGGAATAACACCTTTTACTCACTCTTGCTACCACAATTAACACTGACCACCTATAAGTAACAGAAGTTGAAAACTGATAAATGCCCTAGCTGAATATCTGATGATAAAATATTATTTATTTGGGCAGGTTTTGATCTAATACTGACAAGTAGGTAGTTTCAACAAATTTGACTGACATTTAGATCACACATTTTGGGGAAAGTTAACAACAACAGAGTTGCCTGAAACAAACAATGTCCAACTCATATTTTTAGTAACACAATATTTAAAGAAAAATACCCTTTGCTGAATAAAGTTGAATAACCACAGCATTTAACAGTGACATTAAGAGATTGGTGCATTGGTAGCTACCTTTCTCTATGAAGCTCACTACAAATTGAACTGGAGCATAATTTATTTTGCTAGTACATACACAAAATATTTATTTTATTGCTTATTTGTGTTTATACATTTGTTGATCAGGGTAAAACTCTGATACTAGTGGATTATTTTCAGGTACAGCCAGAGGTTTAACAACCAAGACACAGCAGAGCAAATATATAGGTAATTTAATGTCAGAATTTAAATTATTTACAACTAGCAAGAACATTTAAAGAGCTCACTATATTATCGAAAATTTCCAATGTACGTAAAAGATGTAATATGATTGAACTGTGACAAGCAACTGCATAGTGCAGGTAGTTCACTGAGATTGAGAAGAGCAGATGGGGAAAGCAGAGTACAGGAAGAAGCCTTAGAAGCCGAGGGGTAGAGGCAGGGATAGGTAGGTATCTGGAGGATAAGATGAATAGAAGGGAAGTATCAGTAATGCTGGGTGATAGAAACTGCAGTACAGGACAGATGGTAGCTATTTACCAGAGCTGGTTTTCTTGACATAAGCAGGTCACTGGAGCTTCCTAGAGTTACTTGGAGATAATATTTGTGTTTAAGTATATTAGTGTGGATTTGTGAATTGACTGACCATATTCATCTAGAAGCATTTGCAGTGTGACTGTTTACTGAAAAACTGCTTCAACTCCTTACAGAAGCATGTGATGGAGGTGATCTTTTTATATATAATCATGCATGGATATCCACATTTTGGTGCCAGTATTTAGAATGTGTAGTCAGTACCTTTCAGATTTGAGAATAGAGTGTGTAATTATGGAGTGGACTGGGAGAGAGAGCTAAGTAAATATGGAGGCAAATATCTCTTTGTGATAGAAAGGGGAAGCTTTGTGAATAATAAGCTTGAACAACAGGGTAGTTCTGTAAGGTATGGACAGCCATTTGGCTTTGGATGAAGTCAGGAAGTAATGATCTTGTCTAGTAGAGTGGGTTATGAATCTACAAATATTATTTGAGGTGTACTGGAGTGTATCTTGTTTTTTTTTTAGACAAATTGTTGCAGTAAGAGGGAGGTCATATTTTAACTGAGGGGCCAGTACTCCCTTACTTATGATGGACCTACCTAGGGAGCTGATGAAGTGGGATACTATTCTTGCCAGAAGTAAGAAATGGACCACAGTTCAAAAAACAAATAAAACACCAAGGAAGAGCCAGGAACAGAAAACTCTGCACTATATAATCGCACAATTGAGTGCTTTCATCTGAGTATATCCACTGAAATTTAATTAATTTGTACCATTCAAACAGCCACATGACTAAAACCAATTAATGGAGGGTTACCATGCCAATAACAACAATGACGAACCAAGCAGTAACATTCCCATTTTTTCCTCCAATGAAACAGTGAGTAGTGGAGGTGTGGTTCATCTTAGTCATGTCTTAATCCAGGATTGGTTTGAGCAAGGAAACTAATGGTGTTTTGGATCAGAGATTTGGGAGGAGTGGTTTGGAACTATGGATAAACAATTGAAAGCATTGCAGGATTATACATTAAAATACAGAAAGCTCCAGCATGAAACCAGCTATCTCAGAGAATGTTTAAGGAATGAACATGTTCCAAAAGGGTTATGTACCTGGAAATATTATATGGGTCTAGAAAAAGACTCAGACTTACACCGTGACTTGCTTAAACTTTTTAATAGACATGCTTGTGAACTTGTACAAGTGTTAATTAGAGACAATAAAAGGAATTTTTTGTTTTAAAGGACTCTGTTTATAAGTTGGATGCCAGTATTTAACAGGGCTTATTATTTGAAAGTAAAAAAGACAATTATAAAGCTTCATTTGTTAAGATTGATCAAACTGTATGTGACCTGCGAGCCAAAAAAGTGAAAAAAATCATTAAGGGACAAACAGAACTATGAAATAGGAAATGCATACCCCGTTCCCCCCGCCCCATGAACAGCACCCATTCCAATAATATTTTGAAGCATGTGAAGCATGTCAATGGAAATGTATCAAACAGCAATGTAGTTAACAATGCCCCTGAATATGGTGAAGGGTCAGTCGAGGTGGACCCTTTAGGATTTGCCCCTCCGAGGACATCAGAAATATTGAGGAACCAGAGGGAGCGGAACACGGGGACACTAATGGGAAGGAGCAGATATGTTCAAGGGAGGGGGAGGGGCAGTTTTTGGCAGAATTGTCACTAGAACACTGCAACATAATTTTTAACAGTGCAGGTGATTTTAAATTGTACAACTTGAGTGAGACGGAGGTTTCAGGTCTTTGGGCGGATTTATTTGAGAAAGGTTTGACTTTTTTACCAGCAAGAAAAGACAGAATTGACAAGGTTCTTGTTAATTTTAAACTTTTTTCTAGGAAGTACAACTTTGTTTTTTACTTTAAAAATGACAATAGCAGTATTGATAATGTACAACAAGATTGTCAGAACCCGAATGTGTTCAATTCACCCCTGCACCCAATAGTCACCATTTTTGAGAAAATGTGTGAATATGACATCTGGAAGTTATTATGCAACCTTACTAATCATTATCTTACTTCCAATATAAGCACTACATAGTGGGAAATTTTGAAAGATGTCATGAACAACAGGCAGTATAGAGTGATGAAATCTGACAAGGGTGGGGGTTTGGTTATAATGAATACTAATGATTATATCAACAAAATGCTAGTGTTATTATATAATGACACCTACAAAGAAACATCTGTCAATGAAATGAACATAGTCTATCACAGAACTGATATGTTATTGGAAGATCCCCATTACCTCCACTATCTTTGGTATCCTGAAGGCACATAAGAGTTTAGATGACTCTCCCTTACATCCCATTGTGAACATTAAAGCGTCAAAAACATTTCCATTAGCCAAGTACATTGATCAACAAATTAAGGAAGTACAGAAAAGACTTTACATCTATAGAAGGATTCACAGGTTTTTTTTATCCACAGTGTCAAATTACGTATATACAGATGATTTAATATTTGTAACAATTGGCATTCAGGGTGTTTTGTCTATCATTCCTCACAATGTGGGACTTGAGTGGTTCTATGAATATCTTTGTTTCAATTCTAAATTAGAACATACAAGAATTCTTACCTTACGGACACTCACAGAAGCAGTCCATGAAAACAATTTTATTATTTTCAAGATCTAGCTCTTTAGACAGACCAGTGGTATTGCGATAGGGGTGGCTTGCTTCCTTTTCTTTGTGAAAATTGTGTTAGCCCACTGGGAAAACAACTTTGTGTTCACCTCTGAATTTAGAAGCTGTTAGTTCTTGTATGGCCATTTCCCTATTTGCAATAAGAATGGTTAAGTGTGGGCATTGCCCGCAGTGCTGCTATGTCTTGGAAGGGACTAGTTTCTCCTTGATTAATTTTGGAGAAATTAAGTTAAATCAGAATTATTATTGTGACAGCAAGGGAATTATTTATGTTTCAAAATGCCAGTCTTATGAATGTTTTTATATAGGTAAAACGAAACGGGCTTTGAGATCTAGAATATACCAACACCAGTATGACATTCACAAGAAAGATAAGACAAATGCTTTGTTTAAACATATAAAAAAATAATTTCATGCATTCTTTCAAATTCTTTGCCATTAATCATGTTGATCTTGATCAGAGAGGGGGGTCTTCAGATGATTTTCTTGAATACAAAGAACTTACATGGCAGTTGAAATGTAATGCTACTACATATCCATGGCTAAATGAAATGGTCTCAATTAGCAGTGTGCTGAAATTTAAGGCAGTGTATGCCAACTGATAAGTGAATTAAAAAACTCTGCTAGATTTTGATTTTAAAGTATTAGGTAATATGGGTATCAGATTTGTGTTCAAGTCTTATTATTTATGTACTAATAACAATTGTTTATCCAAGGTTTTTATTTATAGCATGTCATCACTTTAAAATTTTGGACTAGTTAATTAATTAATTGGTTTTAGTCATGTGGCTGTTTGAATAATATAAATGAACTTAATTTCAGTGGATATGTTATTCCGGTCTATAGTACATTATCCAAAAGCCATTATATCGAACGGCTTTTCATCGACCCGTAAAAGTCGAACTCTTATAATAGCAAACACCCGAATGAGCAAATTCTTTCCCTGGGAAAGAAACTGCTTGGCCATCCTTGTGAGTTTGCTCTTTTCTCCACTGCAGTGCGATGTCGAAGTTGGTATATTTTGGAAATGGGGGTGTGGGAGACACAGCTCCCCACATCGGTGGGTGTGAGGGGGGGACCCCCCACTTTGTTATGTTTAAAGTAGTGTGTAGTTCATGGTAGGACTAGTGGTTTGTTTCCCAGGAAAATAATTTGCTCATTCAGGTTTTCGCTATTATAAGAGTTTGACTTTTACGTGTCGATGAGGAGTCATTCAATATAACGGCTTTTTGATAACGTAATATAGACCCATGTTATTCTGAGGAAGTCCATTGTATTCAGACAAATGGCTCAATTGTGTGAATAAATAGTGTGGCATTTTCTGTTCCTGGCTCTCCCTCGGTGTTTTATTTTCTTGCCAGAAGAGAAGTTTATTGACTGTGCTGAGTGTGGCCATATGCTAAGATATCTGTAGTAAGAAACAGTCTCTGCAGTGGTGCCTTGGTCAAAACATATGTCTCAGATGAAGAAGTGTTTGAAGAGTTTGTATGGAGTACCAAACCATGCAACTTTGGTCTTTTTGGAGTTAAGTATTAGTTGTGTATTAGTTGTGTGCCATGCAAACAGCTACTTATTCAGAGAGGTGATATATTGTTCTATTTTTTTTATGGCTGATGTGGAGGGGCCAGATGTGTAAATGACCAGGCCATGTGTATGGCTGTATTAGGAGGGAGATGGTGTGAGTTCAGAGGTTGGTAACAAAAAAGGGGAATAGAATGGGAGAGAGAATAGAGCCTTCTGGGACTCCTTTGGTGATGTGCCTGTTGGAGAGGAGATGGTACCTATTTAGTCCTTGAAAAATCTTCCAAAAAGTAAAACTTTAAACCATAGGACAGCTTGGGAGATGATGATGGCTGAGATAAGCAAGTGAAAAAGGAGAACATGATCAGCACATTTGAATATTTTTGTCATGTCAGCAAAGACTGTACAAGTTAGTTGTTCTTTGTCCCTTTTCATCAATATGGCATCAGTTAGTGTATACTATATGATACTACAACCTGTATAGAATCCATGCTGATGAGGGGCTATTATTCTGTAGGAGTGTGAATCAATGGCTAATTGCAAATTATTTTGTCCAGTATTTTGCCAAGATAGGAGAGGATGGAGATGAGTCTAAAGTTACTTGCAGAATCTGGACTGGTGTATTTGCAAATTGGTCTGACTCTGTTTTCCATTCTGAGTGCATAATATTTTGGTGATAAACAAATCATATAGATATGATAGGGATGGAGGTGGGGATTTGATCTTTATAGAGCAGAATAAACCAATATTGAAGGCCTTCTCCTCCAGCAGGGGAATTTGTGGGAATGCTGTCTAGCTGCTTTACGATGTCCTTGGAAATTATTTTTTGAAGTAGATGGGAAATATGTCAGATGAAATGGAGGGTGATGATGTATCCAATGGCTGGGTGTTGAAAATGAGAAGTGAATTCAGTAAGGAAGTATGTGGGTATGCTATATCTTGTGCCTGTTGCTGTATTACTAACTAGGTTCCAGAATTTCCTTTGGTTGCATTTGTTTGGAGTAGGAGTTTGCTTTGTAATGTCTGGTGGCATTTTGGCAAGGTTTTATGGGTAGGATGGAGTGATCATGATTGTCCTTGTTATGGTTCTTTTTCCAATCCTTCTGTCCATAAGTTTTGTAAAGGACTTTTACTTATTTTGTAAGCCATCTTTTTGTCTTCTGGGTTTAGGAGACTTGTTTTCTGGGGGAATTATTTGTCCTTGAGAGTTAGGAAGAGGTTGAATAGGAATATGCCTACTTCTGTGAGGTTGTCATTTTCCAAGGTTCATTCCAATGAAGTCACGTGAGGTGGTTTCCTTAGGTTTTGTCCTGTTTATTGCTTTTGGAATAGAGTGTAAGTAGTTGAGATTTTCCAAACAGACAACTGAGGTAGAATGTGATAAGAAAGTGATCATTGAGTGCTTGAGGAAGGATGTTAATGTTATTGATAAGTAAAGGTTCATTTGTGATTATGGGATGCACTAGAGAGCAATTTCCTAAACTGAAATTTGGTTTGGTATGGTCTTTAATTAGTTAAGTAAGGCTAAGGTTGGATAGAAAGTCTTCAGTGTCAGAATTCTTGAGGTGGAGATAAAGCTAAAATCACCAAGGATATGTAAATGTTTGTATGTGATTATGCCATGCTAGATGGTTTGGAACAGTATTTTCAATTTTCTCAGGTTTGTAGGTGGGTGGTGGGAAGCCACCACTAGTGTTAGGGAGGTGTTGGTGAAAGGATTTATTGCTATTATTTTCAGTTAGGGCCATGGCCATTAGTTTAGTGATTTTTTTGTGTTCTTTAATCAGAATATCATTCTCTGATGAGGAAGAGATTGCCATCCTATGGCTGCTTCCCTGGTCAGGAGTTGTTTAATTTCATACTTGTCTTATTTCAATCAGGAATAATTGAAAGCAAGGATGTCTAAGTTGTTTGTTAAGGTTAGTGAGTGTAGTTTATCTAGATGATCTTATGTTGGCAACAGCCATGTTTAGTTTACTAAGTCTTGAGTTTTGTGGGCCTGAGTTTGGATCTATGTAACTATGCCATAATTATTAATTGTCTAAAATTTTGCGGAATGTCCAGATTTTTGATCTATATTTTTGGCCTGTTTATCAAGCAATTTGTGGAATTCTGGCAAATCATTTGGGATTATAGTCATTAAATAATCACAGGTGTTTGAGATTCAATCACCATATCCTTCAGAAAATGCATGCTAATTCAAAAACTGTTATTCTAACAACTTTCTATGTTTATAAAAACAGTAGTTCAAATATGTCCCTGATTTGGGCCTTTGTTTCTCTTTTATTTTTGGCTTTCTTCTGAATTCTTGCTCTAAGCATTTGAGACATATGAACTACATAGTGCAAATAGTTGTGTTTCTGAAACTTAGAATTTCTGAAATTAGAGCTGGTGAGGCTGGTTTGGTGAAAAGCCTACTTTGACAGTGTTATGTGGAGAGAGTTTATGCATTTTTGTAGTGTAGGAATATTAATGTGAGGGAATTATTGGTGCATACACATTTAGTGGTTTAGTAGATTCATGTAGGTAGTTGGATGCTGATACAGTGATTGTTGTTATATAGCAAGCATTTATTTGTAGAGACACAAAGCATGCTAAGGTTAAGATGACCATATATATATATATATATATATATATATATATATATATATATATATATATATATATATTGCATTTTGAGTGGAGGAACATTTGGTTTGGTTTACTGGGATGTTTTATTTAAACTGTGTGATCGACATGGTGTTGCATAGGAGGGTATTTAGTAGAAGTGACTGCAGATGACTGGTGGGAGGACAGTGAAGTGTATATATAAGTAAGGATTTATGGGTGGCTGGGGGACTGATGGTGGCAGGAGAGAGAAGCAAGATACAGCTCATGTATTAGTGGGAGTCAATCAAACAATGCATGTGCAGAATAGAACTTGGAACTAGTACTAGCCATTATAATCAGAGGGCTGGCAAATAAGTTGCCATTTTTTTTAACTAGGGGGATGACAAAAAAAACAAGTATGTCTAACAGCACAGTATATATGATGGAGTTTATATGATATTTTGGTCTAACTTACATAAGAAGCAAATAAATGAAAGGGAAAATAGGACATGGAAAAGAAAAAATGGGGTATTTAGTGGTTAATACAAATGAATTTCAGTCAAGCAGGAGAAAGTATTAATAGTACATGACTGTATGAGGAAAATACTGGGGAACTGCAGCCACTAATATTCCCTGAACATGACTTCAGTATGTCTTATGTTAGTGCAGGAGCATTATCCAAGCAGTTCTCCTTATAACAAGCATGGAAGCACAGGAGATCTGACTGCTACTTTACATTAAGTAAAGTCAGTGCAGTTGTAAGCACACATTCAGCCTATAAATAGCATGTCGCTGTGATCAACAGGTTTATTAAAGGGCTGGCACTGGAAATACAACTAACTGAGCAGGGGAGCACCTTTCCACAATCCTTGGCTATGGTAATTCTCTTTACAAATGTCTTGCAACACCTACCGAAGTGAAAGAAAGGGGGCAAATGGGATAGATAAGTAAAGAAGGTTTGAGAAGATAAAAGTAACCACATTCATTTGCAAAGTGTTTAGACAGCTCCGATAGTTTGAACAGTTGTAGCACAGATCAAATTAACTTCACAGCAGAATACATGCAGTGTGCAGATGTAAGGAACAAAAAAAAAAAACAAAACAATAAACTTGATAGAAGCATCAAGGTGATTAGCAATACATCCTTGATAAAGGCAATTATGGAAGCTTTAAAGCAATACTCAACAAAATCTGTATGCACTGTAATGGTATAACTTCCCACAGGTTATAGGTATCTAAAAGAATCAGGTTTTATGAATGGCAACTCTGAATTATTATTTTACGACTGTAAAAAATTTGTAAACACCATACATATTTTCCAATAAAATCAACAATCCTAAAGTGCTATACATGGACAGAAATTATATATAAAACAGTTTTGATAGAAACATGTTCTTACAGGGCTTCAGGAACTATATGTGGCCACCATTTGAGTGAACTACAAGAAATGGGGATGGGAAGAAGAAAATCACATTACTAAAAACTTAGGACTATACAGCTGTAAATTACAAAAATCAAAATGTGCTTGGAGAGAAAGGTGGGAAAGGGTGAAATGAGAATCACTACAGTTAACACACCTAGATCAAAGGAATGCTCCTGCATAGACTACAGCTCACTCCTTAGCAGGAGTTAGTCTGTATATGCACAGAGTGGAACCTGAAAACTGTATTATCCGTTATCATCAGAGGGCTGGTAGGTAAGTAATAAAAGAGTTTTTTAAATCAAGGAGGATGACAAAAACAATTACATCTAGCAGAATAGCATATGTGACAAGAGTAAGGGTACTATTTTGATCCAGATTACATAAAATGCAAATAGATGAAAGGAGGAGTAGAGGAAAAAATTGGTATTTTAGTGATTAACACAACTTGAATTCCAGTCACATAGGAGAAAATTCTAAATTCCAAGTTCCTCATGGAGGTGAATATTGGAAAATGGCAACTATGAAGATTCCCTGAAGGTGACTTTGTTAATATTATGCCAGTGCAGGTGTACTGTCTGTCTGAGTAGTTCCTGTAATTAGCAAAGATGCAGGTGCAGGAACACTAACTGCCATTTTGCATTAAGTAATGTCAACCCAGTTGTAGCCACATGTTGAGCTTGTAAGTAATATATTACTGTGGCAGATTTGTTAAATGGTAGACACTGGGAATACAACTAGATGGGTGCAAAAATGCCACTCTGTGGTCCTTCATTACACCGTCTGTATTTACAATGATCTTGTAACACCTACAGTGAGAAAAAGAAAGGAGGAAAAAGTGAAATAAGAAGGCATGAGAATATGAAAATAGCCACATTAATTTGCAGGGTGTTTGCATAGTATAATTAGATCAAACTGTCATAGCACAAAGCGCCTGTCGAAAAGAGTAGGGGTCCTTTATTAATATACAAAAATAACTTACTTAGCATGTATTTACATATTTAAAATTATTTACAAATGTACAAATATATAGATATACAAATCTGTTTATCTGTTTACACATATTCATAATTTCCTTTACGATCATACTAAATTTTCATAGCTATTAGACCCCACTCCTTTTCCATAACTACCATCTGATTTTACTTAATATTGTTCCTAAAATCCATTTACCATTAAACATAATTTCATTTAATCTTTCTTTTCATATAACCCATGTAACATAAAATAACTTTTTATCTTTTTTTAACATATTCTTTATTTCTATTCTTATATTTAATCATATACATGTTTATTTTATCCACTTCTTTTATACCTTTGAAAAAACTTCTTTACATAGTTTTCCCTGTAACTTTTTTACGCTTTTACATTTCAAAAAGAGTTCCATAGTTTCTTCTTCACAACACTGTAAGTATATTCTATCATTATTCTTTATATATGGCATATTTGCTTTTACTTGCAATTCATCTATCACCAGTCTTCACAAAAAAATCTTCACATTCCACTTTCTGATTACACCATTTACTTCCTATTTTTATAGCTTTGATTTTTTCATCTGTTACATTTTCACATGGTTTTGCATAGTAATGTTTTGTCATTACATTCTTATACCATATTTTATCTATCTTTTTTATATCATCAAGTTTTGTTTTCCACAAAAACATTTCTTGGTAACATTTTACTTCTTCGTTTATATACTCTTTTTCTCTTTTACTATTTTTTACCATACCCCAAAATTTATCATACTTATATTTATACAATTTTACTTCTACTCTCTCATGTTTGTCATTTTTCACTTTAACACTTTGTACAAATATAATGAGGCAACATATACCACTGGATTAATTAACCCTAAAGCTTCTTCTTTATTTACGTACAAAACGTCTCTTTTTACTGGGTTTAATTTAGAGTCCCATACAAATGAAAAAAAAAATATCTGTAATAATTCATTTTCAAATACTGTTGGCAGCATAAATTTACCTGCTAAATATGCTATTTTCCCTTTCCCATCACTACTGAATTTATCAAATAAGCCTTTTTTTCTGGTTGATAATTTATATATTCGCATGAAAAGACTGGTTTGTTTTATTTCTTCTATTGCTTTTACCCATTGAATGCTACTTATATCTTTATTCCCAAATATTATGCCTAACACAGAAATTTCATTCATTGTAAAAAGTATACCACATATCTTTACTATACTACCTAAACATTTTCTTTTTTCTTTATTTAAAGACATCCGTATCACCTCTAGAAACTCATTTGTGCAAATTAGTATGTATTTTATCCAAATTTAGTTTTCTGCAATTATTATAATGTCATCTGTAAATGTTAACAGAACTAGAACTTTTAACCCTTCAGGGGTTATATACCCTGATTCCTCCATTTTGTAATCTGTTTCATATACTATCACATGCATAACTAATGGAAAGAGTATACAACTCATTGGACATCCCTGCCTTACACCACTCTTCATTTGTACCTTTTGTCTTAATCAGCCATTTGCATGTATTTTTACTTTGTTATTACTATACACTGGCAAACATAATTTCCAAACTTTCTCACTTATATTCTATTCTTCCATTATTACCCATAATATTTCATGTCCAATTGTGTCAAATGCCTTATTAAGGTCTCATATCATGATTTTTGCTTCTGCTTTTCTATTCCTAATACCATCCACAACTTCTCTATTATTTATAATTTTTGATAACCTTTTCCCTGTATTCTATATATACTATCCTCCATAATATTTAAATTTTGGTTTCAAATCTCTTTTTTATTATTTTCATAAAGATCTTATAATCATTATTATTCAGTACTATCAATCTCCACTTTAATTATCTTCTATCGTCCTTCTTCAATGTGAATTTAAGTATTTCTTTCTTTTACACACACATTTTGTTCTAATTCAGTTAATTGCATTAGCTTTATTTTATTTTCTCACTCTCACTAAATGTGGGTTTTAAGTGCTTTGGATAGTGTGTGTGTGAGTGTGTGTGTGTGTGTGTGTGTGTGTGTGTGTGTGTGTGTGTGTGTGTGTGTGTGCGTGTGTGTGCATGTGTGTGCGTGTGTGTGTGTGTGTGTGTGTATATGTGTCTGTGGAGTGGAGGGAAGTAGTAAAATGACAATAGTAGCTCTTTGTAACTGTTTTTGCAGTTACTTTTGTTATTTTTCCTTTGCTTTCTGTTTTATTCTGATGCTTGCTGAGCAGCCATATTTAACAAGTAAAAACAATATGAAACCCATTCCATTTTTCTTAGTCTGCACTTCACAGCAATTTTATATGCTGCCATGAAGCCACAAACTTTATTCTGGGCTCTTCTTATACATTAATACCCTGTTGGAGAACGTCTATTCTCCAATAAGATATTATGGACGAATTCTGCTAATTCTAAAAACTATTAGAATACTGCATATCATACTTGCCTACATCAACGCCTCTACTGAAAGATGTATCAAACACAGAAACATACTGAGGCAGCCATACTCTGTGTTGCCCCTTATGCAATCAGACAACTGAGATTCCACCAGTATGAAATTCTCTATAGCAATAGATTCCTTCATTATCCTAATATTCAAACCACTCCTTTGCTGTCATGCCAGAGGGGGCCTTAACAATAATGAATTGCACATTGCCATAATTGCAGAGAAGGAAGTTAACATGGTGTACAGCCATTGCAAAATACCCCACCTACTCTTTTGGCCATAGTTACTCTTGTCTGCTCTGCTTTCCCACTTTAGGTGCTGCCTCCGTGTTTTTCTTTATGATGATCTCTTTGTTGTTGCTTACACTGTGGCTTTTTGTATACATTATGATCACTTTATATGCACATCTCCTACTTTTCTGTTTCTGAACTCTTCCTGTTGCACTAATGTCGTTTTATCAAACAGCTGTTGTATGAGTTGTTGGTATCATAATTTGATAAGTTATAGGGAAGCTGCATTTAAATGCTGAATAATAAGTGGAATATCTGTTAAGCAGAGTCAGATATACCTCTGAAAGTAAATGACCTAAGCGGTTAACATACAAGACAGCTTGTTGAATGTGTCATGAATATTATGTCTTAAGGACTGTAGAATGTGATCCTAGGGGTATCTTGTCTTCTTCAATGATTGTAGAATATTGTCCTAGGAATCCTGTCTTTTTCAGCGATTGTATAATGTGGTCTTGGGGAATCCTGTCTTCCTCAGGGATTGTATAATGTGGGTTTGGGGAAGCAGTTTTGATGGTTGGAATAGTGGATCTAGATGGCATCAGGCAGAAAGTGCTAGAGGGGCTAGGCACATAGCTTCAGTATGCAGCACTGGAGGGTCAGCCTATAGAAGATATCTACATGCTTACATGTTAGCATCCATCGGAGACCTGACAGTCTAACTAGGAATTTTACCCACTGTTTAAGTGTATTAGTATGTTGCCTGGGGTGAACAAGTTGCAGATGTACAAGCCACACTCATGCTCCAGGTCACATTCAAAATAAGTTGATTGACAACAATCAGCAGTGTCCTAAACAAATGTAGCACTGAATAACTGTTTTGTGATTGACGATCTGCACAATTGGTATGTGCACTAAAGAAAAGTGCTACGATATACTGTTATTAACCTCACTATTTAAAAGGTAGTATATAAAATACAGATCATACAATCCATTTATGGGACTATGCACTATTTTTGTATCTATCCTGGCTTGCTATTATTGTAATAATATAAACCATAGTCCATAAGACTGAACGTCTAAAAAACCAAAATATCATAACTGTGGAAAGTTCAGATATGTGAAAAGTGTGATGACTTCCCAAGTAAACTACAGAAATGAAAGTTTATTTATTTTTTATTGGAATTTGTTTACCAGGAAAGTCTTACTGAACAGTTTCCTTTTTCAGCAGAGGTCTGTAGAGAAAAAGCTTTATTAAGTTCTGTAAAACAAATATTAAATGTGTTTCTGAAGAGGAAATAGAAGTTGCCACTTTTTCAGCGGTAAACTATAAAGAAAATAATATATACTTTCAAGTCAACGATAAAATGAAATGCATGAAAAATCTTAAAGGTGTAGCATGTTACTTGTTTCTGAGATCTTTTACTTGGTGTTTCCAAAGAAATCAGTTCAGGCTACAACAGTTAAAATATACTCTGAATATAGTCATATGCAAACTTAGTCAGCCACAAACCCTTAACATTATAGCTTTGACCTCTGAGGAGTAAATGCCAAAGAGAAGTGGCCCAAGGATTGAACCCTAACATAGACTGCTAGTGCCCTTTTTTTGTTTGTTTGAAGGAGGTAGAGCACCTACCTAACATTCTGGGTTCTATTTGTGAGCCAATTTGTATCCATCAAGTTGCACAGGGACTGACATTTTGTTGGGAGAGTTTATCTGTGATACCTGAGTGTGGATTGATGCTGAATACCTTCATGGGTTCTAGATATGTGGTAACATCGATGACACATACATATAACTACCTATTACATCTAGACCATTAAAATTTGGTGTTCACAATTTTGAAAGATACTGAAATAATTGCAGACTGACTACCACTCAGATTTTATATATCATTTGTGGGTGCTTCCCTTTAAAAAAAAATCTACCCATAAATTTCATAAATCAAAATGTGATGTGCAAGCTCTGGTTACTTTTCAGTGTTTCAGTATATCAAACTGGCTGGAATATGTAATATGAGATCACAATATGCTATACTCAATGAAGAAAGCATCTAGAACACCTTACCTCTACACCTCTAGTCCTACTTCTTTCTAAAAGTAGATAAGTCTTCAGCTGGTCCCTCCTCTCTGGGTAAACAATTCCATTCCTAGCTGCCCTATAATGAAGAAGTCTTTACCTAACTTAGCTTTCATTTTTTTCAAAGTTGACTGGTAGATTATTGCTCCTTGTATTAGCTTCATGTTTAGTGACTGATAAAATAAAGGTTATATTCCAAATCTTGGTTCTAGATGCTTTTATATACTCATATTAGATTGTCTCTTATAATTCTATAGAAGACTGAAAATAATTTATATAATAAATTTAATGACCTTAGTCTCATTTCATACCTCATATTTTTTCTCCTTATTTTCCTAGTAAACTGTATTTATATTCTTTTCACTTTTAAAATATCTATATGTGAATAAATGCAAAAACAAAGTTCCATAATTGATCTAATAAGAGACTTATAAACTGGTCCCAACACACAAAATTTTCTAGATGAAAAAGTTCTTAAAATTGTCCGGGTTAATAAATACCATTTTTGAAGATATTACTCACATGTCCATCAAAGTTCATTCTTCCAATTACCTTAATTCCAAAGTCCTCAAATTCATTCCTCAATGCACAGAGAATACAAAAGTATAGGTACATGCAAGATTCCTTTTGCCTACATGGAATTCTTTGCAATTAGTATAATTAACTTCTACCCTATTTATTTAGGCAAATTTATATAATTTATCCAAATAATGCTGTAGACTTTTCTGGGCTTCAATTGAGGCCACAAGTATTGCAATGTTTGCCTCATCAGTGAACTTCTGTGTTCAACAATTTTCCTACACTGGGAATGTTGACATAAGGGAGAGGGGGTTGGCATAATGGTTAAGGTGTTCACCTTACAGACACAAGGTGCAGGGTTCAATTCTCACACATGGTAATTAGCTAGGCTTAAAATGGCCCACAGGGACAGTTAGCCTAGTACTAATCTATGAACCTACTAATCTATGAACCTATTAAATAAAAAAAGGTCTCAGCTTTGAAACTTGGGGTACTCCTTATATTCCTTTGACGTCACGTTTGTATGAAAACTCTAGCTAATCTTCCACCACCCAATTATTAATCCATCACACCCCATATGGATTAAATTCCTAATCTGTTAATACCATAAAAGTTGAACTATGGGGTACAGAATCAAATGTTGTCGCTAGATTCAAAAATATGATATCTACTGCGATGCCATTGTATATACCACATCAGAAGATAAATTAATAAGATTCATTGATGTAGATCTTCCTATGGAAAAAATATTGAAATACATCACCATATCTTTTATCCTCTTGAATTTCAATTAAATTTGTCAACAATCTTTCAAAACATTTACTGAACAGGTTTGTTAGTCTAACGAGTCAAATTATTCATCTCAAAATTCCCCTCCCTCTTGTGAACAGGAATGACAATGGCTTCTTTCCATCATAGAGGAACTGAACCAAATTATAATGATTGTTGAAACCAATAAGTAATGCAATCCAGCAAACTATCCTTAATTTTAATTAAATAGGAAGGTTCCATTTAATCCTTTTTGCCCAGGGACTTTATTCCTTTTAATGTGACTTAAGGCTTTCTCAGCCATAGCTTTTGAAATTAGAGAACACTGAATAGTAAAGGTAAAAGATAAAGGATCGTTCCCATTCCAACTATTAAAGTCTTTCCCAAACTCTTCATAAAGATTAGCAAATATATATGATAGTTATCAGGATCAGATACTAAGGTCTCATCATTCATCAATAGTTCTTACAATGATTTTCTAAATATTTCTTATTATTTATGTATTCTGGTACTCTTTTTCTTTCCTTGTAATTTCTTTTTTGCTTTTCACTTTTCTTATGGTCTGCCTTCCTTTTGTAGCACATTTTTTATATATAGGAGCATATATACCAGAAGTATCTTTACATTTTTTTCCAGCATTTTCTTTTTTCTCTAATCCTATTATTTATTTCCTTTTCTTCTATTGAAACCAAGTTTTCCTACTAGCATATATTTTCTTCTTAAGATGTATGTGCCTATTATTAACAAAGCTATTTCTTAAAAGAAATATTAAATTTTTCATCCACCTGCTTCCCAACAAATTCCTGGTCCTAGTTCCAGTTTTTAATATAATTTGTAAAGGATGCATAGTTCTCGGAGTAAAAAATTCTTTCGTTATCCAACATGGGGATTCTGTTATTTAAAATGTACTTCACTTTGCATGTAATCATAATGTGATCATAATTATATAGAAGCTTTTATTTCTAACATCAGTGGTAAACATTTCAGGTGGAGCTAAAATAACATATAAATACTGTTTTCCCTGGTTGGGCAGTGTACATTCTGAGATGCAAAAAATGACACAATGCTGTTAATATTGTATTAATGCTATAAGCACCAGGCATGTTAATTCAGTCAGTGTTAAGGAGGTAAAAATCACCATCCATTAAACATCTTTACAACGAACACTATTTGTCAAATCCTCTGCCTAACTTATTGTTTCATTTTGGTCATTGAAGGAGTTCTGGAAAAGCCTGCAGATTGGAGATTGATGCTTTTACTCTGAAGCATAACTGATATTATTTCAGACTTTTAATTGCTGTAACAAAATTTTGCATTAATACCTTCCCTCACAGATATTGAAACTTCATTCAGTTTAATACCTCTTCAATAGTTATGAAAAGCCTTATATCTTATTATTCATATGGGAATTTTTGTGTCACCAAACCAAACTATTGTTTTCCATTCTGTTGCCAAAATCCTCTTTGTAACTTTTGAGAACAAAAATCTAACTTTCACCTGATCAATGTTCCAGGAGATCTGCTTTTCTTCCAGTCTAAATAAACATACCTACTAGGTCCACTTGGACCTTTGTTCAGAGATGCCATTCCATAGGTCAGCTGCTTGTTTCCTTTTAGATGAGCTCATGAGAATGATCAAAATGTGTGAAATGCATTAGTATTAGAGCACCACACCTCTAGCTAGAACTATCCTACTTTCAGTTCCCCTTGTGTACTCTAACAGACAGGAGACACCACTTATGGATAAGCTTCATCTGCAAATCACATGGTTTAAATCAATTTTTAATAGCTTGGGCAACTTGTTATATTATCTGCGCCATTCCTTCTTGAATTACCAATTCATTTTTCTGGATCCATATGCACCTCACACTTAGTTGCATAATCTGTCCCATTATATCTCCTGGTGGTGCTGAATTATCCCACCATTTCCTTTTTTAACATTTCCATAGGCAATGTAGCGATATAGCTCTCTCTCAAAATTGTTCTTTTTACTGTATCATATACAGAAACTAGTGCAGTGGTGCAGTGGTTAATGTTGTCACCTCACAGCAAGAAGTTCTCCGGTTCAATTCTCGGCTGGGGTGCCTTCTCTGTGGAGTCTGCATGTCCTCCCTGCGTTCACATTGGTTTCCTTTGGATACTCCAATTATCTCCCACATTCCAATGACATGCATCTGGAGTGTTCCTCACTGGGCCTCCACTGAAAATAGGCTCTGTCCTAGTCAGACTTTCCTGTTCAACAAATGTTAAATAAATAAATAAATAAATTGTAGCCACCCCCAAAACTATTAAGGTATTCAGCTGCTGGAATCACTTTCATATCTGTCTGCTGGTCAGATAAGCTTAGATTGTCCTGGCTGTTAGGTTGTAGTTGGCCCCGACTCTTAGAGATCTAAATCTTCTTTGATACTTCCCATACAGCTCCCCATTGTTTAAATCACTATGGGGTGATCCCAGATGCTGTCTTAAGGTCTGAAGCCACAAATCCATGTCCCCTTATAGGTTCACAGATAAGTGCTAGGCTAGCTGCTGTTGTGGATCATTTTAAGCCTAGCCAATTTCCCTTTTTGTACTCAAAATAACCTATTTCATTCAGTTATAGATCAACCTTACCCATCCCATGGTTGATAATTATGTATTACTCCTAATGAGAATAACTGGGATAGTACGACAGATAATATGAGGGGAGATATGCATGGAATAAAGCATTTAAGAGGCTGACTCTGTCCATTAGTAATACAGGGGGCAATCCTGGGGTAAATTTTCTGTTTCCCATCCATAGAGCTCAGTTGCAGTTGGAAATGGACACAGACGAGCTTTGTTTTATGTGGATGGGGAGTTTGTTCCACTGTAGCCGTATCCTCTGTGAGATATACCTGTCCCTCCAAACTGCTCTGTTGATGCTGCAGAAGAGGTTTAGATCCCTAGACTGAGTATTTATAATGCCATTTGGTGTTCTGACATGCAATAAATCCATCAGTAATGGGTTGGAGGATGGCAGACATAGGTCACCTCTTAACAGTCTGTAGGATACCAAGTGTAGTGACAAAGCTTTGAGTCAGTCCACATAGGACATGCTGTTTAGGCCTTGTATCCTTTTAGTCAGATATCTCTGTGGGCATTTCAGTTGTTGCATATGTCTAGACAGATACACGCTAAAGGGAGTATTCTTTTCAATGACTGGCCTAATGAGTGCTGAGTAAAGGGAGACAATGATATCCCTAGATCTAGATGCAGTCCATTTGTTTATAAGCTGTGCAATATAGAAGGCCTTTCTTACACCAATATACACATTTTGATCAAAGTTAAGTCACTGTTTACCTAAGTTCCCAAATCCTGAACAAATGGGTCAACTCTTAGGGGCATATTGTCAATGTGGTAGTTCCCTGGGGTAGATAACTTCCCAAAGGATACAATAATTATTTTTTTTAGCATTTATAAGTTCATAGGTTCATAGGTAGGTACTAGGCTATTGGCCCTAGGGCCCATACAAGCTTAGCCAAAAAAATGTACCCTGGCTTTCGCCACCCAAGAAAATTATTTTCCTGTTCCCCTGTCTAGCAGAGCCACAGAAGTGATCCCCAGGGTGAATTTCCCAGTTCCCATCCAATCATCAAGATTTTTCTTGAAGAGTGCTAATGTGGAGCTCTGTTTCACATAGATAGGTAGTCTGTTCCAGAGTATGGGAAGTCTCTGGGACAGGAATCTATCCCTCCAGCATGTTCTGTTTATTGTGGTGACAAGGTTTAGGTCCCTAGAGCGTGTTGCTCGGAGGGATTGGGATTTCTTTAAGTGGAGCATGTCCAACAGCTCTGGGTTTGACATAGCTTTGTATGTTAGGCAGAGATCACCCCTGAGTAGGCGATATGCGATGGAGTAAAGCTGTAGTTTTTTGAGACGGTCTACATAGGGCATCTGTTTGAGACCAGTAATCCTCTTTGTGAGGTATTTCTGTGGTCTTTCCAGTTGTTGTAGATGTCTTGTGAGGTACATACCAAAAGGGGAGTTGTACTCTATAATGGGTCTAATGAGTGATGAGTAGAGGGGAGCAATGACCTCTTTTTTCTGGATGAGAATCCTTTTGTGATGAGATGAGCCATGTAGAAGGATTTCCTGACCACTGTGGCGATGTGATTATCAAAGGAGAGATTACTGTCCACCTGTGTCCCAAGGTCTCTTATCACATTTTTGGCATTAAGTAGACTACCAGCTATGTGGTAGTTCATGGGTACAGAGTTTTTACCAAAGGGGATGACAATACACTTTTTGGCATTGAGCTTCAGGCCATGGCTTTGACACTAGGTATATGTCTCAGTGAGGCCCTTTTGTAGTTTGTCCACATTGTTAGGAGTTTCGATTATGGCTCCTAGTTTGCAGTCATCTGCAAACCTTATTAGCCAAATACCTTCTGTGTTAGCCTGCACTTCAGAGAAGTAGATATCAAACAGGAGAGGACCCAGGACTGAACCCTGTGGTACTCGACTTGTCACTGGTCTGATGTCGGATTTGGAATCCGCTACTTTCACAGTTTGGGTTCTGTCCGTGAGCCAGTTGGCAACCCATCTTGTGACAAAGGGATTTATACCTAGTTTACTGAGCTTATCTATAATTCCAGAGTGGGGAATGGTGTTGAAAGCCTTGGTGAGATCTAGATAAGCTGTGTGAACCATTTTACCCTCATCTATGGCTTTGGTGACTGCCCCTGCCTTTTACAAATCCAAACTGGGTAGGGTCCAGAGTTTGGAGATTACCAATGTCTTTGTTTATGAGTTCCACAATGATATGTTCCATGGCCTTGCAGACCAGGCTCGTCAGGCTAATAGGTTCATAGGTTGATACTATGCTATCTGCCCTAGGGCATTTATAAGCCTAGCCAGAGTGTGTCTGGCTTTCGCCACCCTTTTAGATTAGTTGACTGTGCCTCTGTATAGTAGGTCACAGAAGATAGCCCTTTTGAGGTTAGTTTACTGTGCCTCTGTCTAGTAGGGACACAGAAGAGATCCCAGGGGTAAACCTATGATCTCCCATCCACTCGTCAAGATTTCTCTTGAAGAGGGTCATTGAGGGACTCTGCCTAACATGGATTGGGATTTTGTTCCAGAGTGAGGGGAGCCTCTGGGATATGAATCTGTCCCTCCAGCATGTCCTATTTATTTCTGTGCTGAGGTTTAAGTCCCTGGAGCGTGTAGCTCTAAGGGATTTGGATTTCCTGAGGTGGAGCATGTCCATTAATTCTGGGTTGGACATGGTTTTATACGTCAGGCACAGATCGCCTCTGAGTAGGCGGTAAGCAACTGAGTAGAGCTGGAGTGTCTTTAGCCTAACTGTGTAGGGTATCTGTTTGAGTCCCTTGATCCTCTTGGTGAGATACTTTTGGGGTCTTTCCAGTTGCTGCAGGTGTCGGTAAGGTACATCCCAAATGGGGCATTGTATTTAATAATGGGCCTGATGAGTGATGAGTAGAGAGGCACAATGACCTCTCTTGATCTAGATGTGAACCCATTCCTGATAAGGTGGGCTATATAGAACGTCTTTCTAACCACTTTGGCAATGTGATTGTCAAAGCAGAGATTGCTATTTACGTGGGTCCCCAAATCCCTAATTACTTCTTCCGTACTTAATGGATTACCACCTATGTGGTAATTTGTGGGCACTTTGTTTTTCCCAAAGGGGATGACTATGCACTTTTTGGCATTTAGCTTTTGGCCATGGCTCTGGCACCAGTTATCCATCTCTGTGAGACCCTTTGGAGGATGCTTGTGTCAGTCAGTGAGTCGATTATGGCACCCAGTTTGCAGTCATCTGCGAACTTGGTCAGCCATAGTCCTCCCATGTTAGCCTGTACCTCAGAGAAATATATACCGAACAAGAGAGGTCCCAGGACTGAGCCTTGTGGGATGCCACTTCTAACTGGTTTAGAGTCTGACATGGCACCTGCAATTCTGACCATGTGGATTCTATCCCTGAGTCAGTTTGCAACCCATCTGGTGACATAGGGGTTGATATTTAAGCTGGTGAGCTTATTTATGATGCCCGAGTGGGGTATTGTGTCGAAGGCTTTTGCGAGGTCCAGGTAGGCTGTGTGGACTACCTTCCCTTCATCTATGGACTTGTGACTGTTTCAAAGAAGCCGACCAGGTTCAAGAGGCAAGATCTGTCCTTAACAAAGCCGAATTGGGTAGGATCCAGTGTTTGGAGGTTCCCAATGTCTTTGTTTATGAGTTTCATGATGATACGCTCCATAGCTTTGCAGACCAGGCTAGTCAGGCTTATAGGGCGATAGTTTCCGGGGTCCGTTGCGGCACCACCTTTGTGGAGTGGGACCACTGTTGCTGTACGCCATTCCTTGGGTACATATCCTGTAGTAAGGCTGAGATTGAACAGTGACTTTATGTGAGAGTTCAGTTCTTCTTGGAGTTCATGTAAGATGCAGCCTGGGACACCGTCCAGTCCCATTGATGCTGTGTTTTTTGCTTTGGAGAGGGCAGCTCTCACCTGTGCATCTGTGATGTCAGGGGGGCTACACTCTGTTGGGATAGACATTTGCTCTTTTGGGGGGAAGGGGGGGAGTTTGCACTGAACCTGTCTGCCAGGATGTTGGCAATGTCTGTGGGTTCAGTGTATTTTTTGTCATTTTGAACTAACTCAGAGCATATCTGGTAGTTGCCACCCAGGTTCCTGACATAACTAAAGAAGGCCTTGTGATTATCTTTAGCATCTTGTCCAATTTTTCTTTCGAAGCTGGCCTTAGATGATTTTATGAGGGATTGTAGTTTCTTGCTAGTACTGATCAGAGATGCCTTCCCTTTTAGGGATTTTGCTCTATCATGTAGTAGCTTCCTCCTTCTGTTGTATAGCTTATTTATGGCTGGGGTCCACCAGACAGGTCTCCTGCCTTTGGAGGAATGAGTCTTGGTTTTATTTGGGTTAGCATGATCCATGCATTCCTGTAGGTGTCCATAGAAAGCATTTGTAAAGTATTTTGTGGTTTGGGACGTATTTTCCACTAGCCTGGGGGCTTTGAAGGATTTCCCCTCGGTTTTGAGAAGTGTGAAGTTTGCTTTTGAGAAGTTCTTCACAGTGGTTTCCTTGGCTGGGGGTGGGGATGGGATATAGATGTCCAGTGAGATTAATTTATGGTCAGATCTTACCAATGAGGGGTATACCTCTGGTATGGAACATAGAGTCCCTATGTTGGTGATGATCACGTCCAATATGTTTTCCCCTCTTGTGGGAGTGGTGACCAGTTGTTCCATAGCATTTGAGTTTATAAATTCTAGGAACCATTGGGAGAGGGTGTTGGGGCTTGAGTAGTGCTCCCAGTCTATGTTTGGGTAGTTGAAGTCACCCAATATAATGGTGTTTGGAGAGACCTTCATATTCTCCAGTGTCCTCAGGAAAGCCGAGTGGGGTTCCTGAGTTTGGGAGGGTGGTCTGTAGCAGGCTACAAACTGAAAGGCAGTTTTGCCCACTGTTAGTTGCACATGGATGTTCTCCGATGCTTCGTGCAGTGCCACTAACCTGGAGGTGTGGGTATCTTTAATGAATATGGATACTCCCCCTCCTTTTGTGGTTCAGTCTGAGTTTTGGGGCTGAAAAACATGGTATGAGGTATAACCTGGTAGTGCTGGGGTGCTCTCGGGAGCCTTGAACCAGGTTTCTGTTACTGCACAGATATCGATATTCTCTATACTGAGGAGAGCCTCGAGTGCGTGCATCTTGAGATTTAGACTTCTGGCGTTGAGCAGCATTACCCTTAGTTTCTTTTTCTTTGTGTTGTCTATGGAGGTGGGTTTGTCTTTTGAGCCTTGCCTAAAAAAGGCACTATGGGGGTGGCAAGAGCCTTAGCCAGTATTTGAAAGCCCAGGGGTGACAGGTGCAAGCCATCCCTAGTGAAGCAATGTGGCTTGTCGAGCATGTCATCCCAGGCTGACAGACACTGGATCCCCTTTGAATGACACCAATACTTTAGCCAGTTGTTAAAATTGATCATTTTGTCTTTATACTGTGGCATCATTCTTGGTGAGGGTAAGATGCTACTCAAGGTCAGGGTCATACCGGCCTGGGCTACATAATCAGAGAGCTCCTCTATGTCTCTTTTCATGTAGTCCAGGGAGGTATGTCTCAGGTCATTCACACCAGCATGGACAATGATGGAGTCATATTTATACTTGCTTTGAAGTGACCTGAGTGCTTGCGTTATGTGGCAGATCCTGGCACCCAACAGGCAGCTTACAGTGACCTTCTCCTTGTTCAGCCTGGTGAGTGGGACGTCAGTGTGTCTGACAATAGAGTCACCTATTACAAGTGTATTAGGTGTGTTGTTTAGCCTTAAGGGCTGTGACTGTGTGGCACACTGACTTTGTGAACTATGTGATACGTGGGTATTGTCCTGGGGTAGCAGTTGCTTGGATGTCTGCTTTGGAGGTCTCTGCTGCTTGGGCAGATTTTTATTTAGAGCCTCCGAGTATGTTTTTGTGTGTTTATGTGTTTGGTTTTCTGTTGCGATAGGTCTATGTGAGACTGGATTTGTGGTGTGTGTGGTTACCTTCTCCTCCTGACTGACTGCGCCAGTATTGGGTTGAGAGAGCTCAGCCTCCAGTTTGGCTATATAGTTGCATCTCTCACATATATTTGAGCTTGTTGGGAGGAGGAGAGGGTGGCCTGTGTACATAAGGCAGATGTAACATTGCCTCAAGATTCCCAGATTCACCATCTGGACTGGAGAATAAACCCGAAACTGACTTTTGGACATGCCAGAATAGTTTAAGGAACTACTTTTTGACTGATCAAAAAGGACCAATAGGGAGCCAAGTACTTAAAGGGAGTATAAGAGGGTGTAGTGCTTTAGTTTATTAGTGCTTACTTATATGATTACTTATACGAGCAACTGCAGGGCTTTAGAATGAAAATAGAATGCTTACTTTGAGATTTAGAACAGTTCTAAGGGAAAAAGTGAAGAGCAGACTTTGTGGAGCCGGGAATAGTTTAAACCCATTTAAGCGGCGCTGCCCGATGCTGCGCTATGCATAAAATCGTGCAAAACCGCACAAATGCGGATTCTAAAGCAGGGAAACTGAAAGAGATAGGAATTGACCCAGAGCGGCCAATAAGCTACTAGTTTCAGAGCTGAGACCACACCTCCAGGGACAGATAGGCTGCTCAAAGCTCCCCACTCTCACTGGTGAACAGAGAAGCTTCCTCCTATCCAAGTAAGGATATGGGCAACACAGGAAACTATACCACAGTCCGGAATTCAGTAAAACCTGAAATCTGGACTAATCTAGTTCAGCAAAGGCGGGAAAAGAGAATATTTTTTTTTTTGTTTTGTTTTTTTCAGGAAACAGCAAAAAAACACACAGAAAACACTGTAAATGCTATAAACAGGGTAGCACACTTTAGTGTGTAGCCTACAACAGTTATACAATACAAAACATACATAATGAGGTGGTAGTTCCCGGGGTCCGTCATGGCTCCCCCTTTGTGGAGTGGGATAACCATTGCGGTGCGCCATTCAGTGGGTATAAAGCCTGAGGTGAGGCTATGATTGAACATGGTACTTAGGTAGGATGCCATTTCATTCTGTAGTTCATGTAGAATGCAGCCTGGGATATTGTCAGGTCCCATGGATGCTGTGTTCTTGGCTTTGGAGAGTGTGTTTTTTACCTGTGCAGCCATGATTATAGGAACTTTGCATTCTTCCGGTATAGAGATGGGCCCTCTAGGGGGTGAGAGGGGGGTAAAGTTAGCACTGAACCTATCTGCTAGGATGTTGGCAATATCAGTTGGTTCTGTATATTTAGAGCCATTGTGCTGTAACTCAGAGCAGATCTGAGTGTTCTCATTTAGATTCTTGATGTAGCTATAGAATGCTTTGTGGTTGTCTTTAGAGTCAGTGGCAATTTTGTTTTCGTAACTAGCTTTGGAGGATTTTATGAGGGATCTCAGCTTCTTACTGAGGTTGACCAGGGAGTTCCTCCAGTCATGGGTTTTTACTCTTTTTTGCAACAGTTTCTTTCTTCTGTTGTAGAGTTTATTTATGGCAGAGAACCACCAGATTGGCTTCCTTTTTTTGGAGGATAGCATCTTGGTTCTATTAGGGATAGCATGACCCATGCACTCGTGTAAGTGCTTATAAAGTGCATTTGTGTAGGATTCAGCAGTCATATCTCTATTGTCCATCTGCATGGGTGTCATGAAGTTTGCCACTTCTGTCTTAAGAAGTGTGAAGTTGGCTTTGGAGAAATTTTTTATGATGGTTTCCCTAATTGGGGGTGGGGGTGGAATGTTAATGTCTAGGCTGATTAGCTTGTGGTCGGATCTGACCAACAAGGAATTGACCTCTGGTGTGGAACACCGGTTTCCCATGTTGGTAATGACCAGGTCTAGGATATTGCTGCCCCTGGTGGGGGTGTGAATAAGTTGATCCAAGGCATTGGAATTTATGAATTCTAGAAAACGTTGAGCAAAAGAGTTGGTACATGAGTAGTTTTCCCAGTTAATGGTGGGGTAGTTGAAATCACCCATTATTAAGGTGTTGGGTTATACCCTAATACTTTCCAGTGTATCAAGAAATGAGGAGTGGGAATCCTGGGGCATGGTGGGTGGTCTGTAGCAAGCTACAATTTGGATTGCTTTTAGTTGAAGTAAATGATTTTGGTACCAGTTATTTATTTTAGACAAACCTTCCTGCAGGATTGCTAATTCATTTGGGGATTCAGTGACTGCTTCTAACTAGCTGTCATCTGCAAACTTAGTCAGTCAAAGCCCTTTGGTATAGGCTTTTACTTTAGAAAAGTAGATGCCAAACAGGAGAGGTCCCAGCACTAAACCTTCATCGACTCCACTGGTGATTGGCTTCTTTATCAAGGTAACTTCCCCTGTTTTGATAATCTGCATCCTGTCTGTGAGCCATTTGATAATCCAGTGGGTAACATTGGGTTTATTTCCAGTTTATTTAGCTTTTCTGCTATGAATGAGTGGGGAATTTTGTCAAAAGCTTTGACAAAGTCTCGGTATGAGGTATGCACCTTTTTGCCTTTATCCATTACTTTGGAGACCTTTTAAAAAAATCCACTAGGCTGAGTAAGCATGACCTGCCCTTAACAAATCCAGACTGAGATAGGTCCAGTGTTTAGTGGTTCCCTATGTCCTGATTGATTCATTCCATGATAATTCTTTCCATGACTTCACATATGAGGCAGGTCAGACTTATGGGTGTGTAATTGCCTGAGTCTGTGTAGGTCCTCCTTTATGCAGCAGAATGAGTGTAGCTGTTTTCCATTCACTCAGTGCAAAACCTGTATGGAGGCTGAGACTGAACAGTGTTGTTAGGAATGTGGCTAAATCATGTTTCATGCCATATAAAATGAATCCAGGAATATTGTCATGACCTACCGTTGCTTTTGATAGCACTTTTAGGACTTGGCCTTGTGTGGTAGCTGGAGATGAGCTGATTTCAGATATATCTTGAGGGACAAATGGAGGGGAGAGAGGGGTAAAGTTAGAACTAAATTTATCGGCCAATAGATTCACTATATCTTTAGCCTCAGAGTAGGTAACATTGTTCACAATCAGCTTAGTGCATTGCTGCATTGTGCTTTTGAGATTACAAACATAACTAAAAATGCCTTGTGATTGTCTTTGGCTTAGGTAGCTATTTTAGCCTCAGGCTTGGCTTTGGCGAATTTTATTAAGCTACTGATTTGTTTGTTTATTTTGGTGACAAAGGCATTCCGGGAACTACTCTTCTTATTTTTGGTCAAAATCATTCTCCTTTTATTATAAAACTTCTTGATATTATGGTTCCACCATGTGGGCTTGCTTCTGGGCTTTGCCATGCACTTGTTCCTATGTGGTACAGCTGCATCTATGCAGCTGTTTATATACTGGTTTAGTGTGGTGATGTACATTTTTGCATGTTCAGTGAAATTAACTGGTTTTGGTGGGATTTGAACTTGCCAGTGTATCACTTAAGAGTAGGTAGTTTGTTTTGAAGAAATTTCTAAAGGTATCTTGGGTGGAAGGGATCTCTGGTTTCAGTTTTATTATGAAGGAGAACAGCTTTATGGTCAGACCTAACAAGTGATGAAGATTCACAAGGGATTGTGCAAGATGCCTCCATAAGGACAAGATCCAAGATCCAAGATGTTATTCCCCCCCTAGTGGGTACTCTGACAAACTGTTTCATGACATTTGTATGGACAAAGTCCAGCAATCTCTGTGCTTGTGCACTAGCGGTGGTGTAGATTTCCCAGTCTATAGATGGATAGTTTAAATCACCTAGAGAAATGGTATTGGGTTTAATACTGAGTGATTCTAGTTCCTGTAGATAGGCATTGTGGTTTTCTAATGTCATAGAGGGAGTTCTATAGCTGGCTAATATATGGTATGGGACCTTTCTGATGGTTATTTGGACATGAAGAAGCTCTAGTGCATCATGCTGCTTTACCAGCCTTAATGTGAATCTATTCTGAATGTAGGCTGATACACCTCCAACTTTTTCCACCACATGTGAAGCAGCTGGCCTAAATTTGTGGAAGGCATTAGAACCCTGCACATACAGAGTGCTATCTGCTGGTTTAAACTATGCCTCAGTCACTACACAGATGTCAGTGTGTTCCAGGGTGAGAAGGGCTTGTAGGAAGTGAAGTTTCTTGTTCAGGTTCCTAGGATTGATCAATAACACCTTCATATTTTCCTTATTTCAGAAGCTCTACTTCCCATATTAATAGCCAACTAGCTGGTAGTAATCACTTCTCCTCTAACTTCTTTTAAAGTGGTGACCAGGGAGAAACATTCAATGAACTCAGACAAGTAATCTGAGATATGTTCAAAGCCAATGCAAATTGTGAAATGTTCTGGACACATACCCTTCTACTGTGTGGTGATAATAATCTGTTCAAGGATATTCTTCTTCCAGACCTCCACTGGATGGCCCCATTTATCGGCATCTACCAGTGGGTTAACCCTGGATGATTGGGAGTAATGGGAATACATCTTAGTATATATAAAAGGTGTATTAGCATTATTACAATGAAAGATCTTATCCTCCTTGTTAATGTCAGGAACTTCTCATAGGTCTTTAGCTGTGGGCTTAATACACCATTTGTCAGTGCTTCCAGGTTCTCATTAATTGCACCAGGTAATGTATTGGGTATAGTAAAACTCAGAAAACATAGTAGTGTAGATCTCCTTATTCAGTCAGCATAGACCCCTGCCTTTGCCTTTCTCCATTTTAACCACGACAGTCCTCTTTTCATTATCTTGAAATCATGTGATCGGCCCAACTTCTTGCAATATTGCAGAGACAGGGTTGAATAACATTATATATGTGGTCACTAACAACCATATAATCATTTGCCAAAACAAGGAAGTGACTTGTGCTCCATCCTTTCTTATCTAATTCTTGCAATTTCATCTTACCGCTGACAGTTAGCTTCTCAATAACCAAGATAAATAAAGCCATGAATAAAGAAAAATTTTGTCTGGTGCCTTTAGTAATGGTCCATGAATCAGAAAGCTTCCTGCTCACTGAAACCTTAAAAGAAGGATTGTGATATAGGTCTTTGACTGAATTTCAGATCCTCTGTCCATTTGTAGCACTTGAAAGAAAAAAAAATCTCACTTCAATGCATGAAGTGACTACCTGATATTAAAGAGTATCACTTCATGCATTATCATTTTTATATACAACTTGTTTCATAAAATATGCCAACAGTAATGAATTATCCTCCATTTTCCTGTATTTAATGAATCTGGTCTGACCTTTGCAACACTTTGGCCAGATTTTTTGCATCATCTGCATTAATGAGAGACATAGATCTATAATCTAAACCATAAAATTTTCCCCTCCCTCCCTCTTTGAAATCATAATGATAATAGCTTGAGATATGCACAAGGGCATTTTTCTTTCAAGAGCATTCATCTGAATAGGTGAGTTAATTGCTCTGTTATCATCCATCCCCCATGTGTAGAACTTAACAGGGTTTTCATCTAATCCTACCCCTTTATAACTCTTTCTAGCTTTGATAGTGATCTTTACTTGCTGTGCTATTATTTTCTTATCCAATTCCTCTCTTTGCTCCACAGTTAGTTGGGAATAAGTATGCTCTACTGTTGGGAGTCAAACATAGCATTTTACTGTCTAACTCTTGAAGGAAGGACCTAAGTGCTTCCAGAATATCTTCATCCTTTCAATGTAAATGTCCTTCCAAGTTTATGACCCCCCATGCAAGTTTTAAGTTTCCTTGTCCTTGAATTACCAATAAATGAACTTAGGATCTCATCCTCCATAGTACAAAGAGAGAGAAAGCCCTCAGTGCTCCCCAGATACCCTATCTCAGAGCAGTGGCGCGAGCGCTTGAGAGTATGGGCAGAGGAGGATGGGAGGGAGCAGCTGACACTGGTCGGAGGGGCAGCCTAGGCTCACTGCTGTAGCAACACTTGGCAAACTTCATGCTGTGAGTGGTGTACAGCTTGGTCAGGAGGTTGCAATCACATGGCTGTCTTGGGGTATTGGAGTACTGGGGTTAGAGCATACCACATGGCAGTAATATGATGCTGCACCAATGTCCCTGATCCCCTCATCAGCCATAGATGTGAGTCAGTAGAGTCAAGAAGAGGCAAAGTCTGGTTCCGTAGACCGGGTGAATGAGGCGAGGAGCTGGTGAATGCTGATAGTAAACTGAGGGAGTTAAAATAATGATCTTAAGACTAGTCTCACAGAAAACATCCATGATTCTCCTTATTAATCATTTCTACCTCTGAAATCTTGCCTGTTTTTCTTTCATCCCCTGAATTTGGTGTTCTGACTTCATATTACCTTGCTCACTGTATCATTTTACTTTTTTTTTGCATTTGTTTATTTTAACACTATTTTCTTCTTCTTTTCCTGTGTCCTTCAGCTGCCATCAACATGGCTGTTAATGCCACCTTGCAACACTCTCACTAACCCAAAGAAGGAAGGTCTTTATCCCGGAATTGTCTTGTAAACTGAGAGTCACAATATTTTTTAGTTCAATAATATGTAATATGACCATCTCCATGAACCTTTCTTTGTGGAGTGTGGTATATTCATGGTTAACCTAGGCATAGTTCAATATACTACTATGTAGAATATCTACTCTTTCAACCAGGTACTTACTGCACTGGAGAGTAGAGAATCATAAGTATGTCTATTCTACTTCCTTGTGTAGAGGCATCCCTAGAGAAAGTCAGGTGGCAGTTATCTCCATGATATCCTTCCAGATATCTACCCATCCTTGATCCCCCATTAGGTTTATTAGTACTGCTTGAGCCTTTTTTTGGGGTTCTGGCTTATGAAGGTGCATGGTCTAACTTATGGTTAAGTGTCAAGTTGAAATCTACAAGTGCTACTACTTGATATATATGAGTATGAGGATCATGGATAACCTGAAAAAGTGTTGTAAAAAACTGGAGACCATCCCTGGTAGTAAAGGTTCCCTGTAATACACTTCTCAGCATTGATTACCTCTGTCTATACTTCCTAACTAGCAATGACCTTCACAGTGGGTACTCTCATGTAGTGACTCCTTTCTTGCCTAACTTGCCTTGTGGACCAGGTACATTGTCCCATAACTTCTCTACTTCCCTTAGTTTCATCTTTGTTTCCTGTAGACAGGCAATTCCCTCTTCCCCTACTTTCCCCAGTTTCTGCATAATCATTTTTATTGGATATGAGCAATGATTCTTTTTCCAAGATGTAAAGGTAATCTTTTGTCCATAACTAAACCTTTGAACACCAGCCTCCTTCCTCCCCATAACAAAGTTTCAACCCCACCTCTGTACTAGGCCCCAATGGTATCTTCTGGCACAAAATTTGTCTGGGATGATGTGCTGCAATAATCTGGTGAAACATGGTGGAGTAACGCTCTAAAGGCTCCAGCAGTAAGGTAATTTACTTCTCCTAGCCTTTCCTCTATGCTAAACAACTTGGAACCCTAAACTTTATAAAACAAGATCTTACTTAAATGCTGCAGTGAAACAAATGGTTATATAACTTAATGACAAACTAACAACTAATATTATTGTTTGATTTCCTGAATTTATTGGCTTGCTGAGAACATTCTCTGACTCTGACTCCTTGGTTAACTGTGAGAGTAAAAAACATTTAAGAAACAATATGGAACCACACGTACCATACAGCTGCAGGTTATTGAGAAAAGTACTGCCACCAAAAGTAAGAAGGAAAAGCCTTGGATCATCTTCTTATATAGGAATGAGAGATGTACTAATTGATTCTCTAAGAGATTAGCTGATGCATGGAATAGACTACTAATTATATGAAAACAAGCGCTAGTTTAGATGTTTTTAAGAATTGCTTGGGTGCTTGTCATGGGAATGATTGTTTTGATATATTGGCATGTTTGAAGGACATCATTGCCCATGCCTGAACTATTTGATTGTATATATCATCAGAATATAGAAGGCCTCTAAAAGCCGCAGTCCTTTTATTCTGAAATATCAAGAAAAAAAAGCCAAGGGCTTTAGAAAAATGTTCATCACACTCCCTACTAGATCAGGGAAAATGAGTACATACAGAAATAAGTAATAAAGTAAGTAAACAGAAAATTAAGTAGATACATAAATTATCTAACAAGAAGTTGAGATATAATATGTTAGGGACAGATGTAAGAGAAGAACACAGTATAAAAGTGAATAACTGAAGTACAAGCAGGTACAGGCATGCAGCATGTCCCCTACTTTATTGCATGAACGGCTTCCATATTATTATATCAAACACGAGGGAAGAGAGAGAGAGATAGAGAGAGACTAAGTAAATGTGGCACTAAAAACTTACAAGATGTTGAAAAAGATAGCTGTCCTACTGGATAGTCACAAAAGTACATCAATTAAGTTAGCCTGGGCTATTGTTAACATAACTTCCTTATTAAAACTAAGATGAATGCATGGTATTGACATACTTTAAGAGCAAGATATTAAATTTAAAAATAACAATACCCCACCTGCCCCAGAAGCATATAGAGAAAATAAAAAACTTACTAACACCATCCAGTGATCAGCTGATGTCCTTTCTTAGACAAAACTCAATTGTATCATCCCGTTTAACTTGGTTTTTAATTTTTCTTTTTCCATTCTAGCTGTAAACACTTTCACAAATGTTTTGCATCTGCATTACATGGTGAAATGGGCCTGTAGCTTTTAACATCCATTTTATCCTCTTTTTGCTTATGTACAACCATTATTTTAGCTTATTTTAGCTTCTTCTATCATCCTTTCGAGTTTTCTTTTTCCCTGTAACTGAAAATTCTTGACAGACTGTGTCCAGACTGTGTCCAGTTTGAAATTTTCCCTCTTATAAATAACAAATAAAGTAACCATCCAGTCCTCCTGCCTTTCCACGGTATAAGTGTTTTATCACTACACTGACCTCCCCCTTCACTATCTTCCTATTAATTTCCTCTCTGTACACCCTTATTTAAGACTCTTGTGCTATGTTTCAAAAAAAACTTTTTTACACTCTGTCCGTTATATAGGCCCCCAAAGTATTCTCTAAAACTGCTTTAGTCTCCTTGTTTTCCACTCTTTCCTACACTTGACCCATTTTTAATGTCATCAGAATACAGTATTATCTTTTGGTTCTATATCTTCTACATCAGCATCTTCGCTTCTTACTCCCATCTTCATCTCCATCTCCAACTTCCATGCCTATCCCTCTGTTGTAAAGTTAAGTTGCTATTCTGGTATATAGACCATATGTCCCTTCTATTGTCATATTCCTCCTCCTTCTTCTTCTCAGCAGCATTCTGCCTTTCCTCACAGCACTTACTCTACCCCACTCTCTTATTACTACCTCTTTCAACCTATGTCCATTTTCCTTCATCACTTCCACCACCACCATCTCCTGCATTCACTGTATGTTTTCATTATTGTTCCAATATCTTAGGTTCCCCCTCTACCCAGTTTAGTTGTATTTCCCAACTTTCCAATCCACCCTTGCTGTAACATGATTCAGTATACTTTGCTCCCTACAGCATACATCATTTTGTTATCAACTAACAATTTATCCAGCCTACTTCTTTATACATCTGGAAAAGGTGAGCTTCCTCTTGTCTGGTTTCAGTTCCTGCCATACATCCAATAACCCTGGTCTTCGCATTCCTCAGTCACTTCCCTCTGACTGTCTTTATGGAGTTCTGTAATGTCCCCCCAACTAACGTTCTGTACCTCTGTTCCCCAATCTTCTTGATCTGATCTACCCACTCTGTAAATATTTTTGTCTTATCTGTGTTTGACCTGTAAAAAGAGCTTAGCACTATAACTGTGCCCTCTCTGCTCCATCTGCTACCCATCCATTTTCCCTCCCTATCCAGGATCACTGACTTTTCTATCAATTCCTCCTTATCTTTATCTAGAAATTCCCATGCCAACTTCCTCCTTTACACAGCTGCCCCTACCCAAACACATCCTTTCTTTTCCATTTTTTTCATTTTTTCCACTTTTAGCTTTAAATTAGAACAATTATATATATAACCTCTCTTATCAGCTTTATTAAAATACTTTCCCTTTTTATGAGATTATCAATCCCCTACATTTCATGTCCCCATCCTAACCCTTACACCACCCAGTTGCTCCAGTACAACTAATCATCAATAGCCCATTGAACAATACTCTTGCTGACAGAGTGGCTCACCAACCACTGTCACCTGATCTCCATGTAGTCCATATGTCCCATTAATTCAATTTAATATCATATATCATCTCAGCCTCTAAATGCCTGCTCCTCAATTTCCTATTTCTCTTCTTATTATGCATTTCATTACAAAGTAAAGTCTGTATTTTTCCAGCCTTTTCTATAATGAACTTTATAGAGTTTTTGTGGTCCTTCTGAACCACTGTCTAGCATCCCACACAGGCACAGTTAACAGGGATAACAGTGGATCCTGTTCATTCAGTCCATCCAGTCTGATGTATGGGTCCTCAAATCTCTGCTCAGATGTAGCAGAAATAGCGTCCAAACCATGAGCTCCTTAACGAATGTTTCCATCTCATAATGCATCTGATCCCTAGTTAGCCCAGATATCATTTGTTGCCTTTGTGAACAGCAGCACAAGCTGAAGCAGATAATTACTCCACCACATTTAATACAGATAAATATTCTCTTTGGGCTCTAACTTGCTTGATAGTTAATTCTTGATAGTGCCTTTATTCATTATCTGCTTTCTTTTCTTTGAAGTTTTCCTGTCAGATTTTATGTTTAAGCTCCTTCGACATCCATCTCCATCTTCATTCTTCTTTAAGATTGCAGTTAGTGTGTTTTTGTAGCTTATGCAATTAAACTTAGATTTGGTCCCTCATAGTTGTTATTTACAGTTAATTATTAGGCTGTTAAAAAATATTTGATGGTTGATACATGTTCAAGTATGCTGTATTGTTTGTATTTCTCTTGCTGCTTTAGAGTGGTTAGGTTTTAGCTGTTGAGGTGGAGAAGCAAACAAACTTTAACAAGTTTCTAAATGTGGAAGTAAGATCCTTTCTTGGGATCTTTATGATCTATGTGTAATATGCCTTGAGGTCCTTGTCCTTCCATTCACTGTGAGACCTGTATTTCCTTTGGATCCAGTGCGTTAGTGGATTGGAGGAATAAACGTATTCTTAAAGTCCTCCTTCCACTGGATCTAGAGATTTAAAGGTTCAAAAGTCTGAAAAGATAGTAAAAAGCAAGGAGTCAGATCCAAAAAAGAGATTAGCTGAAACTTTGTTTCCAACTTCGGCTCCAAAAGTTCTTAGGCTTGAGGAGCATAGGGCATGTATCATCACCTATACTCCTCCACTGGATTCAGAAGTATTACTTCCAATTACTATTCAGGATGCTCAAAAAATAACTAAATAAATAAATAAAAAAAATAACAAGCTTGTGACAAATCGGGTCATCTTCCTTCTAGACCTTCCTCTGCCATGGTGCAATCCATGTCTTGCAGGACTAAATCTGTAGAGGATTTCGATCATCTTATGCAGACATTTCTTAAGACCCTGCTTGAAATGGTTTCTTTGGAACAGTTGTTTCATTTGGTTTCTGTGTCACAGAGACAAACATTACATGGATCTTTGGCTCCAAGTCCTTTGGATCTTACTCATTCAACTCCAGCCTGGTCGGATCTATCTGAGTCTCAGATCTGAGTAGTTGGGTTGAATCTCTCTGGTCCACAGATGGTGCTGAGGCCATGGCTACCATTAGTGGCATCAGAGGCGTCTGCCTTTGACTGCTCACTTATGACCCCCTCATTGGGTTGGACTCTTTCTCTGTTTTGGGAATTCCTCTGCCACTGTCTTCCTACTCTTCTAAGGGAGAGCAGGATCCATCTGCAGGATGGTGCTCTTCAGATCTGTTGAAGGAAAGCATGACCTTCCAGGTGCTGTGGAGTATTATTTCTTCACCTAAGAGAGTCAAGTTACAAATTCTACTTGTTTCATTTCTTACCATTGACCCTCTTCCATCTTGTCTTGTTCTGCTGTGGCATCCATTGGTCAGAGTTGTTCCATTAAACTCAGACTAACTGCCAAGGAGCAGAGGCAGCCCCCTGAGGATTTGGGAGACTCATGCCCTGACCTTCCAAGAAAAAGGGTATACATGAGGAAACATATTGACTCACCCTCAGGCTCTTCAGCATCAGATACTGACTTGGAGGATAGAGAGGGTTCCCCACAGTCTTCTCTGGAATATGCTTATTTTGGTGACATTCTGCAGTTGCTGCACCAGAGAGGATCCTGGCCTGCAGATCACCCCTCAGGAAAAGGAGGTATTATTTTAGGCAGGTAGGACAACACCATTTACATGCTGCGTGGTCCCTCTGGCTGACAAGTGATTTGATTTGGTAGTTAGGAGATCATGACATGAGTCTGACACATTGGAGGCAATCTCCAGGAAGCCAGACATGATTCTAAGTTTTCCAAAAGACAGACCCTTCTCATCTAAACCTCCACCAATGGGCTATCATTGTGGTGGCAGCCACTAAAATGCAGTTGTCTGAGGACTCTACTTCTATTCATCTACCTAATAAAGAGTTGAAAGCAATGGATATATTCAGAAAGTGGGTGCAAACTTCAGGCACATTTGCACTCTGTGCACTGAATTACAGCACTCGTATGAACAGATTCCAAACAGATCTCACTCAACAGTCCATATCTACTGTGAAGAATATAGTGGTTGCAGAATCACAGAAGCAGCTGCAAGTCACTCTAATGCCTATGTCTACTATTATCAACCTGTGGATGCACCTGATGCACAACATGGCTGATGGAGTGGCCAGGGCAGCTGGCCCTGGTATAGCAATGAGACACCATGCATAGCTGTGATCATGTGACTTTGCAGAGAACTTTAAAGAATCCTTTACAAATGCCCTTTTTGATGGATCAACCCTGTTTAGACCCTCTGTTAGGGAGAAGATGCAGAAGAGTAAACAAGATGGCAAGATCCTTTCTGCCATTGTAGTCAAGTTTGATGTCCCTCAATGTCCATATAATAGGAGCCAAAAGGACCTCATTATCTGTGTTTTTATGGGTCTACAGCAGAAACACTAAAACAAGCTGCCAAAGCCCTACACTGTTTAACAATATAACCACTGAAGCACAAATAAAACTAAACACTGCGGTCACCTTGCAAAAGGTTAAAAACTTACTTTAATAACTAAGAAAACCACTCAGATAAGCATTTTTAGTACACACCTTCATCAGATCTACTAAAACATAATACAGATGAACAATTTAAACTAAACAACACACAATTATTGTAAAACGTTCAGTCTCCGCCCCTTCAAGATGGGTTTGAGAGGAACATTCCCATTTAAGCCTGATGGCTCATCAGTTTGCAAATCCACTATCCAGTTAACTTCAGCTATCACAGTTTTATTTATTAAATCTTCCCCTCTCACATTAAGAATATTTTTTTATAACCCATAAATTCAAAGAGTTGGATGGACATGTACATGCTTAGCTAGAGTGTTATTTAAATTCCGTTTCTTTGTATCACTAGCATTTTGCAATATCCTTTCTTTAAAACATTTATTAGTTTTGCCTGCATAAAAGCACATACATTGTTTACAAGTAGCAATATATATAAAATTCTTGATATGACAATCAGCATTAAAATGTAATATAAAAGTGCTGTTAAAAAGTGGGTGTCTAAAAATTATTCTCTTTTCTAATTAAACCACAGGCTATACAATGTCCACAGGGAAATGTACCGATTCGTTTCCCTTTACATGATACCATACGTGTATTATTATTTTTATTATTATTATTACAAACAAGGGCACCCGCAGGCAGGTGCAAGGGGGTGCACTTGCACCCCCCTGGAACTGGCTGGCCGAGAAATTAATTTTATTTTAATTTATAAAAAAAAAGCTTTGTCTTTTTTAAAGGCGTTTCTCTTTAAGAATGCCATTTACATCCTGTCAAGCTGCACAGACGCAACAGGTGTTTGCGACCCGTTTTTGTCTTCTGTGCATAAGCGCTGAAACCATAGCACTTTTCAGCTGCAAAGACCGGTTGTAGGACCCAACAGTCATGCGGGCGTCGCATGAATTTTAAATATAAACGTGCGCGCAGTGCGCGGGAAGGGAATCACATCATTTCTGCCAAAGAGTCACTCACAGTTTGATACCTTTCGTCAGTTCTGCAACTCTGTGATTTCACACTTAAATGGGGTTTTTACTCCTCCACCGAACTTACTGCAGAATGAAATATTTGAGCAAGCTCTTGGTAACTTTGGGCAAGTCAGCATTATACAGTTTTTCTGTATAAATAAATAACCGGCCTCCTTACTACCAGTAATGTACTAGGAATGCTAGCTTTGGTCGTTTTGTGTGGTAATTACAGTTTTGTCTATGTGACAGGCAATGCGTTTACTGTGTTACCACTATTACTTTGATGAAATAGTTTGTTAAATGGCAAGCAGGTAGAGTCCATGAGTTAATGTGACTAAAATAACCTTATACTAGTGAATTTGTGAACATGGAAGGTAAAGCGGAGGATACTGGGATGCTAAGAAATAAAATGTTTATGAGTGATTGAGCAGCAGATAAATGAATACATTCTAGTGTTCATTGTGTTCTCTTTGTGTTTGGGGTTTTTGGAAGGTGCAGTAGACTATATTACGCTAAATCATTGGTTTACTTTGCGAAACTGTCCCTGAATGTGCATCAGTATTGCGTTTTATCCGTTATAACATTTTTGATGAAATAATGAGGTTTGCAGTCCCTAAATCCTACCACATATCACACTAACGCACTTCTCATTAGTCAAAAATGCGTATCACCAAAAAGTATCTTGTCCTTTTAACTTTATGAGTGAATAGTATCAGGGTTTAAAAGGTGGCCCTGATTTGGGCCTTTGTCTCTGATTCTTGAGGTGAGAGAGCAGGACCCATGGTTGGAGCTGTGTCTGTGTTTATTTTAGTATGAAGGGAGAAAATTTCCTGGGGAGAAGAGCGAAGCAATTTAAATCATAACATACTACTGAAATTTTCTGAAGTTTGTGTGCTAATTTGCTTGCTGTTAATGTTATGCCTTAATTAACGTTATATTGGTGCAAAATGGATGCATATTCATTTTAAAAGTCTATCAGGTGATTTGTTTGCATTTAAAGACATTTCTTGAGCTTTATCAACGTGTGCACCTATGAGCAGTTGTTATGGTCTTACTTTTTCCCTGTACGTTGGCTTTTCTTTAAGTGCTTTTATAAAAGAAATGTTTTGAAAACTGTGATTCACGAGCTATTAAATTAATTTAAGGAGTTGTTAATTTGTTTTGTGCTGTGCAGGACATTGTGTATGCTTCTTATATGTTGAAATTGTTCACTTTTTTGTGTTTTGTGATGGGGAAAGTTGCTGCACATATGCACTTTAGTTTGTTCTAAATATGTGTGTCACTACTGATGTTAAGAAGTTGAGACTAGATGAAACACAAGAAAATTCTGTAAAATAGTAGAATAGAATTCCAGAACTAGTGAAGCCCTGAAACAAGAGTGTGACATCCTAAAATGATCACACATTGGGCATGTGTTTTGTGAGATCCATAGGCACTGTCCTAGCACTGATCCCCTCCTCACACCTTGATCCCCTCCCCACACCTATTGTAAGTGTAAAAATGGCTATAAAATATCATTAATTTTGTAATGTGTAATTCACTGAGGTGTTTAAGAATTAAAGGCTGTATATTATGTTTTATAGTGCATAATGAGCTTTATAGTGTGGGTTGCATGATAGAATCATGCATGCATTACTGTTAATATTTACATTTGGTAAGCAGCGGAGTGGACTGAATTTTAGAGGACATTATGCCTGCAACTGTTTGCCTTGTATTAAGTATGTGTTCATTATAGTATATTCATGCAGGCATGGAATGTGGGGTAATTTCAGAGACTGGTTTCTGTCTCTTTTTTGTAACCAATAATTGCAAACAGCTGATGATGAATTATTAGGATTTGATACTTGCCTGACACTGGGTGCTGTCTAGGCAGTGGAAGAAAGCTTAGGTGTACTTCCTCTCCTTCTCTATAGGGGACTAATCTTAAATCCTTGGCTGTTTTTTAAAAACGAGTCCAGCTTTTGTTTTTTGGTGTGGGGTAGATAAATGGAACTCCACACAGGTGAGTTCTGTGAAAACGTAAAGTGCAAAAATGAATGCACTTATAATCTTGAAGTAAAGTGAACAAAATCAAAGTCAGGTGCCATAAATCGCCACTGTATTTAAAGTCCTTCAGCTCATGTTTTTGACACGGCACAATACATGAACACCAACTACCCTTATTTCATTTGCAGGACTCTCTTCTGTGGATGTCCCACTTCGTAAGTGGGACAAAAGATTAGCAGTATCCAGCCTCCGTGAAGAGATCAAATTACTTCCGGAAGTAATTTCAAGTCTGAACCAAGGGTAACGCTACCAAAACTCTCTTCTGCCAAATTTAGTATAGGACTATTCCAAAAGAAGTCTTTGCTGAGGGAAAATTTTACATCGCTTTCCCATTTCCGCATCTGCTGATGGGTCTCATTTAGCAGACATTGGCATCAAAGTAATTCATTCATGGAACCTATTCTGACAGACTAGTCACTCTTTACAAAAAATATCCTGCTACATCTATATATACTACCAGGGACACTGTTACATTAGAAAAAGGTGAATTGTCATAAGTTTTATGTACTGTTTAATATTTTGGGGATAAAAGGAATTAAGATCTAGTAAAATAACTTTTGGTGGACTACAAAAGGTATCAAATGATGTGACTATTACTCTGCTGATTCAGAAAGACCTCCTTTATAGGAAGCTAGTTTGTTACAAAATCAAATTGTCTCTCTAGTGGTAGAAGTTACCAGCTGAAATAAAAGAAAGCATAATGGCACAACAATCATCCCTGATACTGGAATGCATAGGAAAACACCAATTACATTCAATGGCTTTCTTTAATCTAAAATATTTTTAACTTTATTTTTAAGTTGATAGTAAAGTAGGCAATTAGCTGTTGAATTTGAAGGAAAGTAAGCTTTAATTAAGAAACCTGTTCAGGCAGGTTTAATATGTGGTTTGTTGGCATCCCTGAACCATTGGATAACACTAACTCTCCTCACGAGATGGCTCAGGATTTTTTTGAAAGTTTAGATAATAGATATAAACCAAGACGACATGCTGAATAATGCTGGAGGGATAGATTCCTGTCCCAGAGACTTCCTATGCTCTGGAACAAGCTACCTATCTATATCAAACAAAGCTCCTCATTAGCACTCTTCAAGAAAAATCTTGATGACTGGATGGGAAATGGGCAAATCATCTTTGTGGCTCTGCTCGACAGGGGGACAGGAAAATAATTTTCTTGGGTGGTGAAAGCCAGGGCACCTTTTTGGCTAGGCTTGTATAGGCCCTAGGGTTGATAGCCTAGTACTTACCTAAGAACCTAAGTATGTTTATCCTGGTTGTAGAAAGTCAGTGGACTTTGATGGGCTCTCCTCAAACGGGTAGTGTTTGTGACAGATGCTGATACTCGTCTCTGCTCCTACTTCTGTCTGCTGTCACACTAAAATGTTTAGTAACTCCCTCCGTGACTTAACCTGTTTGGATGTGCTTGAAATATCCTAAACTCTGCGGGTTAACATGCGGTTGTGTATGCCATCATGCTAAACAGCCACAGGAGCAGGGATTGGGGGAGCAGTGTCCCCACCTTGGAATGGATGTTTTGATATTGAGATTCAAACATAATTGAGAGTTAAAACTAGTTTCCCTTGCATTCTTCCTTACTTTAGGTACATACAGTTCCATGATCATAAAGTAACACTCAGCAGTGTGTTTTTAAGAACTTCTTAATCCTGTAACACATAGCCCAGCAGTGGTTATCTGCTCTGATGGCCAGTAAGAATTAATAGTTTGATTCGCTTGGTGTTTTGATATAAACTGAAATACAGAGAAAGAAAACTTGCAGACCAAATGCATTGCTAAGAACTTCCCATTTTGATATAAGTTGTCACTTTAGTAGACCAGAGTTCAGGTGGAAATGTGATTGTTGCAGATTTCTGCCCCATATTCCTACTGAGCTTTTCTCCCCGGGCTTCCACTGAAAGAGATTTTGCACAGTTGGACTATCCCAGTTAACAAATGCCAAATAAATAAAAAGGATTGAAGTTGCTAAATAATAACAGACATTTGAGTTTTAGATGTCATGTCCTTTAGAAAAATGCATACTAACACAAATCCTGTTATTCTACTATTATTATGTTCATTAGAGCAATATTTATAATCCGTCCCTATTTATTTTAGGCTTTGTCCAGATTTCTTGCAGTAAGAGGTTGAGATGTGCATGTGTGAGAGTGAAATGCCCTATTTAGAGTTAGCAGGTGGAATTTATTTTCACATACAATTTCAAGGAATTGTGAGCTTCAAGGGAAGAGATGTTTACTGTTCATGCGAAGTCTGCTTAAAATGTGCAACTGTTTTGTTTAGCAAATGGTATCACTGTTGTGGTATTGAATTTCAAAACTGTCTTAGTAGCACAGCAGGTAGCATGCTTGCATCTTGATGTAGAGGGCTGTAGGTTCTACTCCCACCACATGTAGATTTGTATTTTAAGGGGGTGGAGTGCTGCAGTCCTGAGTATGTCCTCCTTTGGATGAGATGCCTAGTAACTATGAACCTGTGTTTCCTCTTGCCACTTATTCCTATTGCAATATACAAGCTTAGCATTTTTTTTTTAAATGTAACATAGGCAAGTTATTGTTTAAGGGCAGTAGGCACTGAATTTGTAGATGAAACACTGAAATATAAAGCTGTTTTCTAGCAACAACCTTTCCATTAGTTTCATATCTCTTTAATGTGAAATTATTCAGATGACTTTTACTTCTGCAGAGATTGTGCATATTGACTGATATTGGTAGATTGCAATGATAGATGTTTAAGTGGCCTTTTATGGTTGAAATGTTCTGAATTGGGCAATTTGTCATTATTGGTTCATATGTTTTGTTTCATTGCTTAATGGAAAAATGTTCAAAACTATAAAACACACTCAAGTGGTGCTGTATTAACAAGGGATATAATTCAGTTATTGTATATTATAATTAATACAATCAGGAAGGTGAATCAAAGCAGTTATGCATGGTTCTGAAATGTGTGCAAGGGGCCTATGATTTGAAAACAGTCCAAATGTAAACTTAACCTGCCATTGGCCAGATGCATTTTCTTTGAATGTGAGTTTAAATGCTGTTTCAGTGCATGCAAGTTTCAAAGGTAGGGAAGTTTTAATGCTAAGTCTGTTTTCATTGTAAGACTATTGCTTTGTTTAAGTTTAGCAAATGTCTATCAGTGTTTGTGCTATAAAACAGGAGGTTACTAAGCTATTGGCCCTGAGGCCCTAAAATTTGAAATAAAAGTTGAAAATTAAAACCATCTGTAATCATTGTAGAAGTAATGCATAAAACAGTATGCACACAGAGTTTTGAACAGTGTTTATGGCAACCGGGGAGAAATAGCCAAGTAATGGGATACTGGAATGGCTGCGTGTGTGTGTTGGGGGGGGGGTTGAAGGGGGTGGGGTTGGGGGTGGTGCTTTGACATGGGTGGGGTTGGGGGCGGTGCTTCGGGTTTGCACCCCCCTGCAAAAAATCCTGCGGGCTCCCTTGATTACAAAGCCTTTGCTTCAGACTCCTATGGTTTGTAAATAAAAATGAAGTTGCTCTCCTACTATGTCCTTAAGTTTTCCATCTATTGTAACAGCCTCCAGTTATTTCTAATAATTTTACATACTTCATGTGTATCACTAGTATATGTCAATGTTACTTTCGTATATTTAGTCTTAGTCTCATTCTTACTTTTAACTTGTGGGCCTTTTTTGTTCCTATAATGGTCGAATAAATAAGGGATACCCCTTACAGTTCTCATTTAATTTTTAGACTCTTCCAACTTACTAACTTCTCTTTCTTTGTATCCTCTATCTATAAACTATTGTGTTAATATAGCTGAGGCTTTTATAAACTCATCATCAGGCATACCTAACCTTGATGTTCTTATTAGCTGCCCCTTCATAACATTCTGATAAATGTATTTTGGGTGTATACCATTTCTATGCAGAAATTTGTTCTTCCAACATGAATTTCTATATAGTTTTGTTGCTAATCTGTCATCTTTATCATAGTATAAATGTATATCTAGAAAATCAATTTGTTCATATGATACTTCCACGGTAAATTTAAGAAAAGTTGTAGTTCCTTCTAAATATATAAGAAAATTCCTTAAATCATCCTCCGTAACATTCCACAACATAAATATGTCATCCACAAATCTCTTATAATGTACAATGTATTTATAATATTGGTTAACTTGGGATAAGACTAAACGTTCTTCCCAGTATGCCAACACTAAGTCGGCATAGCTATTAGAGCAGGAGGTGTCCATCGTTACCCCACACTTCTGCCAAAATGTTTTTTTTCTTTATATACAAAGATATTATTTTCCAAGAATATCCGGAGAAGAACCAGAAAAGGTTCTTTCTCTTCTCAAAAAAAAAAGAGCCATCCAGGAGGTCCCACCAGACCAGACAGGGTCAGAATTTCAGGATTTTATTCCTAATTCTTTTGGATTCCAATACAAATCAAAGAACTCAGGCCCATTTTGAACCTTATCTTCTTAAATACTTATGTAAAAAAGACCCACTTTAGAATGGTAACAATGCAATTGAATCTACCTTGCTTAGAGAAGAATGACTAGACATGCTCAACAGATCTTAACATAAAGATAAAAAGTGAGTCTAGAAGATATTTATGAATCTGGGTAGGAGCCAGCCATTATCAATTCAGAGTCTTATTATCTGGCCTTACCACAGCCCACAGGGTGCTCCCCACATATATGGTGGTCATAGCAGCCCATCTTCAACTTCAGGGAAATAAAATATTCCTATAGTTGGATGACTGACTCCTGGCTGCCCCCTGGATGGGGTCCCTGAAGAAAACCAGGGACTACCTTCTTCAACTATGCATTTCCCTAGACATATTCATCAACTTAAAGAAAACCAGCTTGGATCCCCAACAGTGTCTAATATTCTTGGGATGTTGCCTGACCACTGCTCTCTATAAGAGACAATTGAAGCCTTATACACCACTATGGAGACTCTTCTTCTGATTAATCATTCCACCACATGTCTAGTGCTCAAAGTCTTGAGCCTGATGTCATCTTCGATATAAAGGGTCCAATTCACCTGCCATCACATGAGAATTTTACAATGCCTCCTATAATCTCAGGGTCCCATTAATACCATCCTCTATCCAAGACCAGCAGTCTTATTCAGACTTGTAGGAAGTACCTTCAGTATTGGCTCAGTACTCCACTTTTACATGATGGCAAACATTTTTAAACTCCACTGCCATCAGCAATAGTGATGATGGACATCTCAACCCTGGGGTGGGGGAGCATTATAAATGGAGGATGGTCCAAAGTCTTTGGACAGGAAATGAGGCTAACCTTCACATAAATGTCTTAAAGTTGAGAGCAGTCCTCTTTGTGTTGCTGGAACTTCAGCACTTCCTTTCTCAGGTTGTATTCTCCATTCAGACAGACAATATGACTGTAGTCAGGTGTATGAACAAACAAGAGGGAATCAGGTCCTATCCTTTATGTCGAGAAGCAATGCCAATGTGACAATGGGAGATAGCCTTTCAACATTTTATGATAGCAACACACATTCCTGGGATGCCCAATGGACTGGCAGACAGGTTCAGCAGAAATTTTCTATTGCTTAAAGAGTAGTCTTTCCATCTGATAACTGCCAAAAGGATATTCAGTCATTAGTGCACTCCCTGCTGTGAGCTCTGTGACACCCAGTGCAGCACAAAATTCAGCAGT
>NC_056745.1:1065132895-1065238397 GCF_019279795.1 Protopterus annectens
CCACACACTCCCTGTGGCCACATATAATCACAAATTCGGTTAGTGTGATGCAAAAAATGTTTTTGAATGCTAGGGGCAGTACTTGAGCTGTGATTCAAGATGATATACATTCAGATGAAAAGAGAGAGAGAGACAGACAGACCTATTCTTCAGAAACATTTTCTTTAACAGAAAAGACATATGAACAAATTGAAAAAGATTTTTGCTTTGATTTTTGGAGTAAAGGCATTTCACTAATACTTTTGTGGTAGAAAATTTAACTTACTTCGAGATAATAAGTTGATATTAACAGTGTTTGATGAGAATAAGCATGTTCCCAGTATGACATATGCATGTATCAAAAGATGGGTTATAATTTTATCAACTTATAACCATCAGACTTAATACATAATGTCTAGGAGATATACTAATGAAGATTGTGGCTCAAGACTTTTATTACTAGAAACTTCCGATAAAATAGCAGCTAAACTAAAGGAGTGTATAAATATTCTTCTACAAAATTATTTTCAAAAATATCAGTAAAACGGATCCCTATCAGTTGTTCAAGTTTTCAGAAACTTGAAATTCATATGGTCGGGACCATATGATCGAGTTTTTGAAAACCTGAAGCTTTTGAATGGAGACTGCAGTACTCTGTGGTTCAGGAAATTTACCCTTTTCCTCTCTGTAGTGTGATGTTGGAGTTGGTATATATAATTTGCAGAGGGTGTGGAGGGTGCAGGGGGGCTTACCCCGCTGCAAAAATCTAAAAAAAGGTAGATTTTTGTGTTTTTTTTTTTTGATGTTATAGTTTTTTGGAAACTCAGTCATATTCTCCTGACCATATGAATTTTGAGTTTCTTAAAACTCAATCATCTGATAGGGATCCCAGTAAAAGTTGATAAAAAATAGTATGTAGAAGAACAACTTTTTAGGGTACTAAGTTTCATAACACAAGGATGGTCTTACAAAGTAAATGAGCGCTTACAAGTATATTACAAAGGAATATTTGGACTACCTTAGGACTACCCATAAAGGCTGTTCTATGGGGAACCATATTTATTCCTTGGAAAGTAAGAAAATCAGTACTGGAGAGACTACATGTTGACATCCAGGTATTTCAAAAACAGTTTCAGGCTCTTTTTAGCGAAAAGAATGAAAGAAGAAATATTTATTTAGTCTTCATATATAACTGTCTGGATTGGTTTATTTATTATCTAATCTCAGGTCAAATGTAAATAGTGTATATACTTTGCTATCTTATTTAATTTACTAGATAAAATTTAATTAAAGATTTTATAAATATTTGAAAAATTAATAAATAATGTCTCAGTAAAAAAAAAAAAAAATGAAGGCCAAGGCATGAGAGTTAAGTTTCTTTGATGGCCAGCATTTATGTATGCATATGTGTGTGTATGTGCATACATTTGGTAACTAGGTAGTAGACTGATATAAAATAACCTATTTCAGCTACAGCTTGGGAAATAAAATATTAGTAATACAATCAGTTCTAAAATATGCATGCAAAATTAAAGAAAGCATTAGTAAGACAATTTGTTATAAAGTATGCCTGAGAAATTTGTGGTAAAGAAGTAATAACAGACAAGAAATGAATTTTTAAACACGATATTACCTGAACTTAATGTTAATATGTATAAAAATGTATATTGAGTCAGCAGTGAACAAAATGGCTAATTAAGCATAACTGCATACAAGGAATTTTCCAGGTGGAACTTCGAAAAGGCTGAGAATTGGTTTTGCAGTTGTGTTTATAATAATATATTCAGTGGTTGGAAGTGTTTCATATGGCCGAGGTTGCATCACCTACTCCATCATGAGAGTGAGAAGATTCTCTCCTTATGGTTTGCTAGAACATATTGTTACTGATAAGGGCGCTCAGTTCATGTCATAAGAGTTTAAATGTTTAGTTAAAGAAAATGGAATTCTCTGTTCCACTAGTACGCTAGCACCTCCAACCATGAATTGCTTAGCAGAAAGTGACTTTGATCTTTAAGGCTGCCATGGAAATGTTGTCAAATGTAATGTTACTTATGGAAGATAAGTTTCTTCGTTTCTTCTGCATTACAGAAACACAGCTAACTCAAGTAAAGGTCAGCAACTCTCTAGAATTATTTCTTAAGCTGCATCTTTAAGAGGCATATTTGTACTAGTATTGACCTAATCAAATTAAACCTGACTTTTTCTGTAAGAAAGGAGGGATCTGCAGGTACTTGCATGCCATTAACTTGTGGCTGACATGCTAGCTGCCACTTGCTTGAAATAGCAAAGGCCCAAATTCTCACTTGATTCTACTACAGATTCATAGCCTACCCAGAACCTTAACACTAAAACTAAAAGCCCTTAACCCAAGATCTTGCTTCCTACCCTAACTCCAAAACTCCCAATTGATCCCTAACTTTAATTACAAACTCTGTACCCTAAACCTAAAGCCGCCACACTCTCTCCCTAAACCTAAATCTCCCAGTTGTTCCCTAAACCTAATCCTATAACTCCCAGTCACTCCCTAAGCCTATTTCCACTTCCTGCTACCTGTCCTTAATCCTAAATCTCCCAGTTGCCCCTAAACCTAACCACTGAATTCTCAGGCACTCCAACTCTCCATCCATGGCTGCTGAGTTTACCGTGCTTGAATTCGGCCACCTGTTTTAGTAGCAGCACATGCAAGCTACCTAAAACATAAGCATGTGGCTGTGAAACATTAGTCTGCAAGCAGCTGAGACTCAATTAGATGAAGTAGACTCAGAAAGAAGCAGTATCAACTGAAATTTCATCATGTTAGACTTTCAAAGGACAGGTCTTAATAAATTGGGTTCAAAATGCCTTCAAATATGACAGTAAGAGGTCCCAAATAATATCCAGTGGTAATAACTGAGTAGATTGGTCCTGCTTCATTTTTGTTTAGAAGGAATATGCATGAATATCACATATACAGCTATTAATTATCAGTTTCCTGTAGTTGAGGGTGCAGTGTTTGATTCCTTCCACGTCCATTTGTGTATTGTGTGACTCTGTGTAACTCTAAGCAAGTCTCCTGAATCCCCCATGAAGATGCATTTTATATCCAGTGAACTTACCGAGTTAACAAACACATAAAAAAACAAAGCACAGTAACCATTTTGGGGTCAGAGTGACTGAGGACATTAAACTACATAAAGATGAGCCTATCCACATAAATAATGGGCAGTGATAGTGGAAGTGAGCTAGACTCTTCACAAATGACTATTAGAATAAGTTGTCAGTCTGAAGTTTCAGAAATAGCTGAATCAGTGCCATAGTTAAGACATTTGCAGGAAGCTATCTCAGAGTCTGACTTTGATGATTAAAATTTCGGGTCTATATTACGAAAGCGAAAAACCCTATGTGCAAATACCAAAACATCGACCCCTATACCGTGAACTACAAACATCTCGAACGCACTAAACAGCGAAAAAATAAATTTGAACTGTCATAGTCTGCCAACCCCACCACTAGCTATATACTACCTACCCAAATAAAGTAAATAAACCACATACATACACTAACCAAACCCTAATTCTAACGTAAAGTAAAGCACAAAACCCTACTTCTAACCTTACACTAAACCCCACATACACAACTAACTATGCACTATCCTTAACCCCTCCCTAATCCTAAGGTCCATAACTACCGCACATGTCCTCTACAGACATACACCCAAACAAAACAAATAATCCACATACATACATTTAGCAAAACCCTACCTCCAACACTACTAAACCCCACATAAAAACTATCTATGCACTATCCTTAACCCCTCCCTAACCCTAAGGTCCTTAACTACCGCACACTTCCCCTACAAAAATATACACAAACAAAATAAATAACCTACATACATACATTTAACAAAACCCTACCTCTAACCCTACACTAAATCTAACATACATTACTTATCTAAGCACTTACCTTAACCCACACCCTATCCTAAACTCCGTAACTATCCAAATCTTACCTTATGCAGCTAATCCACAGACAGGCCAACCATGGAAATTCGATATTTCCATTTTCGCAGTTTTCGACTTTTGCTCTAAGTCCACTTTGCGCTATACGGTTCGACGTTTACATATTCGCGTAAACGTCTTTTTGTTTTCCTAATATAGAACCAAAATTTCAGCATATGGACTCTGCATAAATGAACATTAAAATATCAGCCAGTAGACTCTGAAATGTCAGTTTACTGTGAGTTAAATTATAATTATGTCCCTTAAAATGAAAGTGATTGATGTGGTGTATTAAAGTTTCTTACATCGCTGTGGGACAGCTCTAGGCATACATAAAAGTGAGCCAAGCTGCAATGTACAACGTAACTCATTAAGTGAGCAGTTTTTGGATTAAGAAAGTACATCTACATCAAATCATTGTGTGCTGTTTCTCATAATAGTATAGCAGTGATCAAAAGTAATAAAATTACATTGGTTGGTTATATCATAAAAGTCAACCCACTGAAAGATTCAGGAAAATTAACATTTTGACTTTTAAAGATTGTGTTGATAACACTGCATATTTTCATCTTACAAAAATAATTCTCCTTTTGAGTTTCTCATCATATATGCTGTTTCCGTCTCTTAAGTAACAAAATACAGTGCTTGATACGAGATTGCATTGAGAAATGTTTAACGATGTCATACCATTTCCAAATTAACTTCTGCCTCGTCACCAGATTCATGTCTTATCAAATACTTTTCATCCAAATTAACTGATAGTTTGTAGATATCTGCGAGTATATCTGTATGCCTTTCTAGCTACAGGTTTTGAAATACCCCAAAGAGTTAATCTTGCACAAATAAAACATATATCCAAAACACCATTTATAATTCCACAAACATTTATTGTGTAAAATTGTACCTCTGCTTTACATGGATCTATCATATTTAATTGAACAAGGCCACCTTTCACAAACTAAAAACAGCTATACAGTCTTATCTAGGTTTCCCAGGATTCTTTTATTTATGCCCGTTATATCATGATTGTTAGTCACAGGCCCACGTCTACGTTTCCACAATACCTTATGCCATCTAACAATGAATTATCAGTTTTCTTTTACTCAGAAATATTGTGTGCCATTCTACAGACTTTGTTTTATTGTTATATTTTGGATAAGATAAACAGTGGCTTACTCCCTGCTGATCTCTCCAGGTCAGATTATTATTGTTTGCCATAGTAAGACTCTGGTATTGTAATGCTCAACTTCTGCAACATCATGTTCACAAGAATTTATGGAACAAGACTATTTTCTTTCAGGACACTATCAAATGTTCTGTATATATTTATTGTATACCTCATATATATATATCTTGGATATCTCTGCTAGAATGTTTTTTTTTCACATGTGTAATGGGCTTTCCTTCTTATCTGTTTATTACTGCAATATATCTACATCGCTCTATGATTACGTCCATGAAGGAATCAATAATGCTGCCATAAGGTACCAATATAAAGATTTAGTGACCCAGATAATTTTTTTCTCAAATATGTTACCATTTTATTCCCTTTTACCTCTTTATCAGTTTTACTGTCATGTCTGCCCTGCCTGTAGGCATCATTGCAAAATATTTTACTTTACCTTGATGTTTCATTGCTATGGGTGGTGCTCCTATTTATGTCAAAATTATCCAAAAGAGTGCAACTTAATGTTCTTATGTCTATTTAATTTGCTTCGGATATTAGGTCATGTACAAACATACAACTGTTTTTAAGTGATCTGCTTATACTGTCCATGGTACAGAGTTGTACTTAAAGATGAAATAAGCATATACTGGGTCTATGTTTGGCTACAGAAAAATAAAAAAATTGAACGGTAGAATATCGAATGGAAGACAGCGAAACTGACAATTACCGAAGAATGACATAATAAAAAATAAATTCATTGAATGGACATAGCTCCTAGTAGCTGCCTACATTTATTATATAACTGGACACTATATGCTATGATGTGCTGGCAGAAGAGCAGTGGAACAGGTAGTATTCCCCGAGGTGTGTGTGTGTGTGTGTGTATGTGTGTGTGTGTGTGTGTGTGTGTGTGTGTGTGTGTGTGTGTGTGTGTGCGTGTGTGTGCGTGCGTGCGTGTGTGTACGTGTGTGTGCGTGTGTGTGTGTGCAGATGTGCTGTGGGACGTGAGCATGAGTAATGCTGTGCCTATAAGGACTTTTGTTACTATGGTGATGTTGTATATCCTGCCATATTATATGTATCCTTAGTAAGATATTGCAAGCTACCATGTGTAACAGCAGGACCACTATAAATGGCTCACATACTACTGAGCTTCAGAATTCTATGTAACATATTCGTAATCTCAACAAGTGTCCAATATATACTATGTAGCCATTAAGCTAGGCAGCATGACCTCTGCAGAATGACATTGTGGCCCAATCCAAGACATATAGCAGATACAAATAATAAACTGAATGCAGTTAAATTAATAAACATAAAGAAACAATATGCACACCTTCATTTAGAAAATGACTCCTCCCAGTATACAAGGCTGTTTTTCAATATAAGCCACCTGAGTTAGTAAAAAAAAAGATAATTAAAAAGGCTGCTCTTCAGTATAGTCTCCTGAGCTAGTAGGAAAAAAAATCATTAAATAGTTCTTCATATTGGTCACTGCTGCAGTAACCTAACCTATATGTTATATCCTGCATAGGATCTAATAGCCGGGCAGCTTCAAAAGATGTCCATCACCCAAACTATCAGTCAGCTTGAGCTGAGCTGGCTAAAATACAGGTTTGGCTGCCTAGACTTTCAGAGCTATCTTGATGCTGAAGAGAGCACTTCTGTACAGGCTTTTGAGGATCGAAGGTCAGCTTGTGCTGTTTTACTGCTGGAGAGAGAACTTCACTTTGGAGAAAAACATTCCACATATTATCTTTAATGTTTAAACTTACTTTACTGTTTAGGAAAGTATTTTATAAGCTAGGAGTATGTATTTTTATTGACTATCACTTGACTTTGTTGTACTTTCAAACAGGAGAACACTTTAGTGTTTGACAGATTAAAAGTTGATATAAATATTCTAAAACCATTTTTTCCTGTGGAAAAATTGTGTTTAAATTACTTTTGGAATCTGATAAAGTTCATTAGAGAGCGTTTTACCACATTTTTTACTGGGAAAAGTTACTGTTTTACAGCTTTTAAAATTTTACCAGCTTGTGCTGGTTAGTTTACCTGAAAAAGAAAGACCATTTTTGGCTTGACCATGGAAAAACCACCAGTTTCTCTGTCAGTCATTCTTCCAACCACAGAAAGAAAAAGTTAACTAAACAGCCTTTGCCACCACAACAGGATATCAATTTCCCTCAGGAGGATGGCTCTGCTGTGGCTAAAGCTGGTACTTCAAACTACTCACCTTTTTTGCTTGAATCCATTCTGCTGTTGCCCATAGAGCCTATATGGGCCAGGAATTAGCCATTTCCTCTGTGGCTGTTGGAAAGGGATAGCTACTTTTGTCAGTGCTGGGGAAGGGTATACAGGAGATGCCCCTGCTTATGCAGAATGTTGTGCCCATTCCTGGGGAAGCTGTTGTTGCCATTAATAATCCTGTTTGTTCAAACTATCCTGCCAAAAAGAAACAGAAGATTGAACATATGTCTTCCCTGCGCCAGTGCTGTTGGACAGGAGTAGTTTATCAAGTTTGACTGAAGGTCTTGTAGAGGTAATGGACCTTTCTTATCAGGTGGTTTCTGGTAAAGTAAAGGGATTCCTCTCTTCCTGAAGAGATTCAAGGAATTGAATCTGTAAAAGAATGTGATGGTACAAATACAGGCTTTACTCAGAGGAGAGCATGTTATCTGAATCTCCATATCAAGGACTGTTTCTCTGAGACTATTTGCAGAATGTGCCAGAGTTTCTGTGAAAGATCACTGAGACTTCCCAGTCCCTCCGAAAATACTATGAATTGGGGACATGGCCAATATAGCAAGCTAGTAGCAACAAAACAATTAATCTCTGTCTCTATTTCATTTTTCTGACAGGAAAAAGCAGTTTTAGAACAAAAAACTATACGTTCTAAGTGTCTATGATACATTAAGAACACTTTGAGGTTGAAATTAAACAGAAAAACAAGTTTCTGGGATTTTCTGAAGTTTTTATCTTGTCAGACGTTCTTCACTTAAATCTAGTCATGAGTCACCTGAAAACCTCTACACATGAAAATGGAATGAAGAAGGAACTACAAACTCTTACTGCAAGTATTAATGAACTTTCTATAAAAATTGATAAGCTGGAAGTTAAAATGGACAATATAAAACAAGGTAATAGAAACAAATAGAACTGCTGAATGAAATTATCACAAAGCACTCAGATCAGATTACAGCAATAGAAGAATCAATGAATGATATAGATGGAAGGACGATTGAAAATGAAAATAAAATTGATATTCTCCTGAAAGAAAACACCTTTTTATTAGAAAAATTAGAAGATTTAGAAAGCAGATCAAGGAGAAATCATTTAAGAATTTATGGAGTGCCTGAAAAAGAAGAAGGTAACAATATGTTACAGTTTCTGAATGCTTGGTTGCCAAAGTCTTTAAACTTGTCTTACAACTAAAAATACTTCTTAACCAAGATCTATAATAGTAAAGTTTCTCTCTACTCAGAACAAGGACTTGGTGCTTAGAACAGTATGGTTAAATACACCAATAAAAATAAATGGAAGAAGTATTAGATTTGATCATGATTGTATATCTTCAGTGGTCTTGAAGAGAAAAAATGCATTCCTCTGATTAAAAATCAGAAGAAAACAAGCATCAAAGCACAAATTTTATTTCCAGCAAGAATAAAACTGCATCTTCCTGATGGTCAGAAAACATTTAAAACACTTGAGGATGCTTTACACTTTAATCAGAAAAATCAACTTCTGGATAAAATTGTAGAAATGCACTGGTTTTTGACTAGGTCAAAAAGAAATGCAATTGACAATGGATGGACAACTAAAGGAGAAAATAAAGAAAAGTTTAAAGAAAAATAAACTCGTATTACTTTGTTTATATGTATTATTGTGCTTTTAAATGTGTCCCAACAACCTGTAAGGAGTTCTTCAATAACAAGGTGATGCATTTCTTATTTCAATATGCTAACAAAAAACAAACAAAAAACAAAAAAAAAGTTTACTTCTGTGAATGAATACTCAGCCACAACATTAAATTTCTGATAGCCAAGTGCAAAATATAGTTTGGTTCACCAATAAATAAATAAGCTTTGGTACTGTAACAATACTTTTAGCTAACAGTAATATTTTAGTGCAACATATGGACACTGAATCTTTTTAGGAGCAAGAGCTTCAGAATTTGGATCATTTGTTGGTATAATGGTTTGCAATGAAATGATGTGAGTGGTTTGGTTTGTATTTGCCCCTTGATAATTTTATTTACTTGCTTCTTTTGTTTACTTGTCCCTTTTTTATGTAAAACATATCAGCAGTCGCTGAACATATCAAAAAAGGGTGGAAGCTGCAATAATGTTGAAAATCAAAGGAAAATGTGTTTCTTGGGGTTATATTTTATCTGGGTATGTGGAATGGTTGAATATTCAAAACATTCTGTCGGTATTGCTTCAAATTTTTTTTGTTTTTCTTTCTGTGAGTTGCTTGCTGGGATGGTCGCAAGCTTGTTTCAGTTATAAGCAAATTTTTAAATTATCTTCCTACTCGAACTTTTGCACAGAAACAGTTTTCTTGTCCTTAGCGAAGTCATGAACTTCAGGAAGCAAGAAAGATGACTGGGGGAACGTCGCTGATGCATTACAGCATCCAGGAATTTGACTTGACCTTTTGCCTTACAGGAAATACACTTTAAACATGGAGATGGAGAATTAAAGAAGCAAATGGGAAAAAGACTGAAAATAACAGCTCTTTAGTAAATTTAACTACGGGACTTTATTGCACAAAATAAATTATTTTGTATTATGTATGCTTATGTTTTGCTCTATTCAGTTTTTTATGCGTGTCTAAATAAATGCCAGCATCAAAAGGATACAGAAAAGGTTAGACTATATGTAATTTTTTTTCCTTTAAGTAAATTGCTGAAATATAGCTTGTGAGTTGTGCCTTAAAAAGTATTACAATTAATAAAGAGCTTATCATATCCCATATTTAATTAAATGCAAAGCACTGCAAAAGTTTTCTTTTCTGAAATTAATTTTATGAATGCATACCATGTATGTTATTAAGCTATTAATTCCGAAACAATTAATCAAATGTAAGCCTGATTGTGATAAATATTATATTCTATGTATGCAGTATATCTAAAATTCCAGTAACTGTATGGTTTTGACAGGCCGTGACAAGTATATGCCTAAACATGTATTTTGTAATTTGTTTTAAAAGACACATACCAACAAACTTTAATTTAAAAGATTAAATGTAATATTTTGAATAAAATCAGTGTAAAATAGTGAGTGGATTTTTCAAGTTTTAAAAATACAGATGTCAGCCAAGAACAGATGAAATAAATACACAGACATTTGGAAATAATGACTTAATAAATAGCATATATACTAGAAACAGTTTTTTTATAAGATGTTGGGCTGGTTTTGATAGTTCATACTATCAAATAATTTAGAAACACAAAACATATCAAATGACTCTATCTTGCAGCAAGTAGTAGGTTTATATATGAATGATGTGATAAAATGTCTCTTATTATTTATCTTAGAGTATTTGCATATACTATATAATAACTTCCCAGTTAGATATGTTTATAAACTGAATATAAATACAAAGTGTGCTACAGATTTTAAATGTTGTTTCAAAAGTGAAAAGAGAAAGAAGAAGAATAAGCAGTAATATTAAATATACACTAAGTTACTGACGTCTTTTCCACTATAGTAAATACTCAGGCTGTTTTATAGTGAGGAGTTTGTATATAATTCAAGATGAGTCTTTCATAGATTCATAGGTGAGTACAAGGCTAAGTGCCCTTGAGGGCCATTTTAAGCCTAGCCAGTTACCCCATGTGGGAATCAAACCCTGCACCTTGTATCTGTAAGGTAAAGACCTTAACCATTATGCCAACCTTCCACCCTCAGGTAAATCAGTCAGGCAAATAATAGGAATATTTTTTTGATCATTTAAAGACAATAATAATTTGAAAAGATATTTCGCATTGTCTCACATGATAAGTGATGGGTACTTTGGATGCTTGAATTAGTAAGGTTAAATGGTATTATTCCATTTTATAATAATGTAAACATGTCTTGCTTAAAGGTCTGAAATAAAATTCTTATCTGTTGGTTTCTGAAAGTAAATTTGATTATTCTGAAATATTATAGTATATTATCATATACATACATGATATCAAGTAATAGGTGTGGTAAATGGGATTTTTAAATAATCTATATATAAAAGTGAATAATAAATGTAGTTAAAACAAACCCTGCTATGGAAACCCTTAAAAAACACAGTTATTTGTTAATAATTATAAATAAGTGTTACAGTTTATGTATCCAAAATAAAATACAGTGTTTTAGTTAAGATGGGTCTTTTGGCGTTTTTTATGTAGTTCTTTATTTATGCTAATTACTTAGGTATATAGTATATATTATATATATATTTGTGTGTGTATATATATATATATATATATATATATATATATATATATATATATGGGTCCCCTTCAGAATTTCGAAGCTTAAAACTTCGAAATTCATATGATCAAAGTTTTAAAACTTCGAAATCCTGAACGGAGGTTGGCATATAGCGTGGAATGGGAAATTTCCCTTTTCCTCACTGTAGTGTGATTTTGGAGTTGGTATATTTAAGTAGTGGGGATGTGGGGGTTGCAGGGGGGCTTGCCCCTCTGCAAAAACATGTTTTCTGCTGTGTTGACTGCCTTTTGGGGTGGTTTCTTAATTTCAAGATTCCAAGATCTCAAGGTTCTGAATTCAATATTCTGAACCTCGGGATTTTGTTATTTCGAAATTAAGAAGTGAACCCATGTATATATATATATATATATATATATATATATATATATATATATATATATATATATACATATATATATATATATATATATATATATATATATGGATTCCTATCAGATTGCCGAATGCTCATTTGACCAAAACTCATTTCACTGAAACCAAATGACTGAAAACTCATTTCACCGAAAGCTCATTTGACCAAAATTCATTTCACCAAAAATAGTACAGGCAGCGTATATGCCCTTTTCCCCACTGTAGTGCGACTTTGGAGTTAGAATATATAAGTTGGGGGGTGTGGGGGGTGCAGCCTTGCTTACTTTTATACTGTCCAGTTCCTATTAACTAGGTAAGTTAGTAGTTTTTAACAACATTAGGTGGGGGGCTGCACACCCCCTACTTAAGCTTTGTTGTAGTAATAGTTGTCTTTTGACTATGTAATTGTAATTGAATGTATATATAGTAAAGCAAAATCATAATCTTTGAAAACATAGGTATAGAAAGAAATTTCAATATTTTAATATATACTGGTAAATAACACTAGTTTTAGAGATGGAAGCAATAGGATAGTATAGACTGTGGTAATATGACAAATATGGGTGGTTTGCATAAGTACATTAGCAAACCAAAAATATACTATTCCATGTTAGAAGATATAAGTTTATTGTATGTTAGATTCTTGACTCTGTCCATAACAAGATGTAATAAAAAATATTTCTTACTTCAAAACCATAACATAATTTTCTTACAAACGTTTGATTTCAAAGATGTCAACTTATAAATGTATGTCATTAAATGTTAATGGCCTTAATAATCCCATGAAGAGAGGTAGCCTAATCAAATATCTTAAAATAAATAAAGCTCATATATTTGTTTACAGGAAATGCATTTATTTAAAAAAGACTTGGAAAAAAAACTATTATTCAAAAATGATTCTGTACTTATAGACTCTTATATTATTATGTACTTATAGACTGTTATTATAGTTTAAAAAGAAGAGGTACACTTATACTTTGGAAGAAAGCCCTGACTATACATAGAGTTGTTGATACTTACTCAGATAAAAATGGCATGATGGGACTGGTTGTTATTGAGATAAACAAAATGTGTTACACATTTTTGAATGTGTATCGGATACCCATAATTGGATCTAAGCAAAAAAAATAAAAAATATTTAGGTATCATAAATATATATGCACAAGGAGAAATTTTATTAGCTGGTGATTTTAATTGCATCATATCAGAAAGAGACACTATTAAAGATAAAAAAAAAAACAACTGCTGCCATTAAGAAATTAAACATTTTATAAACATAATGAATTTACAAGACATATATGATTTAAAATTGGGTAATTCCCTTAACTACACTCATTATTCATTCAGATTTGGTACACAAACAAATATTGATAAAGTCTTAGCATCTAAAAGACTGTATTCCAAAATTGATGAAGTGCGAATAATTTCATGCCCACTGTCTGATCACAATGCTATTTCTTTTAATTTTAATATAAAATCTAATGGTTTAATTTATTGGCAAAGAATTATTGCTTATATTATAAAAAATAAAGGATTCAAGGAATGGTTATTAAAATAATTAAATTTATTCATGGGATGTAATAATAACAGAGAAATTACTGATACTACATTATGGGATACATTAAAAGCATACTTATATGGTAGAATTAAGAACTGGTATCTCTGTACAAGAAAAGAATGGGACAAGGAATTAACTGAAGCACAGCTTAAAATTGATAAACTAAAACTAAATCTAAAACCAGGAGAGGCCTTAAGTCAACTGGTGCCCTAGGCAAAAGGGCTCCACAGAACCCCCCCCCCCACAGTACCCAGTGCCCCATCCTGGTCTACCTACATCAAATAAATACTGGAAAAGTGCCCCTGCTAGAGCTCCGCCCTAGGCAGCTGTCTAGTTGGCCTATGCCTAAGGCTGGCTATGTCTAAAACCTGATGATAAAAAAGTAAATATTGAACTGAAAGATTTAAATCAGAAATACTTAGAAATACTGAACCACAAAGTATCAATAAATATGAAAAAAAAGAAGATTCAGTCTTACCCTTTTAATCCTAAAAATGTACATAGATTAGTTATAAAATCTAAATGAATAGGTAATGTAAATCAGATAAACGAAGTTACATATTTATTTATTTATTATTATTTATTTTACATTTGTTAACCGGGATGGTCCGACTGGATACATGTCCTTTTTCAGCGGAGGCCCGGGGAGAAAAGCTCCAACAGAGTTACATTGATAATTAGGTACAGTAAATGAGCTGAAAGAACTTAACAAAAACATAGGCTATTTACATACAAGTTCAAGATTGCCATTACTATTTCTGAGATTACTACAAATGTAACATTAATAACATATTAGCAGGGATGGTAGGCAGTATAATGACATAGAGTTAGACAGGATACATATTCCTTTATCACAGTATACAAAGTACTTATCATCTTAGCTAGTTGTTTATGTTTTAGTTAATGGCACAGAGCTAGTCTGGGTTTGAGCAAGGACATAGCCAGTGTGACTTGAAGTGGAGTTTTAGACTATTTTTGAATTGACTTAGAGAAGTTGCAAGCGTGATGTTATTTGGGAGAGAATTCCATATTTTACCAGTGGTGTTGGCAAATAGCGCGTCACCACCTAGGTTGAGAGATTTAGTTGTTTGGACAAGGAGTCTGTTTGCTGAGCGAAGGCAGCTTTGATTGGAGTAGGGAGTCATTAAGTTTTTTAGTGCTGGGGTATTCTCAGGTTGTTTAAGGATTTTGAAGGCCTCTATGAGTTGGGACTGGTGAAGAAGGTGTGGGAATTCTATCCATCCAAACTTTTTCAGGTTAGTACAGTGGTGTGTTCTGTAGGGTAGGCCTGTAACGAACCTGGCAATGTGATTATAGCAGGATGAGAGCTTGGCCAGATCAGATTTGTTAAGGTGAGTGAGGACAGGAGAGGCATATAGTAGGGTAGAGAGAAGGTGTGAACGGGCTGTGGCTGCCCTGGCATTCGGGGTAAGGAAGGCTTTAATTCTATATAGGGTCCCAAGTTTCTTGTTGACTGACTTAATGGCTTGGTTGATATGTATATCAAATCTGAGTTTATTGTCAATGTTTACTCCTAACAGCTTTGTATAGGTGTCTGGGGAGATGATGGTCCCATTATTGGATTTTATAGTGAAGTTTTCAGTCGGAGATCTATTGGTTGGGTAGAATAGAAGTAACTTGGTTTTGTTTGGATTTAAGATCAGGAGATGGTTGGCAAGCCAGTTTTCGACTTTGGTGAAGCTATGTTGGGTGGTAGTTAGTAGATTTGCAAGAGAGGCATTGGAACATATTATAGTCGAGTCATCTGCATATTGAATGCAGGTGGCTTCAGGGATGACTGTTTGGATGTCGTTTATCAAGACTGAAAAGAGGAGAGGTCCTAATATGGAACCTTGAGGAACTCCTATGGTATTTGGTAGAAGGCAGGAGAGCTTGTTTTGCCACATTACTGCTTGTTGTCTCCCAGTGAGGTAAGCTTGAAACCAGTCAAGGGCTGGAGTATCTAGATACAGGGTTTTTAAAGTATATAGAAGTAACTGATGGTTTACCATATCGAAGGCTTTCGATAGGTCCAGGAAGAGAGCGGAGGATATTTTTTTATTATTCCGGTTAAGATTAATGTTTTCAGTAAAAGAGAGGAGGGCAGTGGTTGTACTATGATGGGGTCTGAATCCATGTTGAGAGTCTGTGAGTAGTTTATTTTGGGTTAGATAGAGCATTAGTTGGTTGTGCATGCACTTTTCCATAATTTTGGCAAGTGGTGATAGTATGGCTATAGGTCTATAGTCGGATAGTTCTGTGGGTGAACCTCCTTTGTGGAGTGGAATAACATAGGATATTTTCCAAATTGAGGGGATTGAGGCCTTGGTTATGGTTCTGTTAATTAGGATTGAGATAGGGTAGGCTACGACATCTGTAGCAATTTGCAGGTATTCAGCCGGCAGAAGTTCGGCTGAAAGGGTGGTTGGCTTCAGTTTTTTCAAAAGGGATCTGATAAAGGATGTGGACACTGGCTGGAAGTTAAAAGAGAGTGGTGAGTCGGGTATAGTGTTTATAGAAGTGTGGGGAGGAGAAAGTTGGTTAGCTAATGACTGGATGGTTTCTGTGAAGAAAGTATTGAATGAATTGGCTATATCTTCTTGGCTCTTGTCAGATAATGTTCCTGGGGTCGGAGTAGTGGATTTGCCTGGTTGGAGAAGTTTATTTATGCCTGCCCAGTACTTTTGAGGGTTATTCTGATGTTTATGTTGCAGATTGTAGAAGTAATTTTTCTTATCTAGTATGATGGCTTTTTTAGTCTCATTTCTAAGTTGTTGGAATTTGATACGATCTAGGGATAGTTTGGTAGTGCGCCATTTATCCCACGCTTTGTCTCTAGTTGTTATTTTGGTATTGGTGTCTGTTGTTAGCCAGGGTGCTAGTTGAGTTTTAATTCTTATTGAGCGTTTAGGGGCATGCGAGTCAAGTATAGTAAGGAATGAATTGTTAAATGATGACACTGCCTCATCAAGGGGAAGGAACTTTAGTTTTGTCCAGTTACATGATTTGAGTTCAAGTAGAAATTTAGTTGGGTCAAAGTTTTTCTTGGATCTGATAGACCTATAAATAGGTAAGCTTGTACAATTAATTTTGTCTTTCATGATGTATGTGAGTAGGTGATCACTAAGATCATTAGGGAGAGTTCCAGACATATAGTTCTGGGGATGACTGTTGGTGAGTATCCAGTCTAGTATACTCTCTTTTTGGTTATTGTTACCTGTACGTGTGGTAGATGATATTATCTGAGAGAATCCATGTAGGTTAACAGGGATGGGGTTGGACTGTGCTGTGCATTGGTTCCAGTCAATATTAACATCGCCCAGGACAATGGTTTCTTGAGGGTAGTTGTTGGCTATCCAATGTAGAATGACCTCTAGTGTTTCTACATTGTTCCCAGGGGGAATATAGGTGACAATTAGGTTAATTCCCTTATGATTATTTAGTAGAATTTTTAGAGCTAGTATTTCAGCGTTAGAGACCTGGGGTAGTTGCATAGGGTTAGTTATGATGTTAAGTGTGCTATTATATAAGACGGCTATTCCACCTCCTCTTTTCTTTACTCTATCTGCCTTAAGTATATTGTAACCAGGAGGCAGGATCTCATTGTCTTTGGTTGATGGCCGGAGCCATGTTTCAGATAGACACATTATGTTGGGGAGGTATGTGGCTAGTACAGCATGCAGGCTATGTATCTTATTGTTTAGGCTTCTAATGTTTAAGTGGCATATTAGGAGGGAGTTGACCAGTCGGTGGGAGAGTGGTGGGCTGGTAGGATTTTGAGTTAAGGTTGGGCCTGGATTAGGATGGATGTCCCCATCTTTGGTTATGTCTTTTCTTAGATACGCTAGTAGTCTAATAACTTTGAATAGTAGCTTACAGCCAAAGCACAGTGCTCTCCAGGGGAAAATGAAGATTGGCTCAAACAGTTAGACACATACTCAAAGTTAACTGTAGCTGTTTGCAGACAGTTCAGACCCGGACTGCACTTTTCTTATAGGAATGTTAAAGGTGGTACCGGAGTTGAATACTTAAGATTGGTGTTAGGTTCAAAGTTAACTGCAGCTGTTTGCAGACAGTTCAGACCTGGACTGCACTTTTCTTATAGCAATGTTAAAGGTGGTACCGGAGTTGAATACTTAAGATTGGTGTTAGGTTCAAAGTTAACTGTAGCTGTTTGCAGACAGTTCAGACCCGGACTGCACTTTTCTTATAGGAATGTTAAAGGTGGTACCGGAGTTGAATACTTAAGATTGGTGTTAGGTTCAAAGTTAACTGTAGCTGTTTGCAGACAGTTCAGACCCGGACTGCACTTTTCTTAAAGGTGGTACCGGAGTTGAATACTTAAGATTGGTGTTAGGTTCAAAGTTAACTGTAGCTGTTTGCAGACAGTTCAGACCCGGACTGCACTTTTCTTATAGGAATGTTAAAGGTGGTACCGGAGTTGAATACTTAAGACTGGTGTTAGGTTCAAAGTTAAATGTAGCTGTTTGCAGACAGTTCAGACCCGGACTGCACTTTTCTTATAGGAATGTTAAAGGTGGTACCAGAGTTGAATACTTAAGATTGGTGTTAGGTTCAAAGTTAACTGTAGCTGTTTGCAGACAGTTCAGACCTGGACTGCACTTTTCTTATAGGAATGTTAAAGGTGGTACCGGAGTTGAATACTTAAGATTGGTGTTAGGTTCAAAGTTAACTGTAGCTGTCTGCAGACAGTTCAGACCCGGACTGCACTTTTCTTATAGGAATGTTAAAGGTGGTACCGGAGTTGAATACTTAAGATTATTGTTAGGTTGGAGAGACACTGAGCCTTCATGGGGCCTGTAGCAGAGTGGATTGTAGTTTTACAAAGCTTTTGCATACAAAGCTAATGATAAAACTAGAAAAGCAAAAGACTTAAAAGATATTCTAGAAGGTTTTAGGAGACATGAATTAATTAATAACAGTAAATTAACTATGGTTTCCACCTTTTAAGTGGGCCAAAGTGGGACATGGTGGTGTGACCAATATGACACTGGCCAAATCTGTACCATGTCATCACCACAAGAGTGGTGAAGGAGATGCTGTTATGGGTACAACAGCTGACTGGCTGCTGAATGGCTAGCTGGCTGGTTGTCTGATGGAGTGTCTAGCTATCTAGCTGTCTGCTGAAGTGGCTCATTACCTGGCTGGCTGGCTGCTGGAGAGGCTAGCTAGCTGGCTAGATGGCTGCTGGAGTGGCTAGCTGGCTGGCTGGATTGTGGAGTGGTGACTGGCTGGTGGAGTGGCTAACTGGCTGGCTGCTGGAGTGGTTAGCTATCTGGGTGGTTTGTTGCTGGAGTGGCTGTCTGGGTGCTGGACTGGCTAACTGGATAGCTGGCTGCTGAAGTGGCTAGCTGGCTGACTGGTTGCTGGATTGGCTATCTGGGTGGCTGGCTGGTGGAGTAGCAACTGGCTGGCTGGCTGGTGGAATTGGCTAGCTGGCTGGCTGCTGAAGTGGCTAGCTATCTGGGTGGCTTGCTGCTGGAGTGGCTAGCTGCCTGGCTGGCTGCTGGAATGGCTAGCTGGCTGGCTGGCTGCTGCTGTGGCTAGCTAGCTGGATGGCTGCTGGAGTGGCTAGCTGGCTGGCTGGCTGCCAAAGTGGCTAGCTGTCTAGCTGCTGAAGTGGCTAGCTAGCTGGCTAGGTGGCTGCTGGTGTTGCTAGCTGGCTGACTGCTGGAGTAGCTAGCTGGCTGACGGCTGGGGTGGCTAGATGCTTGGCTGGCTGCTGCAGTGGCTAGCTGGTTAGTGGGAGTAGCTACTTGGATGGATGAATGGCTTGATGGATGGATTAATGGCTGGATGGATGAATGAATGGATGGCTAGATTGCTGACTAGATTAATGGATGGCTAGATTGCTGGCTGGATGAATGGCTGGCTGACTAGCTGGATGAATGGATGGATGGATGAATGGATGGATGCCTGGCTGGCTTGGCTGTTAGGGAGAAAAGAAATCTCTGTCTTTTTAATTAGCAGATGTAGAAGCACTAAAAACAAACCGCTCTACAGCCATGATCTTTATAGGGCTCTTACTACCCCAATCCCACCCCCTTTATGAATTGCAGCCAATTGCTGCATGATTTAAAACACCCGGAACTAACATGAAATAGCTCTGCCTGTAGTTCTGGGTTGGTGGCATAACTGAATTGCCATGGAAAAGCTAGAAGTAATTGTTGCTTTCCCAGGCAATTCAGTGTGATTGAAAAGTGGGATAAGTCCCACTACTTTGCACACCAGGCAATGGGATGAGAGAATTCAACCCGTGAGTATCCTGCTGATAAAGGGATGGGTGGCAACCTTAAAATTAACATTTGATAATGATTAACTGATAAAATTTTAAGAGATAATATAAAGCATACATGAACAGATGATCAAATAATATATTAAATAAATCTATTTCTTTAAGAGAATTGAAAGAGCAAATTAAGAATTAAAAAAAACAAGAAGGACCCAGGTTTGGATAGCATATTAGCTGAGATATATAAATTAATTCCTGGTAATATTCTAAAAACTCTTTTAGAAGTATTTGAAGAGATCAAAAATACATTAAACCTGCCTCCTTCCTGGAAATTTTCATTAATATCTCCTATTCTGAAAGAATCAAAAGATCCAAACTATGTTCATCATTCCAACTAATCTTTCTTCTTAATGTTGATTATAAAATGTTTATGTCTATTTTGGCAAAGAGAATAAACAGCATGATGCCAAAATTAGCTGAACAGGATCAAACTGGATTTATTCTACATAGGAAAGTTCAAGATAATGTTATTAGACTTTTATCTTTGATAAATGTTCCTAACAAAAACAAAAAGAGAGCTATCAATTATAAGTTAGATTTAAATAAAGCTTTTGATTCAATTAATTAGAATTATATATGTAAAGTACTAAAAGAATATAATTTTCCATTAGATTTTGTGAAATTAATAATGAAATTATATAATAATTCATTATCTTTTATTAAAATTGGTTCATTCTTATCTAGTTCCTTCAAAATATTTAAAGGAACAAAACAAGGATGCCCTTTGTCACCCTTATTTGCTTTGTCAGATAAAGGGATTTTCCATAAACAATAATTATAATCCTGAAATCCAGTTATTTGCAGACAATGTTCTATTAACTATTGATGATATTGAGTCTTCATTAGGACACATTGTTAATTCAATAAAACATTTTGAAAGGATTTCATGTTTAAGCTTTAATCATAAAACTGAAGCATTTTTAATAAACAAAAACTTAAATACATTTTTAAGAAATCACAAGGATTTCAGTTGGGAAAATAAACAACTTAAATATTTAGGAATCAGTATAAAAATAGCTGGAAAGACATGACAAATACTAATTACAAAACATTAGTAAATACAAATATTAAAACTGATAGAACATTGGAATAAAATGTACTTTACTATAGAAGATAAACTTATATTAATAAAAAAATATTATTCTCCCAAAAATATTATACTATATAGAATCATTAATTTTAATGCCCTCCAAGAAAACTATTAAACAAACTCTATATTAGTTAAGTTTTTGGGGTAGCCTCAAAAACCAAGAGTAGGAATAGATTGGCATGTTGAATCCTGGGTAGAAGGTGGAAATGGTTTCCTAATATAGATTTATTTGCTAAATCTGCAATCCTAAATATAGTAAGTAATTGGCTAAACTCTTCTTATACTTCAAATTGGAAATGAATGCATGAAGAACTTTTATTTTCAAATAATACAACTGGAATGAATACAATTTATAACTCAAACATTAACAACATTTATTTGGTTATAAAAGATTTTTGAATGAATAATAGAAACTTTCCTGTCTCTCTAGTTCATATGTCAGTTACATTTTAGATATGTTTAGGAAAGTAATGGATAGTAACTACCTAGATAAAGCATTATTGGTTTTGATGTTTCATATAGCACATACAAATGGCTATGTGGAATCATTTAACTTTAATACAGTGATTCATCTTGAAAAAGACAGTTTAATGTTTTGGTATCAATTCCTAGATGAAAATAAAATACATTCAGCTGATTATTTATTGGTTAAATATAACACAAAGAACATAATTGGTTAAGTATTCAAATATTTAGACAATGTATCAGCAATGAATTATAGCTAACATTAAACATGAATAAAAACACATACCAAGAATCCTGGAAATTTTCTTTAATCATGAAGAATTAAAAAATAAGTCTTATTTATGAATAATATATAAATTTGTAAGATTGGAATTGATTTCTTTTGACCCATATTTTTGGGAATACTCAACAATGATTAATAGTGAAACTTTCTCAGAAATGGAAGTTATCATTAAAATCTGTAAATTAAACTTCTTTGCACTTTTTAGGAAATATTTACTTGGAAATATCTATATAGACTTTCTTTAACTCCACACAAAATTGCTTTCATCTAAAAAAAAGGAAATACAATGTTGGAAATATGGTGAGGTTATATATGCTAACTGGTTTCACATAACTATTAAATGTAAAATGATTGTACCATTTTGGTTTGAATTTAGGAATTTTGTCAAAGCATTGTGGTCAGTCAATTATATTGCTTCAGATTCCTTGATTTTATTTAATGCTCCAATTCCAGATTCCATACCAAAAATAGAGGTGCATCTTCTATGGTCAATTCTAGCTATGGCTAGGAAAAATCATTAAAAAAATTGTAAAAGCAAGAACACTCTCTCTTTTAGTGAATTCATTTACTTAGCAAAAAGTGTATGTAATATGGAAATGCAGACATTATATAAGAGAACTTCAAGTTGTACACACAAACTTTTATCTTGGTAAAAGCTTAAAGAATCATTAGAAAAATATTAATGGTCGATTAATTGGCATATCTTGCTGTGGACTCTGTGCATGGTTTTTTTGTTTGTATTTTTCTTGCATATTAGTTAATTGTTATATTTTGCAAGTAATTTTGATCAAAATGCAATAAAAATTTTACAAAAAAAAAAAAAAAAAAACAAGAAAATACTATGAATTGTTGCAAATGGAATTCCGGAACCTTCTCCCATCCCCCATTTCCCATTGCTGTCAGCATTAAAGGTCACACTCTGTGGTTTCCCTGATAGTCAGCCTGCTGCACTTAATGTTACTTAGTGTTTCAAATTTCTATACACTCATCCCAGACCTGACCCAGCAGCTACAGCTGCTAAGCATTTTGTTAATTCTAATCATTCCCCTTCTAACAAGGATGGTAAAACAATTGATGAGTTTGTGGGAAAAAGTGTATGCTTCTGCAACTTTAGAATTTTAAATTTTCAGGCTGATATGTTAAAGTTTATTTTGATTAATTGTGAAAGTACAAAAATGTTTTATCTGCAGTTCCTTCATGTGGGGAAAATCTACTTTGTGTGGTTTTAGTTTCTTCATTTTCTTGGATCAGTACACATTGTTTAATGTGTTTATGACTCTGTAGATACTACATCCAGGGCTGTTGCCACTTGTACTGTGTTGAGGATGTTTGCCTGACTGCATTCTCATATCCTCCCAGAAGATGTGAAAAATGAGATTTTAAATTCTTGTTTGGATAGAGGTTTACTTTTTGGACCCTCTCCTGCAGAGGTTATCAGAATGTGATGAGAGCGGTAAACTGATACAGGGAATTTCTTAGATTTTTAGCACTCTTTCTTTAAATTTTCCAATGAAATTATCTGCTCCCTTGTCTAATTTTGGCAAGAAACAAAATAAACAGTCTCAGCAAAATGCTAGTAAGCAGATGTTTCATAGGTTCATAGGTTCATAGGTTGGTACTAGGCTATCAGCCCTAGGGCCTATACAAGCTAGCCATAACAATTCCCTGGCTATTTCTTTCCACACTATTTACTTCCCTGGACCCCTGTCTAGCAGGGCAACTGACGTGATCCCCGGGGTGAATTTCCTTTCTCCCATCCAATTGTTAAGGTTTCTTTTGAAGAGGACCAAAGAGGCACTCTGCTTGACATGTATGGGCAATCTATTCCAGAGTCTGGAGAGTCTCTGGGTCAGGAACCTATCCCTCCAGCATGTTTTGTTTATTGTGATGACAAGGTTTAGATCCCTGGAGTGTGTGGCTCTGAGGGATTGGGATTTCTTTAAGTGTAGCATGTCCAACAGCTCTGGGTTTGACATGGCCTTGTATGTTAAGCAAAGATCGCCTCTGAGTAGACAATATGTGACAGTGTATAGCTGGAGTTTTTTAAGGCGGTCAGCGTAGGGCATCTGCTTTAGGCCTGTGATTCTTTTAGTGAGGTATTTCTGTGGCCTTTCCAGTTGTTGCAGATGTCTTGAGAGGTACATACCAAACGGGGCATTATATTCTATAATGGGTCTAATGAGGGATGAGTACAGTGGGACAATGACCTCATTTTTTCTGGATGAAAAGCTCTTAGTGATGAGGTGTGCCACATAGAAGGATTTTCTGACTGTTGTGGCGATGTGGTTATCAAAGGTGAGACCACTGTCCACCTGTGTCCCTAAGTCTCTTATCAAACTTTCGGTGTTTAGTGTTTAAAAAACAATGGCAATGAGGTTCCAAAAAGAAAGCAGCCTTCCCACCCAGAACAAGTCAGAATGACTATATAAGAGACCTTACTCCCCCTCCCACCTTGGCAATCCCTTATCCCTTTCAGAAAGCCTGAATCTCCATTTCTCTCTCTGGCGAAAGATTGTTCCAGACAAATGGGTTCTGAGACTGATTCAGCAGGGTTACAGATGGGAGTGGGAAGAAATCCCTCCGTTATTCCACTTCCACCAGAACAAACCCCTTTGTTTCATCCTGCCCTATATCACATGTTTCTTCAGGGTGTGATAGAAACAGACCCTTCTTCCCATTTGGGAAGAGTCTTTTTTTCAATAATGTTTCTGATGCCAAAGAAATAAAATGCCTAGAGATCAGTTCTGGACCTTTCTTTATTAAACCAGTATGCTACAGTGCCCAAGTTCAAAATGCTTTAATTTCACACCCTGTTACCCCTTCTTCATTTGAATTTTTGGTAAACTTAAAAAAAAGATGCATATCATTACATTCCTGACCACCCAGACTTCAGATGTTTCTTAAGGTTTTATGTGTCTAGATAACATTATCAGATGTTAAGTTCTCAATCTCGCCTTCATTCTTGCTTGATGGGTTCGGAGCCGATCCTCGGCTCCGACTCGGCACTTGCTTTAGCTCGAGAACTCCTTTTACCAGCTCGAGGCAGCCCCATATCCCATGATGCAAGGCAGTAAGTACCCAGATCTCGTTTGCCGCTTCGCTTGGGAGGTCTTCTTTTTACCAGCTCCTGGTAAGTTGTTTCACTTTGTGATTTTCAAGCCCCTTTTTAGTCAAAAACTAATTTTTATATAGTTTAAATTTAATTTCTATCCCTTCCTGACAGAAATTCCCTGTCTTTTTGAATTTGTTCTTAGTCATCCCTATCCCATCCCCCCCCCTGTTAGGGTGTGTGTGTTGGTGTTTTTTATAGAATACCTTTTGGTATTTTGTGTAATTTAATTTTATTTTGACTGGTGTGTGTGTGTTTTGTGTGTCGGCACCATGTCAAAGGAGAGGGTTTCAGGTTTTAAGAAGTGTGACTCGTGCTGTCAGAAGATGTCTCTGACAGACGGTCACACTTCTTGCCTGTATTGTCTGGGCCCTCTTCACCTGCAGGACTCCTGTGCTATTTGTCACTCCTTCAGCCAGAGAGTCCTGCAGGAGAGACATAACAAACTGGTTCTTAGGGGCCTTCTTAAGCCGGAGGGCTCTCCGGCTAAGTCGGCTCCACCGAAACCAGCAAGAGTTTCCAAGGCCCAGGCTTCTGTTTCTAAGCCTGCGGCCTCGGCTCCGACTCGTACAGAGTCGAGATCGGCTCCGGCTGGAGCCGATTCTGGCTTGACTAAGCCTCCGGCACCGATGGCCATCGGTGCCGAAACTGTATTGTCCACTTCGATGTCGGCTCCGATCGGCTCCGACACCCATGTGGCACAGGCATCGGTGTCGGCTCGATCGGCTCCGACACCGTTACTTTGGTGGCTGTATCGGCTCCGGCTGGAGCCGATACATCGGCGTTCTGTCGGCTCCGAGAAATCGGCTCCGACAGGATCCGTAGTGTCGGATCCGATGGCTCATTCCAGGAAGAGGTCGAGGTCTCCTTCCTTGGAGCCGATACTTCGGCTCGGCTTCACCTCTTCTGACGGAACGGGGCCAACGGACCCGATCTTCAAGGTCATCCAGGTTGTCTGACCATGACCTAGAGAGTGGTCAGCAGATTGCTCAAGTCACAGGTACTGGCCCAAATGCTTCACAGTCCGTCTCAGCAGACGACTGTTGGTCCACACCCCGTTACAGTTCCTCCTTCAACTCTACCCCAGAGTTTGGAGTTGGAGTCTTCGGGCATAGTTACTGCTACGGCTGGAGGACGGATACCCCCTTCTGTTCCTTCAGCCTCTACTCTTATCTCCTCTTCCTTAGAGGGATTCGTGGTCGGGCTTCCATGGTCTCCTCCGAGGGGATGAGTGGCATCGGACCCTTGTCCGAACCCGCTCTTCCCCTTGGAGCCTCGGCCTTGGTGAGCTCGGCTCCGACATCTGCCTCGGATGCTTCCCTTTCGGTGGTCCCTGGAGTTCCTAGCTCTTGGAGCGGGTTCTCTCGGACCTGCCTGGGAGGAGCATTCGAGGTGATGAAGAGTGTACTGGCCACTGGTATCAGTCAGCAGTCTCTTCCCGTAGCTCCTCCCTCTATTGTACCTGTTGACATCTCTGCCACTTCTCTTGCTACAGGACCCAGAGATCCTCCGCCTCAGGTTTCCCCATTGGGAATTTCCCCCTCTTCCGAGGATTCTCCTGATGTTTTGGGAGATCCTCCTAGGAAGAGGACTTGTAAGAGGAAGCATGTAGACTCCCCCGAGTCTGTCACATCGGATACTGACTTTGATGAGTCAGAGGGATCCCCTAGATCCCCCTCTGAGGATGTCTCCTTTTCAGACATCCTAGAACTTCTGAAACAGAGGGGAAACTGGCCCACCAACAATCCCTCTGAGGATGAGTCAGTATACCTAGAGGCGTTTGGATCTCGGCCCTCCACCTCCTGGGTGTCTCCGCCTTCGACCCCTTATGCAGGTGATTGCACGAAAGGCGTGGACAGCTCCTGACTCTGTAGAGCCAGTCCCTAGGAGGCCTTCTAAATTTATCACTGCCCCTAGTGACAAACAATTCCTTACCAAGGGTGTCCCGCTGATGCCATGGTGGTGGCTGCGGCCACCAAAAGGAACTTGCAGATCCTTCCGTGCCCGTCCATCCTCCTAATAAGGACTCTAGGACCATGGATAGGTACGCAAGCGGATGTTTTCCTCAGCGACCTTTGCTATGCGTTAAGCTGAATTATCTTTGTCACTTCACCAGACTCCAGAGATATCCTGAAGGAGCTGGGAGAAGTAGTTCAGGATCCTACAGCTGCAGGGGCTCAAGAAAAGATTGCTTCGCAGCCAGGAACCCTCAATTCCATTGCTAACTCCTCCATGCGGCTAATATCTTATGCTGCGGATGGAGCGAGTAGAGCCGCAGGCACAGGTGTGGCTCTTAGACGCCAAGCCTGGATGCGGCTATGTGATTTTTGGATCCCTTTAAGGCGTCCTTCACAAATTCTCCCTTTGATGGGTCAGCTTTGTTTGGCCCTCAGGTGAAGGAGACCTTGACCAGGTGTGAGCAGGACGGCAAGACTCTTTCTGCTGTTGGAGTCCGTTTTCCACCCCTTCTAGGCCTTATCCCAAAGGACAGAAGGGTGGTAAGATGTGGTTCCGTAAATCCCAAGGAGTCACGCCGATTCACGTGGTCAGTTTACCCCTAGAGGCAGAGGGGTAACAACAACAGACGCCGCTCTAGAGGCAGAGGGGTCCGAAAACCAGGGAAACAGGGAGCCTCTCTCTGATAAGCCCTTTCAGCATCCCTGCGGTGTTGCCCGGCTGTCCCTCCTTGGAGGCAGTCAGGGGAAGATTATCACTGTACCCAGAAGCCTGGCATTCCCTCACTCAAGACAGATGGGTACAGTCGATCATATCCAAGGGTTACATTATTCCTTTCGAGGAAAGTCCCTTCCCCTCAAGTTCCCTTCCAGACGTACCACCCGGTCTAAGGGACATTGCAGAGTTAGAAATCGCAAAACTACTGCAAAAAAGAGCCATTCAGCCAGTTACAATAGACCATTCAGAGCCCGGAATCTACTCAAGGTTCTTTTGGGTCCCCAAAAAGACGGGAGACTGGAGACCAATATTGGATCTCAGTAGACTCAACAAGTCTGTCAGGAAGACAAGATTCCGAATGGTCACTCTTCAGTCAATTCTGCCCTTCTTACAGAAGGACAACTGGATGTGCTCAATAGATCTTCAGGATGCGTGCTATCACATCAAAATTCACAGACGCTCCAGGAGATTTCTCCGCTTTCGGCTGGGGTCCAGTCATTTCCAGTTCAGAGCCCTGCCCTTTGGTCTCACTACAGCCCCCAGAGTGTTCACCAAATGCATGGCAGTGGTCACGGCTCACCTGAGACGTCAAGGATTCCAGGTGTTTCCGTATCTCGACGACTGGCTCCTGTCAGCCACCACCAGGCATCAGCTTATACAAGCCAGGGATTACACAATAGACCTTTGTTCTCATTTGGGCATCTCAGTCAACTTGAAAAGTCATCCTTATCGCCCTGCCAGTCTATTACCTTCATAGGCAAACTTAAACACTGTTCGGATGTCAGCTACCCTTACAGAACAAAGAGTTTCAGACATTCAGACTCATGTCAGGATCATTCTGGCCAGCAAGAAAGTACAGGCCAGAATGGTTCTAAAAGTATTAGGTCTCATGGCTGCGGCCATTACTCTTCTTCCCCTGGCTCGATTCTACATGCGCCTCCTTCAGTGGATGCTGTTCACACAGTGGTCATACCAGCAACTCCCAATGCGTCACCAGATTCTGGTGACACAAACGTGCAAAGAACATCTTGCTTGGTGGATCACATCGTCTCAGGTTCACCAAGGCAGATGCTTTGTACCTCCATCCCCGACAGCCACTGTCACCACGGATGCCTCCCTGATCGGGTGGGGGGGGTCATTATCAGGGCAGGATGGTTCATGGGACGTGGCAACCGTTCGAGTACCATCTGCACATAAATGTCCTGGAGATGAGAGCAGTGCTTTTAACGTTGCAAGCCCTCAACGACTTTCTTCCCGTAGGGACAATTGCAGTCCACACAGACAACATGTCTGTAGTTTGGTATATCAACAAACAGGGCGGAACCAAGTCCTACCCCTTGTGTCGAGAAGCGCTCAGACTATGGCAATGGGCGATCTCCTCTCATCGGTTTCTGGTAGCAACGCATATCCCTGGGAAAACCAACATTATAGCGGACAGATTGAGCAGAGCTATTCTCATGCCTCACGAGTGGTCTCTCAAGCAATCCATAGCGGAAGAGATTTTTCTGGAATGGGGTCGTCCATGTTGCGATCTTTTTGCTACTCCCCAAAACAGCAAATGTCCAGACTTCTTCAGCCTCTTCCCTCTATCAGGCCATCCCCCAGAGACGCTCTGACCCAGGATTGGCCCCAGGGACTTCTTTATGCCTGCCCCCCATTTCCTCTGATCCCTCAGGTGATCCAGAAAGCTACCGTTGTGAGAGCCAAATTGATTCTCATTGCCCCTTACTGGCCTCGACAAGTTTGGTTCCCGTTCCTCCATCATCACCTTTTGGTGCAGCCGTGGCATCTGGACCCAGTGCCAGATCTACTGATTCACCAATCCGGTCAGCTGCACCGGTCAATCCCTTCTCTCAACCTCACAGCATGGTTGCTCCACTTCCTTCCTTAGCCAGGCTTCCTTTGATCTCTAACCCAGTTAGAGATATCATAGTAACTTCACTAAAATCCTCTACCAGGAGGATTTACACAAGCAAATGGAAACGTTTCTCTTATTGGGCTAAGGCCCAAAATATTGATCCTTTTACTGCCCCTGTTCAGGCAGTTCTGGACTTCTTAGCAGAGATTTTTCATGCAGGCTCCTCTTCTTCCACAGTCAGAGTTCAGTTGGCTGCTATTTCTAATTTTCATGTTGGGATAGCAGATCATAATATTATGTCCCATAGGCTCTGCAGGGCCTTCTTGAAAGGAATTTTCCTACTAAAGCCTCCAATCAGGAATCCTCCTCCTCAGTGGGATCTAAATTTAGTGCTGACATCCTTGATTCTTGGCCCGTTCGAGCCAGCTGTTTCTTGTTCCCTGAAATATCTTTCTTGGAAAACTTTATTCCTAGTGGCTATTACATCTGCCAGGAGGGTGTCTGAACTTCATGCTCTTCGGTTCGACCCCTATTTGATTTTTCACAAAGACAGAGTATCTTTGAGAACTAATCCATCCTTTTACCTAAGGTCGCTTCAAAAAACAATCTTAATCAATCCATTGATCTTCCTGTATTTTTTCCTAACTATTCAGATAGAGCTGAACAAAAGCTACATTATCTTGACGTCCACCGTCAGCTTAGATATTATTTGGACAGAACAAAAATTTAGGAAATCTGATCAACTTTTGTTTCCTATGCGGATAATAAAAAGGCCTTCCTGTTTCTAAAGTGACTTTGTCCAGATGGCTTTCTTCGGTCATCACTGAAATTTATACGATCAGGGGAAAACAGCTGTGCTCAAAACCTAAAGCACATTCAACTAGGAGTTTAGCTACTTCTACAGCTTTTCAAGCTAGACTGCCTTTGGACACTATTTGTGCAGCGCCACTTGGGCTACTCCTCACACTTTTGTTTCCCATTACAAATTGGACTTGGCCTCCAGGGACAGAGCCAGTTTTGGCTCTACAGTCCTCAAGAGTTTGTTCCATTGAGCCACCCAGGATAGAGGTGCTAGGACGGTCCCATCAAGCAAGAATGAGGGCGAGATTGCCAACTTACCAGTAAGGAGTTATGTACCTACCAAAACGTACCATCTTAGTTGCGATCTTCTCGCCTTCTTTCTTGACCCTCCCTCCTTCCCCCTGGCCTGGACAGACCTTGTATAAGAAACTATTATGCTAAAGACCATTCAAACCTGGTCCTTTTTTCCATCTGTAAGTTTCTTCTTCCTTTGGGAAGTATTTTATGCTTGGTGTTATTGCCCTTTGTCAACAAACGAGATCTGGGTACTTACTGCCTTGCATCATGGGATATGGGGCTGCCTCGAGCTGGTAAAAGGAGTTCTCGAGCTAAAGCAAGTGCCGAGTCGGAGCCGAGGATCGGCTCCGAACCCATCAAGCAAGAAAGAAGGCGAGAGAAGACAACTAACATGGAACGTTATGGTAGGTACATAACTTCTTATTTTCTGCCTTACCATTTGGGCTATCCACTGCTCCAAGTGCATTCACAAAGTGTTTAGCTCCAGTTATAGGCCATTGCAGGCTACAGAGAATCCACAATCTTCCATATTTCAAAGACTTGCTTATCTTTGCAGGATCTTTTTCAAAGTGTCAGGAATCTCTCACTTTTGTGAGAGATCTCATATTTAGGCTGGGATTCCAAGAGAATATTCAAAAGTTTTTGACTCCATCACACAAGACTGTGTTTCTTGGGTGTCTACAAGATATCTCAGGACAAAGAACTTTTTTTCCACAGGAAAAATAGATTTATATTTAGATCTTTTCCAGGGGTTTTCCAGTTAGACTGCAGTCAGTGCATAGAAATACCTCAGAATTCTGTGTCTCATGGAATCTATGATTCTCATGATACATCTGGCAAGACTCATGGTTTAATTTCTCCAAGTATTTTTGGTTTCTACTACCATGATGGGAATAGACCCCTTTCTTAACTCAGGGTATGATTAGAGTTCATAAAATTAGTATTGCTTCCATCTTTGATGTTAGCCAAGACTGCTCTTCTCAGCACCAGCATTGTGTCCAGAACTGCCTCCTGTTATTTATGCGGTTACATGTATTGGTAGCATATCTAAGTACAAGTGTAAAGTCTTTTTTCATTAGACCCATTGCTCTTACTACTATTGGAACTGTTTGGGTATCTTTCTTCCATATTGCTGTCATTTCTGCCTTCATACCCTGGTAGTTTATAACTTTATGTCTCTCAGTACGTGAGACACTTTAGTCACTGAGTGTAGCAGTTTCAGTGATCAAAGCTACTTCTGTCTTTTTTCATGGACTATTATATCTGTTTTGTATCATCTATTTTTGAACTGTTGGCAATGGGTGAACACGTGGAATATAAACTTCATCTTTGTTGTTCATGTTTCTAATGCTTGTCAGCTACTTCCATAGTGTAGTGACTACACAATCCCCACTGCAAAAGTCTTGCCACATTATTGTGCCTTTCGGTATGGAGGACATCTTCCATGTGTTTATCACAACCAACAACAAGATATGTAACTATTTCCCGTTCTTTTTCACAGAACCCGCATTTGTCTGTTTCAGCCTCCTTTTCAGTAGATTTTATAAACCAACATGTACGTAGTCCACATTATTAGCCTTTCATGTTTTGGTTTCAATTCACCCCTCCTTAACCATTCCTGCATGAAATCTTAGTCAACATGAGGTTGTTCCAGGAGATCTCTATACTTGCCACTATATTTATGGATTTTCCCTCTCATCTGATCCTTTTTCTTATATTCTTTCTCTTGCTTTGGCACATTCAGTTGCTGTCTGATTTTTGTCTACTTCTGATTTTATTTTCCTTCCTGCTTGAGAAAGATATAGTAGTATCTGGAATCTCATTGGTCCTAGCACGAACACTCATTATCTTTCCAGATTCCATTACTGGGATTTGTGAGAAGAGAAATCACTTGGTGGAGACATCAAGTATCCCTGAATCCAGGTCTCCCCTTCTCCCCTTCTAATCCAAAGCAGTCAAGTCACAACAGACACCTTGGTCTTTGTTTGTGGAACAGTGTTATGTGGGATAAAAATACAAGGTATATGGGACAGCAAAGACAGACACAAGCACATAAACATAAAAGAGATGATTGCTCTTATCAAGGTACTCAAGTTTTAGAATCACCTTTGGTCCCGAGGACCTCTTCAAGTTGTTACAGACAATACAGCAGTGAAGGGGCACATAAACAAGTAAGGAGAACCAGGTCTTGCCCCCTATGCAGACTAGAAATGTTAGCATGGGATATAGTTTTACAGCACAATCTCACTCTACAGGCATCTTACATTCCATCTGAGAAAAACTGTGTGGCAGGCAAGCTGAACAGGACAAAGGTAGACTGTTACAAATAGAAACTTGATCAGGGGATCTTCCAATATTTCATCCATCTCTGAGGAGTTCCTCAAGTAGTCCTTTTTGCCTTCTCTCTGAACAATCAGCAGGCAAATTTCTGCTTCAGGACTCCTTGACCGGTTCATTTGTCAGACATTTCAGCTTGTCTACCCATGGATCCCAATGTTTCAAGGCATTCTCATGTCAAAATTTTTTTGAGGGGAGTATTGCATAAGAGACCTCAAAGAAAACTGGTGGCTCTTCCTTGGGATAATTTTGTTCATATGTTCATAGCTATATACTAGGCTAGTGCCTGCCAGGCCTTTGTAAGCCTAGCCATGCCACCCAACTGAATTATGTACCTATGAATCGAGGGCATTTATTAGGCAGGGGTATGATAGGAAGTTTCTGAAGAATATGTGTGTGTGTGTGGGGGGGGGGTGTTAGTTTGGGCATAGTTACTGTCTGCTTCTGTCTGTCAGAGACATGGGGGTCAGACCCGGAGTGATTTTCCAACTTCTCATCCATTGGTCAAGGTTATACTAAATAGGGCTAGGGATGGACTCTGCTTCACATGGATGGGGAGCACTTTCCAGAGCATGGGGATCCTCTGAGACACATGTCTGTCTCACCAACATGCCCTGTTTATGCTGCAAACACATTTTAAATCCTTCTATCTGGTGGTTCAGATGCTGTTCATTTTGTGGATGTGCAAAAGGTCCATGAAAGCTGGATCTGAGGATGCATTATAGGTCATGCATACATTGACTCTCATTAACCTGCAGGAGACTGAGTATAGAGATAGGGCTTTAAGGCAATCCATATATGGCAATGTGCTCATCATACCCTTGATTCTCCTGGTAAGGAACCTTTGTGAGCATTCCATCTGTTGTATATGTCTGGTCAGGTACATGCCAAAGGGGGCATTATACTCAATGATGGATCTAATAAGGGCTGAATAAAGTGGGACTATGACTTCCTTTAACCTAGATGCCCTGCCTTACATATAGGTTGGGTAACATAGAATGATTTCCTTACTATCTTGGCCACATGTTTGTCAATGGCCAGATTATTGTCTCCATATTTTCCCAGATCCCTCACTACTAGGTTAACTCTTATGGGTGTCTTATCAAAGGAGTAATTAGCCTGTGTGGCTGTTTTTCCAAAAAGCACTATAATGCATTTCTTGGCATTGAGTTTTAATCCATGGCTTTGGCACCAGTCATTTGTTTGTGTTAGACAGTCTTGTAAGATGTTTGCGTCATGGAGATAATCTGTGATAGCTTCCAATTTGCAGCCATCTGCAAACCTGGTCATTCAAAGACCCTTGACATTAACCTTTACTTCTGAGAAGTAAATGTCAAATAAGAGCGGTCCTGTTAAAGAGACCTGAGGTAGCCTTTTGGTGACCAGTATCATAGTGGAGGTGGTCTCACCAATCCTGCCTTCCTGGGTCCTATCTTTGAGATTGCTGGCAAACTAAAGAGTTATATAGGGGTTTATGCCCAGTTCAGTGAGTTTGTCAACCATACCCGAGAGGGTATTATATTGAACTCCGTAGCCAGGTCCAGGTAGGTGCTTTGCACTATTTTCCACTCATCCATTGCCTTGGTGACCATCTCAAAGAGGTCCACCAGATTTAGTAGGCATGGCTTTGCCTTGACAAAGCCAAACTGTGGTGGGTCCAGTGTCTAAATGCTCCATGATAATTTGTTCCATGGCTTTCCATATTAGATTAGTCAGACTAATGGGTCTGTAGTTTCTGGGGTCGGTAGGTGGTACACCCTTGTTAAGTGGAATAATGACTGCTGTTCTCCATTCTCAAGATTCAAAGCCTGTTTTGAGGCTGTAGTTGAAAAATGCCTCGAGTGGTCCTAATAGGTCATGTTTCAAGCTATTTAGGAGGCATCCTGGGATATTGTCAGGGTCCTTTGAGGCTATGTTTTTGACTTTAGTGAGTGCCACCTGGACCTGCTCCCTGCTAATAGTTTTGTGGATATGGCACTTTATATTGGGGAAATCATAGTAGTCCCAAATCAGGCACTAACAGTGGTTTCTATGTAGCAAATAAAGGAAAATTCTGCTTTCCTTGCTGCATTATGGGAGCAGAGATACTGCAGTTATCCACAGAAAACAAACAAACCTCTAGGTCAAAGGATGATTCAGCAACAAATACAGTACAAATAAATACAAAGAATGTGAACCAACCATCCACAGCCAATAATAAAGTTTATTAAAACAAAATGGTAGGCTCTTTCATGCAATAAATGCACTTCATCAGACCAAGACAAAGATCACAATAGAACACAGCTCAAATAAATAGCAAAAAGCAATTAATGTAATGAGCTAACTTCTGTGCCTTGAGTGCAGGCTTTAAATGTATGCTAACATTTAAACCAGGAGCCCTATGTGCTTGTAGTATGATGATCTAATTCAACTCTGCCTTCTCAACTTTATTAGCCATGTTCCCTCCCCTTAAGATACTAGTAAACATCTGTAAGACTAAAAAAGAGAAGCTGTGTGTAGTAAAAGCATCAATTTCTCTGACTAAAGCATCGTTCAAATATCTGTGTTGTATATCCCTAACATGCTCTAAAATCCACTCCTTAATGGAGCAGTTTGTATTCCAACTTAGAAACAAGTGCAATTGTTACAGATAAACCAAATATCTTGATGTGCGATCTGCAGAGAACTTGGGAATAAACCTCTTACTAGTTACAGGTTGCACAAAGACCTTACTACTGGATATATATTTACAAGCTTTACAAGAACGGCACACATAAGTACCCAATCTATCAGACATCAAAGTTCTATTGTTTCTCTGTGCTCCTAAAGTATAGCAGAGTTGTCTTTTTAAAAAGCACAGTTTTTAAAACTAAAACTTGGTGTTTGTTTCTCCCACAATGTTCTTGGTAGTTTCATCACTTAACAAAACCAGTCAGTTCTTCTTAACTATATCATGAATTCTACCTATATAAGTCATGTAAGTAAGCAAAACTCTATCTCTTTGCCAGAAAGAGATTTGCTACGTGTAGTTATATTCCCATCAGAGAGGTAGGGTTCAACTGTATTGTTCTTTGCATTATAGGCTGCTCCTACATTAGAAGTAATGTCATACTACCCTCTTTCTTTAAAATTATCAGAGAATAAAGTTACTGTTGATCAAAGGTGACATAATTGGTGCACAACCTGGACACTCTGTAAGATTGTCCACTAACCACACTAAGAAAAATGTGTCCATGGTGCATGCTAGTTCTATGTAAACCAAAGCTAACAAAAGACCGCAAAACCAGAAACTCAAATAAAAAAGCAGTCCAGGCCACAGGAAATGGCTAATAAAATAATTTAATTTATTTTGTGGTAATCAACACACAAGCGCTTTCACCCTGAAACAATGCAGGGCTTTTTCAAGTGAAAATGAACAACCACTGTAATCATTTGTTTAAATACCCTAGTCCATAAATTTTATTAGCCATTTCATGTGGCCTGAACAGCTTTTTTATTTGAGTTCTATGTAAAAGGCTATTCCTCCAAGATGCCTTCCTATATAGTGTACTTTCTAATGGTTCATTACTTAAGATCAAATTGACATCCAAAAATTCAATAGATTCTTTAGCTGAACAGATAGTAAATCTTAAGAAATCACTAGTGTTACTTAGATATGTCACAAAATCATCCAAACTCTGTGGGGAACCATCCTATAATAAAAATATATCATCAGCACATCTTCTGTAATATCTAATATGTGTTGAAAATCTATGAAAATTCAAGACAGACTCCTCTTCCCAATGAGCCATAATTAGAGTCACGTAGCTATAGGCACAAGCTGTACCCATAGCTACATTTAACCTATGAGCATATACATGATCACAGAAGAGAAACATTATTTTTAAGGACTAACTCCAATAAATAACAAATAAGAAAAATAAGATCACTAGAGTACGAATTATGTTTAAATAGATACATACATACAGCTTCAATGCCTTCAGAATTAGTTATAATGGTAAATAAAATACAAACACCCATTGTCACTAGAATAATTCACTAATATCAGTGCCATGAACAGAATCAAATAATATCCACTAAAATGTTCTGTATCTCTCAGGTCTGTAGGTGCTGATCCAACAATAGGCTTTAGCTGCCTTTCAATGAAAATGGAGAGGTCTTCAGTTAACCATGCTTGGCCTGATGAAGTTCATCTTTGCATGAAAGTGCTTACCACTTTGTTTTAATAAATTTTGTTTTTATTGGCTGTGGATGGTTGGTTTGGTTTACTTTGTTTTTATTTGTTTATACTGCAGTTATGCATATTCACTGCAGGGGACCTTGTTAACCTGACTGGATGCAGTGTGCCTAAAATGTTGGTGTGTCAGGGTAGTGTTCAGCTGTGAACACTGCCATGGAATGTGTGTAGTAGGACTAGTTGTGACAGCAGTTTTGCTGCTTAGCACCTTCACTGGATACAGTAATAAACTACAGTTCTACGTGTCCCCAGAAGAGTCATTAATCTACCAAAACATTCTCAATGCATCTCACAGGTCTTCATAAAACCACATAAGTTCAAGAGAACCTGGGAAATAAAATATTAGTAATACAATCAGTTCTAAAATATGCATGCAAAATTAAAGCATTAGTAAGACAATTTGTTATGAAGTATGCATGAGAAATTTGTGGTAAAGAAGAAGTAATAACAGAGAAGAAATGAATTGTTTAAAAAAGATATTGCCTGAACTAAAAGTGGGAGGCTGGCATAGTGGTTAAGGTGTTCACCTTATAGGGACAAGGTGCAGGGTTTGATTCTCACATGAGGTAATTAGCTGGGCTTGGAACATCCCCCAAGGTCAGTTAGTGTGGTACTAATTTACAAACTTATGTGGGAGGATGGCACAATGGTTAAGGTGTTTACCGTGCACACACAAGGTGCAGGGTTTGATTCTCACATGGGGTATTTGGCTAGGCTTAAAATGGCCCACAAGGGCAGTTAGCCTAGAATGAACCTATGAACCTATGAACTGAATATCAGACCCACTCTGATGGACATCCTGGATATCCACAAAAAATAGTACTGGAATTATCTGTTCTAAAGACTTAAACCTTACCTGTGATATAAATAGGACCTGCTGGAAAGATAGATATGTATCCTGGAGACTACTGTGTCTATGGAATAGGCTCCCCATCCATGTGAAGCAGAGTTCCTCTCTAACCCAATTCAAGTGCAACTTGCACAATTGGATGAGAAACAGGACATTCATTCCTGGTTTGGCACCTATGTCTCTAATGGACACAGGTAACCTGTAAATGGTTCATCTCCTAGGCCCATGCTTACACTTATCAAGGGTATCAGAACTTGACAGAGATTTGGGATGCATGGCTAGGCTTAAAAAGGCCCTTGTGGTCTTTAGCCTAGTAAACACCCATGAACCTAAAAATGCATATTGAGTCAGCAGTGAACAAAATGGCTAATTAAGCATAACTGCATACAAGGAATTTTCCAGGTGGATCTTGGAAAAAGCAGAGTATTGATTTTGAAGTTCTGTTTATAATAATGTATTCAAATTGGAGTGGATATATATTTCAAGTGGTTGTGTTTCATATGGCCGAGATTGCATCACAAACTCCATCATCAGAGTGAGAAGATTTTCTCCTTATGGTTTAATAGCACATATTGTTACTGATAAGGGCACTCAGTTCATGTCATGAGAATTTAAATGTTTAGTTTAAAAAAACAGAATTGTCTTTTCCACTAGTTCACCAGGACCTTCAACCACAAATTGCTTAGGAGAAAGTGGTTCTGATCTTTAAGGCTGGATTGAAACTGTTGTCAAATGTAGTGTTAGTTATGGATGATAAGTTTCTTTATTTCTTCTACATTACAGAAACACAGCCAACTGCAGTAAAGGTCAGACACTCTCAAGAATTATTTCTTAAAAAACATCTTTGTACTAGTATTGACCTAATCAAATTAAACCTGACTATTTCTGTAAGAAAGGAAGGATCTACAGGTACTTGCATGCCGTTAACTTGTGGCTAACATGTTAGCTGTCACTTACTTGAAATAGCAAAGGCCCAAATTCCCACTTGCTTGATCCTACTACACAGATGCATAGCCTATCCAGAACCTTAACAATAAAACTAAAAGCCCTTAACCCCAGATCTTGCTTCCTACCCTAACCCCAAAACTCCCAGTTGATCCATAACTCTAATTACAAACTCTGCACCCTAAATGTAAAACTGACACACTCTTTCCCTAAACCTAAATCTCCAGTTGTTCCCTAAACCTAAAACTCCCAGTCACTCCATAAGCCTGTTCCCAGTTCCTGCTTCCTGCCCTTAATCCTAAATCTCCCAGTTGCCCCTAAACCTAACCACTGAATTCCCAGGCACTCCAACTCTCCATCCATGGCTGCTGAGTTTACCTTGATTGAATTCAGCCACCTGTTCAAGTAGCAGCCCATGCAAGCTACCTAAAACATAAGCATGTGTTTGTGAAACGTTAGTCTGCAAGCGGCTGAGACTCAATCAGATGAAGTAGACTCAGAAAGAAGCAGTATCAACTGAAATTTCATCATGTTAGACTTTCAAAGCGGTCTATATTAGAACCGCGAAAGTCCTATTCACTGAATACATAAACACCAACACATATTACGCGAACTGAGAATACACCAAACACCCTAAACCGTGAAATTTAAAAACTAGAACCGTCATAGTTGTCCATCCCCACTGCCCGCTACATATTACCTACCCAAACAAAATAAATAAACCACATACATACACTAACCAAAACCCTACTTCTAACCCTAAACTAAACCCTACTTCTAACCCTAAACTAAATCTTGCATATACTACCATCTATGCACTTACCTTAACCCGCACCCTAACCCTAAGGTCCGTAATTATCACACACTTACCCTAAGAAGTTATACCCAAACAAAATAAATAATCCACACACATACGTTTAACAAAACTCTACTTCTAACACTACACTAAACCTCACATACATTACCATCTATGCACTTACCTTAACCTGCACCCTAACCCTAAGGTCCGTAATTATCACACACTTACCCTAAGAAGCTATACCCAAACAAAATAAATAATCCACACACATATATTTAACAAAACCCTACTTCTAACCCTACACTAAACCTCACATACATTACCATCTATGCACTTACCTTAACCCGCACCCTAACCCTAAGGTCCGTAACTATCGCACACTTACCTTATGGAGCTATACCGCAGAAGGGCCAAGCATGACGATTTGACATTTCGGATTTCACTCTTCAAGACGATTGTGTTTTCATGGTTCGATGAATATGTGTCGACGTGTCCATATTTGGGTAAGTGGACCTTCGCGATTTTAATAGGGAATCCTTTCAAAGGACAGGTCATGCAATAAATTGGGTTCAAAATGCCTTCAAATATAACAGTAAGAGGTCCCAAATAATATCCAGGGGTAATAACTGAGTAGATTGATCCTGCTTTATTTTTGTGTAGAAGGAATATGCATGAATATCACATATACAGCTATTATCACTTTCCTGTAGTTGAGGGTGCAGTGTTTGATTCCTTCCACGTCCATTTGTGTATTGTGTGACTGTGTGTGACTCTAAGCAAGTCACTTAACCAGACAGTTCTCCCGAATCCCTCATGAAAATGCATCTTATATCCAGTGAGCTTACCCAGTTAACAAACATAAAAAATGTTGGGGTCAGAGTGACTGAGGACATTAAACTATATAAGGATGAGCCTATCCACATAAATGATGGGCAGTGATAGTGAAAGTGCAGCAAATAGTGGAAGTGAGCTAGACTCTTCACAAATGACTATTAGAATAAGTTGTTAGTTTGAAGTTTCAGAAATAGCTGAATCAGTGCCATAATTAAGACATTTGCAGTAGGCTATCTCAGAGTCTGACTTTGATGATTAAAATTTCAGCATATGGACTCTGCATAAATGAACATTAAAATATCAGCCAGTAGACTCTGAAATGTCAGTTTACTGTGAGTTAAATTATAATTAAGTCCCTTAAAATGAAAGTGATTGATGTGTATTAAAGTTTCTTACATAGCTGTGGGACAGCTCTAGGCATACATAAAAGTGAGCCAAGCTGCAATGTACAACGTAACTTGTCAAGTGAGCAGTTTTTGGATTAAGAAAGTACATCTACATCGAATCATTGTGTGCTGTTTCTCGTAATAGTATAGCAGTGATCAAAAGTAATAAAATTACATTGGTTGGTTATATCATAAAAGGCAACCCACTGAAAGATTCAGGAAAATTAACATTTTGACTTTTAAAGATTGTGTTGATAACACTGCATATTTTCATCATACAAAAAGCATTCTCCTTTTGAGATTCTCATCATATATGCTGTTTCCATCTCTCGAGTAACAAAAGACAGTGCTTGATACGAGATTGCCTTGAGAAATGTTTGTTAACGATGTCATACCATTTTCAAATTAACTTCTGCCTCGTCACCAGATTCATATCTTATCAAATACTTTTCATCCAAATTAATTGATAGTTTGTAGATATCTGTGAGTATATCTGTATGTCTTTCTAGCTACAGGTTATGAAATACTCTAAAGAATTTAATCTTGCACAAATAAAACATATATCCAAAACACTGTTTATAATTCTACAAACATTTAATGTGTACAATTGAACCTTTGTTTTACATGGATCAATCATGAACAAGGCTGATATCCTTTCACAAACTAAAAACAGCTATACAGTCTTATCTAGGTTTCCCAGGATTCTTTTATTTATGCCTTTTATATCATGATTGTTAGTCACAGGCCCACGTCTACGCTTCCACGATGCCTTATGCCATCTAACAATGAATTATCAGTTTTCTTTTACTCAGAAATATTGTGTGTCATTCTACAGACTTTGTTTTATTTTGGATAAGATAAACAATGACTTACTCCCTGCTGATCTCTCCAGGTCAGATTATTATTGTTTGCCACAGTAAGACTCTGGTATTGTAATGCTCAACTTCTGCAACATCATGTTTACAAGAATTTATGGAACAAGACTATTTTCTTTCAGGACACTATTGAATTTTCTGTATGTATTTCTTGTATACCTCATATATATATCTCTTGGATATCTCTGCTAGAATATTTTTTTCACATATGTAATGGGCTTTCCTTCTTATCTGTTTATTACTGCAATATTTCTCCATCTCTCAATGATTACTTCCGTGGAGAAATCAATAATGCTGCCATATGTTACTGATATAAAGATTTAGTGACCCAGATGATTTTTGTTCTCAAATATGTTACCATTTTATTCCCTTTTACCTCTTTATTAGCTTTACTGATGTGTCTGCCCTGCCTGTAGGTATCATTGCAAAATATTTTGCTTTTGCTATTGGGAAGGGGTACTCCTATTTATGTCAAAATTGTTCAAATGACTGCAACTTAATGTTCTTATCTCTATATAATTTGCTTCTGATAATTAGGTCATGTACAAATATGCAGCTGTTTCTAACTAATCTGCCTATGCTGTCCGTGGTACACAGAATTGAACTTAAAGATGAAATAAGCATATACTCATATACTCCATATACTCAGAGTGACTGTCTGTTTCTTGTTGCCTCTTTCTCTAAATATACATATATATATATATATATATATATATATATATATATATATATATATATATATATATAGACACACACACACACACACACACACACACACACACACACACACACACACACTTTATATACCTTCATAGACACACATAGACACACATGTATATACATAATGTGCACAGTATGGACATATGTATTTCTCTCTTTATAGCCATATAGATATCTTTGGTGTACATTGTGTGCATGTGTGTAGGTGTATGTTTGTATGTATGTGTATATGTGTATATGTGTGCATATATATCTATATATAGATATATAGATATAGATGTATATATGTATATAGATAGATATAGATATATAGGATCATAGGAAGTTACTAGGGTAATGGCCTATGGCCTTACATGCCTAGCCAAGTTCTACTCTTATTTCCGCAATCAGCACTTAATGCCCATGTCCAAGAGGGAAACAGTGGATCCCCCAGAGTGAATTTATGGTTACCCATCCAATTGTCTAGATTGAGTTTGACGAGGGCCAACAAGGTACTCTGTTTGACATGAAGTGGGAGTCTATTCCAAAGGTGTGGTAACCTCTGGGAGAAAATGTTTCCCTCCAGTAGGTGCTATTAATGCTACATACTAGGTTAAGGTTTTTAGTGTGAGTAAACTATGTACTATTTGACTTGCGAATATGGAGCATTTCCAATAAAGCAGGGTCAGAGATTGCCTTATAGGCAAGGCAAAGATCATCTCTGAGTAGTCTGTATAAAACAGAATAGAGTGACAGTGATTTCAGACAATCCACATAGGACAGATGCTGAAGACCTTGAATTTTCCTTATGAGGAACCTTTGTGGTTTCTCCAATTCCTGCAGGTGCTTTGAAAGGTACATATCAAAAGGGGCATTGTACTCAATTATTGGCCTGATGAGGGAAGAGTACAGGGAGGTATAACTTCTTTTTTTTCTGGAGGCAATGCCCTTACTTATGAGATGAGCAATATAGAATGCCCTTCTTACCACTGTGGAGACATGGTGAGCAAAGGTATGATTGCTTTCAATCTGTGTGCCCAGGTCTCTCACCACTGAGTGCATACTTAGGGTATCATTATAGATGTGGTAGTTAGCAGGAACATCGCTCTTACCTGAAGGAATGATAATACATTTTTTTTAATTGAGTTGAAGGTCATGACTTTGGCACCAATAATTTTTCTGTGTAAGACCCTGTTGCAGGATGTTGATATCATTTGGAGATTCTATGACCGCTCCCAGTTTGCAGTCATCAGCAAACTGTCAGCCACAGACCTTTAGTTTTTCTTGTACTTTGGAGAAATAGATTCCAAACAATAGAGGTTCCAGGACTTATCCCTGTGAAACACCACTGGTTGCATGTCTGCTGTTGGAAATAAGTTCCCCTATTTTGACTATATGTGTTCTATCAGTGAGCCAGTTAGCGACCCATCTGATGATATAAGGGTTGATACCTAGCTGGGTGAGTTTGTCAATGATGCCTGAATGGGGGATAGTGTCAAAAGCCTTGGCTGATTCTATGTAGGCTGTATGCTTAGATTTCCCCATATCCAGGGCCTTGTGACTGTCTTGAAGTCCACCGGGTGAAACAGGCATGATCTCCCTTTAACAAATCCAAACCGAGTATGGTCAAGTGTTTAGAGATTACCTATATCTTTGTTGATAAGGTCCATGATGATTTGCTCCATGGCCTTGCAGATAAGGCTAGTCAGGGTAATAGGTTGTTAGCTCCTGGGGTCAATGGAAACACCACTGCTGTGCAAGGCAGTAACGGTGGCCATTTTCCATTCTGCTGGGATGAAGCCAGTGCTTAGACTATGATTGAAAAGACTACCCAACGTGTTGCTAATTCTTGTTGGAACACATGTAGGATGCAGCCTATGATGTTATCAGGTCTCATAGATGCTGTGTTTTTGGCCTTAGAGAAGGGGTTTACAATCTACTCTTTAGAGATACTCGGCAGGGGACAGGTGGAAGAGATGTCATGGGGTATGTGTGGTGGGGACAGGGGAGTAAAGTTTTCACAGAACCTGTCAGCCAACAGGTTAGCTATTTCCACAGACTCAGTGTATGCAGTATCATTCACTAACAGTTTGGTACAAATCTGTGCCTTTCCTTTTAGGTTACAATGTAACTAAAGACGCATTATGGTTGCCCTTAGTTGAGGAAGCTAATTTGGATTCGTAGTTTGCTTTGGAGGACTTCAAAAGAAATCTTATTTGTTTGTTTAAGCTGAGGAGAGAGTGTTTCCAGTTTAGGGTTTGCTCCCTTTTACTCTTAGACAGCAATCTCTTCCTCTTATTGTAAAGCCCGTTAATGGCAGTTGTCCACCAGGCAGGTTTGCTCTTCCTTCAGGAGCTTGTTTTGGTCCTGTTGGGTATGATCTAGTCAATGCAGTTATACAGGTGTTTGTATAAAGCACTGGTGTAGAACTCAGCATAGTTGCTAATTCCATCTGAGGGGAATGGTGAAGTGACACTATTTATACCATCTGGTAAGAGGTTATAATCTGCTTTGGAGAAGTTTTTTAGTTTAGTTTCTGCTAGGGAGGGGTCAGGTGTGATAGTTACTTCAAATGAGACTGATTTGTTTTCAGATCTCACCAGGGTACACTTCACAGTGGGGTTGCTACAGTGGTTCCCCCATATTGGTAAGCACTAGATCCAGAATGTTGGCACTCCTTGTGGGGGTGTCAACCAGCTGGTCCAGGGCACTGGAGTTACCGATGTCAAGGAACCTCTGGACAAGTGAGTTTGAGCATGAGTAATATACCCAGTCAATGGATTGGTAGTTAAAGTCACCCAAAACCATGGTTTTCAGATGTATCTTGATAGACTCAAGTAGACCCAAACAGTCAGAGTGGGTGTCTTGATTCACAGAGGGGGTCCTGTATCTGGCAATGACTTGAATAGGTGTCCTACCAACAATTAATTGCACCTGAAATATCTCCAGGGACTCATACTGTTTAACCAATCTGGAGGTGTATTTATCTTTAATAAATATTGATACACTGTCTCCTTTAGTTTTCATGCTTTCATTTTGTGGTCTGACGTGTGGTAGGGGATGTAACCCAGTATGGCTGGGGTGCTTTCCACAGCCTTGAACTGGGTCTCTGTGACTGCAGAAATGTCTGCGTCTTCCAAGGTGAAGACTGCTTCCAGTGAGTGCAGTTTCATGTTAAGACTCCTAGCATTTAGAAGCATAACCTTGAGGTTGTTTTTAGATGGAGTTTTTACATCGGTAATTTTGTCCTCGAGACACTGCCTAAAAAACGGCACTATGGGGGTGGCAAGAGCCTTAGCCAGCAGCAGAAATCCCAGGGGTGACAGATGAAGACTATCTCTGTCAAAGCATCGAGGTCTGTCAATCATGTCATCCCTGGCTGACAGATACTGGATCCCCTCAGAATGTTACCAGAAACTAAGCTAATTATTGAAGTCAGCCATTTTCTATGTGCAGTGAGGCATCATTCTAGATGAAGATAAAATGCTGCTTAAGGCCAGGGACATACCTGCCTGACACATAATCGACACATAATCCAAGATCTCAGTCACGTCTCTCTTCATATAGTCTAGAGAGGTACATCTCAAGTTGTTCACACCAACATGGACAATGAAAGAGTCATAACAGTACCTATTGTTGAGAGACTTGAGGGCATGTGTGATATGGCGGATCCTAGCACCTGAAAGACAGCTGACACCGACCTTTTCCTTATCCAGCCTGGTGAGAAGGACATCTGTGTGTCTCATGATGGAATCACGTATGACTAATATGTTTGGTTTTGCCTTTTGCCTTAAGGGCTTGACAGGTGAGACACTGGTGCATGAGCTATTATGTGTATTGTGTTCTGTAGAGGGAGTATTATGTGTAGAATGCTTGTGTTTGTGTTTGAGAGGTCTCTGGTGTTTAGGTATGTTTCTGGTGAGGACCTCAGCATATGTAGGTATGTGTGATATGTGTTTGAATGAAGTAGGAGGTGAGGTGTGCATGCTGACAACCCGTTCATTGTCATATGTACTCTCTGATGTGTGATATTTATATATACATACACACAGGTATATACTGAATAGTTTAATTCAACTATGACTTCAACACTAGTAATAAAAAAACACATAATAAAATATTCAACCTGTCGCACAAGCATTTAATTGAAGTGCACCCTCAGATACACATACACTGCACTATAAGGGTAGTACTCAGAGGTATCACAATATCAGATTTAGTGCTTATTTACAATGTTCACACTTTCATTCTCCTTGTTTCAAGGATCACTGTTGTATTCCTTGTGTTTTTAATAGGAACCACACATCTACATAGCTCTGTGTATGTAAGTGTACAGTAACTGATATTATTATTAGCTTCTTTGGATACTGACTGGTGTAATAGAATGTTATTGACAGATTAGCACCATTTTTCTATTATCTGGATCATTATTCAATAAATATGTGTCCCTTTAAGTACCAATTGCATGTATTTTGGTAGACACCACACTCATTTTATTTTTGTAGTTAGCAGTAAATCTGTGATTAAATAATGGCAGTACTGCATTTCTGGGATATAGTAAAAGAACAGCTGGCTCTTGTAGTATACTGCAGATCAACTTTTATTGTGATGCATTGCTATTCTAAAGTTTATTGCCAAGACAAATTATACTGCATGTAATCATGCTTTTCAGGTACCTGAACTTTTACAAGAGGCTATAAGTCTCAGGATGACTTCTAAATCTCTGAAAACAGGTACTGTTTGATTACTTCAAAGCTGCTGTATATATCAAACACATTCATATCACTCTGAATTAGTAATACACTGATGCTGACACTTTATTCTGCAAAGCAATCACATATATGAAGGAGTGTTGTATTGCTCCATTAGAAAGTGAGACCCTTGGTCTGTTTCTGGTCAGGCAGTCGGGCTTATTAATGCATTTTTCTTTGGGGCTGTTTATTTCCTGACTCCCTTATTTATTTTAAAGAACATGTATGGGAACTGAAGCTGCCTAACTTGACTAAAAAAAAAAATGGCCTAAACTCTAAGGTCACTCTGGTGTATCATATTTATTACAGATGCTGGAGCTGTAATTATGTGCCAGAACCATCTCTTAGAATTAGTGGGTAGCAAGCATTAGTGGGTAGCACTACCTAGGGGAGGGAGGGCTTGTATCATGCAGGTGAGTTTAATAAGTGGCTACATATCACTCTGACAAATGCTATCATTAGTTGCGTATGTTACTGGTGTGATGTAGTAATTTAGAGTAACCTACTGGCATTGTTGAATTGTTTGCCAACAGCATGGCATGGCATGTTAGTGTTCCTGGCCAAGGCTACCCTCTTTTCTCAAGCACTAGTGAACTTGGATTTAGTGCATTTATGGGATTTAGTACATGAGGGTTAGGTTCATAAGCATACCTCTCAACCTCTTACAAGAAATCTGGACAATGCCAAAAATAATGGGGGTATAAAAGCCCAAAAGAGGGACGACTTTTAAATATTGTTCTTAAAAACATAGAAAGTTACTAGAATATTTTTTTTTGTTTTAACATGCATTTTCTGAAAGCTATGAAGTCTGAAACTCAAATGTATGTCATGATTTAGTGAATTCAATCCTCACTGATTTGTCAGCAAACTACAAGTTTTATGAGACACAGATGAAAAATATGAGGGAAAAATCTAGGCAGTTATTGAAAATTTGGACAGTTGAGAGATATCATTGGTAAATACTAGGCAATCAGTCTGCAGATAATTGCATGCCTAGCAAATAACCAGATTTTGTGATAATCAAACCTTGTACCTTGTGCCTGTGAGGTAAACACCGTAACTGTCCTGCCAACCCCAATCCCACTGAATCTTCCTAAATATGCCCTTATGATACAATGGAGCATGCACATCTAATTCTTATATTGTTTTTGTGTGTATTTTATGTGAGTATTTATAATTTTAGGTGTGTTTCAACATTGTGTTGATTATTCATTAGATATCCATGTCAACACAGTCACTGTTTTTATTTTAAGACAGTAGTCATCACTGAGACATTGGAAATTCTGCATGTATTCTGAAAATTGTTCTTAATATTCTCTTTTTCCACTTTGCTGTTTAAACCTGAAGTCCAGTATGCAGCCTAGTCCTACTCATTTGATGGTAGCTACTGCAGGGGTTGACCCAATCTGAAAACTGGTCACTTTGGTGCCTTAGACTGGAACAGACAATGCTCAGCTAATACAATAGGGATTGATAATCATTGTATTTATTTATTTTGATCCACAAGGTCACATTTTCAGACTTAAACCAGAGACTGAGAACAGGTAAAAAATAAGAAAGTTTAAAGGGCATAGTCAAATTCAGTATGAATAATTCATAATTACATCTACAGTTTAATAAACATAAATAAATAAATACATACATACATACATGCATACATAAGTGAAAAATGTGTCACCTGCCAGTGTGGATAAATGTATATGTAGAGCTAAAACTAAAATATGACACACATTCAGAGGCAAACCAGGATATTAGTAATGTTTTCAATGGATAGCAGTATCCATAGGCATTTACTTCATACATATTGTTGAAAAACAGTTACTACTGGAATGTCAAAGCTGATTAAAAAAATTCTATCAGTGACAATTAACTGACTCTTGGACCAAGAGTGGTCTTTGAAGCAGAAAGTCCTGCAGTTGGTAAAATGTCTTTGTGGTGTAAGTAAGGGAATCCTACGTTTTTGGCTTAAGAATGGACATAGTATGAACATGCAGCTTAAAATAACTGTTTTGCCTTCTGAGAACCACTGTATCACTGTTTTGAGAATGAAAAAGATACAAGGAGTTAAGAGTAATGACCATCCTGGAAAGGGATGGTCAGGAAATGAAATCCATTAGCTTGAAAATTAAAGACCCTAGATGCAAGAATAAATTTTTGATTAGAAACAATTTTCTTTTACTAGAGCTGAGAAGTAGCATTTATTTTTTTGAGCCAATTTATCTTGAGGTAATTTAAACAATTTAATTTATTTGAGTTTAATAAATAAATATTAATTTTAAAATAAACAATGTTAATACAATAAACATATTTGCTTTTGTGGATTACACACAAGCCTAGAGATGATTAACCAGCTTGGAATAAACTTTCTGCATGAATAGTTTAGAGACAAACTACACTGTATGTCATCTGTTTCATTCATTCTCCTGTTACCACTTAATCCAGTTCTGTGTGACACCAGAGTTAAAGCACATGTCAGCACTCAGTTGGTACCATTCAGAAAGAAATTAATTTGAATGGAGAACTAATCCATCACAGGATGCATACACATGATGTGTATATGTGTGGCCATGCTCTCTCTCTGTCTCTCTCTCTCTCTCTCTCACACACACACACACACACACACACACACACACACACACACACACACACACACTATTCTCTCTCTCTCTCTCTCTCTCTCTCTCTCCTTAAATGAGAATACCAGAGCCACAATTTTTCTTCCTCGTAGGTTCATAGATACTTACTAGGCTAGTGATCTGCGAGAATCTTAAGAAGTCTTCATTCCCATGGTGTTTTTTATCCCTTATAATGTTGCATACAAATATCCCTGAGATGGGCCAAACAAAGAACTGTTGAAATATTTACGTTTCCCCTATCCATGAGGACTAGGGGTACTAAACTGTGGTTGAATTTGTGGTTAACCATCCAATCATCCAAATTATGTCTGAATAGAATAAGATAAGTTGCTTTATGTGAAGTTGAAGAAGGTTTCATAGAAGCTGTATTCTCTGTGATACAAACTTATCCAGCAACCATTTTCTATTTATTTTTCAAAAGAGGTTAAGATCCCTTGAGACATTAGACTTGCAAATGTGTAATAGGTCTGAGAAAACAGGGTCTGCTGAACCTCAGTATGCAAGGAAGAAGTAACTTTTCAGTAACCTGCATGATAGTATAAACAGGTGCAAGGCTTAGAGAAGGTCTGCATAGTTTTTGTGATTTAATCCTTTGATTTTGTTACAATGAGGAAAGCATTGTGGTCATTCCATAAGTGATAGGTGTTTGGCTAGGTACATGCTGAAAGGGGCATTATACTTAGTAATTGGCCTAATGCTATAAATGCCCCTAAACTTCTATGCTCCTCTGTCTCCCAGCCTTTTACCTTGTGACCTGTTTCTACTTAATATATCAAATCCCTGCTTCTTAAACTTAAACCATGTTCTCCCTCCACTGATAAATTCCCCCCTCAATTTCTGAAAATTGCTGCTGACTCTATTGCATATCCTGTATCTATGTTAATCAACTGATCCATTCAGGAATCTACCATACCGGAATTATGGAAATCCTTCAATACCTGTCCTCTGCACAAAGGTGGCAACTCTGTTGAACCCTCTAACTATAGACCAATCGTTATTCTCTTACCACTCTCTAAGATCCTTGAAAAATGTATACATACTCAACTACTGTCCTATCTCCTTCATGAAAAATCTCCTCACCCCCTCCCAACATGGTTTCTGCCCTAAACACAGTACCTTGACTGCCTTACTATCCTTTATTCAAAAGGTTGCAGAAGCTACAGATAACAACCTCCTCGTCTCCTGTCTATTCCTTGATCTCTCTAAAGCCTTCGACAATGTGTTTCACCCCATCCTTATTAACAAACTCTCAGACCTAAACATCTTTCCTTCTACTCTTGGCTGGTTCCACTCCTACCTTACTGGCAGAAAACAAGCTGTTAGATGTCAGCAGGCTTTCTCACCCTTCCTTGCTGTTCAAACATGAGTACCCCAAGGCTCCATACTTGGACCGCTCCTTTTCAACATTTTTACCAAAAACCTACATTCATCCTGCAGTCTCTCACTTGTAATACAATATGCAGATGGCTCTACTCTCTTATCTATCTCCAGTACTATACTATCTCTGAACTACACACACTAACACAGAATTCCTTTATCTCTGTTGAAAAATAGCTCAGAAGCAATCAGCTAATCCTTAACCCTAAGAAAACTCAGTGCCTTCTCTTCCTACCCCAGACACTCTCATACCTTAAATCCAACTTTTCTCTTTCCTCTCTAGATGGCACCACTATCTCCCCTTCCTCACACACCAAACTCCTTGGGTTAATAATTGATGACCAACTAAAATTTGACTTGCACATACAACAGGCCATCAAAAAAACCCACCAAAAACTTGGACTACTTTATAGGAACAAAAACGTCCTCACTACTGCCACTAAACGCACTCTTGCACAGGCATTTCTCTTACCTAGTCTTCTATACGCTTCCCCCATCCTTACCAGTCTCCAAACTACCTCAGTGCAAAAACTGTAACAAACATACAACAAAATTGCCAGATTTATTCTAAACCAACCACTCTCTTCACATCACTGCCTCTCAATAAACAAACTTCAGTGCTGGAATTTCTGCACCTTCTCCAACAATTGCAACTCCACACTACCTTTCCATACTCAACAACCCCTCTGCCTGCCCTGCTCTTGCCTGCCATGTTATTCTGTACTCCCACCCCCCCCCCCCCGGCCTCTTCGGAGTGCTGATCAGCATCTTCTCTCAGTTTATAAACCCAAAAAGAATATTGGCAAACTAATTTACAAACACTCTGTCTCACTAAATTGGAACAAACTCTCTCTCCATATTAGATCCAGCCTTTCCTTTCCTTGGTTTAAAAAGGAGCTTAAATCCCACCTACTAAACGTGAAATTATGCCATTTCCTTGACCACACATAGTCTTAGTCTGTTCTACTGTATAACCTGTTGGATCTCCTAACTTTCTTTCTCTGTTAGTAACTTCTCCTTAAACTAACCTCCTAAACCCTCAGCTCTACTACTGTAGCCCTGCTATAGCCCCCTCCTTTCTTTCCCCCCTCCTATTCTCCACACTATTTATCTCCCCCCCCCACTTTCTATCAATGTCTATATATTGCCCTTCTTTTGAACAAAGATTATCTTTTTGTTTTTACTCTCATATGTAGTAAAATTTTAGACCAATGCTATCAGTGCAACCCTTAATGTTCATATTTTTTTTCTTTTGGGTTTCTCTTTATAATTAATTTCATATTTTCAGTGTTGCTTTTAATAATTTTTGTCCTGTATGTTTATATTTTCTGGGGCTCTTTCCCCTTGGGTCTACACTGAAAATGGGTTGCTTACTATCAATGCAATGCAAATAGTTAACTTTTCTTTTTTTACAATTATTTTGTATTGTGATTGTTATTTAATATTTGTATATTGTCACTTTATCTTTACTTTTGTTTGCTGGGGCTTTCCCCCTTGAGTCTTCACTGAAAATGGGTTTGTTTGCAAACTCAGTTGGAATAACCCGATGTGAAATAAATAAATAAATAATAAAATAACAAATAATGCCAAGAGCAGTGGAATGATTACATTCCTGGAGCTGGATGCAATTTCTTTAGTTATAAGCTGTGCAATAAAAAAGGACTACATTAGAACATCGGATATGTGGTGATCAAAGGATATGCCATTGTTGACATAGGTTCCCAGAGTAATAACAATGGGATTAATTTTAGGGGTGCATTGCAAATGTGATAGTTACATGGAGAGTTGTGCTTGCTGAAAGGTATGATTATATACTTCTTAGCATTTAATTTTCTCCCATAGTTTTGATATCAGCTATTTGTTAGGACAGACCCTCTTGGAGGAACATAGTGTACGCTGGAAAGTTTATGGTGACACCACGTTTTCAGTCATCTGCAAATCTGGTCAGCCACAAACCCTTAACATTACATTTGAACTCAGAGAAGTAAATGCCAAAGAGGAGTGTCTCATGGACTGAACCCTGGGGTATACAGGTAGTGACAGGCTTTTGGAGGAGGTAGAGTCACCTATCCCAACTTCCTGTGTTCTGTTTCTGAGCTATTTTGCTATCCAATGAGTTACATCATTTATTATTCATTTAACATTTGTTTTATTATTTATTTAACATTTGTTACCAGGAAAGTCTGACTTGGAACATAGCCAATTTTCAGTGGAGGCCCAGGGAGAAATGCTCCAGACACATGTCTTTGTAACATGGGATGAAACCAGAGTACCCAGAGAAAACCCACATGAATGCAAGGAGGACATGCAGACTCTGCACAGAAAGCACTCCAGCCAAGAACTGAACCGGAGAACCTCTTGTTGTGAGGCGACAATGCTACCGCTGCACCACCACTGTGCTGTTCGCACCACTGCACCATCCAGTTGGGCTTGACATTTATTTTGGAGAGTTTATCTACAAAAGTTTTTATTCTCAAACAGTTTCTAGTACCATCTGTCTAGCAGACCATTAAGAGTGCCAATTTATTGTTGGTAGGACAAAAGAATAAAGAGTGTAATAATAAACTAAGGCTAAAAGATTGTTATAGGTGAGATAATACAGGAATTAAATTTGCTATTCGATTCTTTTCACTCTTTTTTGCAGGTGACAGTGCTAACAGCTTAGAAGGGAAATATAAAACCTATGCATTTTTATTTATGAGATAAATATAAAGCATGGTGCATTCACTGCGAGGGTAAAAAGGGACTTGGCATGCTTTGACGAATGATCTAATACATGGCAATCAGAATTTAGTACAAGATGAAAGATACAGCAGCCATAACAGACATAAAAAGTGACCTGGGACAATATTACCACATAAACTAAATCTGAACCAGCAGTGAGATAGTGTAAGAAAGCAATAATCAGGGTTGCTGGACATGAGGATAAAAAGGATGAGGCATTGCCTGTGGAAAACAGGAAAGTTTTTTCCCCACATAATGTGCATTTAGTGTGACCTAAGTCAGATAATCACATGCAGTTCTTAAGACCTCACATTGTTAATTATATGCAAATACTAAGACAAGATAGTGATATTTTAGAAGCACTAAGACTAGATAATGATATGTTAGAAAATATAAGAAAAACTGCTCACAGTCTGAAAGAATTACATATAAAGGGACAGTATAAAAATCTACTAGCCATGTTTCTGAAGAAGTGGGAGATTAAGAAACATAATGCACATTTTAAATTCTTCGAGGGAATAAGCAGAGTGTAAGAGGACATCTTTCTTAAAAAGGAAATAGATGTATGAGAATCAAATATTACAATCTGAAGATACAAGTTAAATATGTCATGGATTATTTTTTTTTTGAAAAGATGGTAGATTATTGCAATAGCCAGCATAATTTTATTGTATCTATCCCCAAACTAAACTGTTTTGAGAAGAACATAGTTATGTCAACTATGAGACATTCAGAATGAAATACTTTTGTAATTTGGACATGTAACTCAAATCAATCAGATTGGTAAACTGTTTTCCATTAATTCTATGTAAAGATGACTTGTACCCTTGCTAAATTCTGCCTAACAAGTTTTAAATGGCTATGGGTTTAAGGGAAACAGCAGCCACTGTATAAAGATACAGTTAACTGAAAATACTGTCTGCAGAGTTAGACTATCTGTTTTGCTGAAGATTGTATAATAAAACAATGCTGAACAACCTTTCTTACTAAAGTCAAAACTATAAAAGATTTCAAGAATGCATGACGCAAAAATAAGTCAACTTCTTGTGAGGAGTAAGCAACTTACACCTGGCAGCCCTCATCTGATGTCAGCATTTTTGCTTCTGTGCTCAATGTTTTGAGTTCCTAGAATTATATGAATGATAAAACGCTCATGTCCTTGAAGAAGTGAGGTACTGCAATGAAATAAGTCTTATAATCTACAAAATGGGCTGCTGGTGAAATAGAAATGCTCTGAGCAATGGTGGCAGTTGGCTGCCAGACTTCAGAGTTTGCTGCATTCATTTGGTTTTCATTTGATATTTGATATGACTCTTTTCCACAAGTTATTTTTTTATTGTTGCTGAATTTCTGTAACTGGACTGTGACTTTTACTTTTTTCCTTATCTTACTGATTGTGTTCTTATACCGTTTGTATCATTAGCACTGAGATGTTTGGCGGCCCTGGAAAGAAGACTGCTGCTGAGTCCTGGGTGTGCTGTTTATATCACTAGCATTGCGACAGTTTGGTTATCGTAGAACATAGCATGCTTCCGAAAGCTGAGTATTCCACAGTTTCTGTGGCATTCGGATTTAATAAAATTAACAGAGGGGTTGCAGGATAATGCTACTGTTCACTTGTTTTGGCATTATGGAGGATTGTAATTGCTTGCCTAGTTCCTACTTTGTTTTTATTTGTCTTCTTGTTTTTCCATTTGTGTTACATCTGGTGTCTTTTAACAGCAGGTATTATTTTTATCTTTGCTGGGTTTTTTTGCCAACTATTTATTTTTATTGAAGTATATGTGAAATCTTCATTCCTGCTGCTTGCTGTTTTGTTGCTATCTGCCAATTCTTAGTCCATTGTTATCAACATCATTAACTTTATTGACATTAGCACCATAGGCTGGGTTAATGTTTTGAACTGTGTATTTGCTGCAGTCAGCTTGTATCCATTTCCCATTTGTTTAGGTTACTAGTTTATTGCTCTTTTTTAATTAGTTATTGCTAGTCACGTTTTTTTGTAACAGTGTATTACTGCTTGGTGAGAATTGTTCTTAGCAGATTTATTGCATATTTTACTGTTGTTGAATTTGGATCTCATTGATTGTGCAACATTGTTCAAGTTATAGGTGTTTGTAATGTGCTTAGGAAATAAACAATCTAATAAACTTGAACTTGCATTGTAATATAAGAATATCTATCTATAAATCTATGTATCTTATATCATATCTATATATATATATATATATATATATATATATATATATATATATATATATGGGTCTATTTCAAAATACTGAAGACCCACATCAGCGAATCCCAAATCATTGAGACAACAATATCGCAACCTCACTTACACAAATGGTCACATCATCGACAATGACATCCGAGAAAGGAACTTCTTGGCCATCATGGAGGTATTTGCTCTTTTCCCCACTAGAGTGCAATCTCTGAGTTGGTATATTTAGTTAGGGGTGTGTAGGGGTGCAGCCCTCCCATATCAGTGGGCGTGGGGGATGCAGCTCCCCAGTTTGGTGGGCTTTAAATGCTTCATTGTATGTTCTCCAGGTTGACAACTGGTTAGTTTCCCGATGAAAATTTTCGCTGGTTTCAAGTTTCACATAAGAGAAGTTTTATATATATAATATATATATATATATATATATATATATATATATATAAACACACCAAAATGATAGCCCAGCACCATTATATTATATACATTACTGAAATTGTAATGAAAACAAAATAAAGTCCAGGTAGTACTTTCAGCATCATCATTTATTCAGGCAAATGCCAATTCTGACAAAAGCCCATGGCCGACAAACAGTCACAGCAACAAGAAACTCCAAACCGGTTTCGCCCCCTGGCATCCTCAGTGGAATAGTACAGTCCCTTGCAATACATACATTTATATACCCAATTCTTAAAGACACAGGGTGAAATCAACTCCCATTAAACAATATATATTAAATGCATTGCCCTTCAGTTTTTGATGTGTGCCTTGTGAGTGGATCTATCCACTATTAAACTCAAATTTTTGGTGTGTTACATGTTGGTACAATCCAACCACACAGTGGGCCTACATGCACCAGAAGCTTGTTGGGGTTTATATATATATATATATATATATATATATATATATATATATATATATATATGTGTGTGTGTGTGTGTGTGTGTGTCTGCGTGTGTGTGTCCATGTGTGTGTGTATGAGTTTCAGAATAGATCACTAATAGTTCATACATTTTTGGTTTGTGGACAATCTGCAACTTTTTTCTGGCTTCAAAACTTTTAGTATTAAGAGGTATACTCAGATCTCAGACTAAAAACCTTCAGAAAACAATGGCATTCCAGAAACTGTCATAAAAGTGTTAAAAAAGTTTTTTTTTCCAACACAGCCTAGGAATGCTATATTCTTCAAACATGGGCCTTTCAGATTAATTCATTAAAACAAGAGACCTTGTATCTAGCTGAGGTTTACAGTTATCAGCATTAACAATGCTTTCATGGTCCCACAGCATTGCTTGGAATGGCTTCCTTTGGTGTAGGTATCACAAACCTGTACTTGACCGATTACAGTACTGCAACATTTTGGGGTGTCTTCAGGATCACTGCTAGCTATATTCCTTTCATTTTGATGCATGATGATAGATTTAGGTGAATTACTGAACAGATTTAACAGTGTTAAAGTACTGGCTTGTATACCAATGTGCTTTCATAGATGGACCTTTGCTTTCATAGATGGACCTTTAAACAGCCCATTTGTTTGCTTTATTCACAGGTATGATGACCCTCCTTACTTCATGAAATATTTTCAGATGTAACATTAAACCAAGGTCCCAGTTACATACGTTGCTTATACATCAGACAGATGTAATATATTCCATGGTGCTTATTGAAAATGAACAAGGAAATTTCTCTCATGTCCTGCAGAAACTACCACTAGTCATTATTACTATTGTCTTTGATCTGCCATAAAAAATATACTGTTTACCAAGTGGGACTAAAATGGCTACCAAAAGCAAATAAAAATAATAGTAGGGCTAGTTAAGCAAAAGGTTGTCTCTTTCTCCTCAACTGCCTAATTTCTTCCTATACATTTTTGAATTTCTGCCTGATTTTTAACCCCACAATGTCTTCAAGAAGGATATTAAATGCATCGGTAATTCTCTCTACAAAAATAAACATTTTCTTTCTACCTATATCCTGAAATTGTACCCTTTTACTCTTGTACATTTCAGTAGGTTCATTTTCTGCAATTTGCTTAATATCTTCAGGATATTCTAAAATTCATTTATGTCCTTTCTTGTTCTCTTCATTTCCATATTGGTATACATACAAAGATCCTTTTGTATTTCCTCCTGTAGGTTCTAATATAGACTCCATCATTTTAATTATCATCTTTTTGACATGACAGCCCTATCTGTGTCTAACTATTTTCAACATTAGTGTTATAAAGTATACGTAGATATTTTTAGAGAGGAACATATCTTGTTTCATGTTCCTCACTGTTTATGCATTGTAGTATCACCCAGCTTTTATACTGATTTCTATAACTGCCACATTTAGTTTGTTAGTACTTTCCAAATGTAAGTTATTTTTTATTTACATTACTATTAGCATCCCATCACTTTGTGATCATTTTTCCTGCTTTGTTTCTTTTGTTAACATTTTTAAATTAAATCTCCTTGGGTATCTTAATATTTCTTTTGACAGAAGCTAATGATTCTGAGATGTATGTCAATCAAGGGAGCGATTTAGGAATAAATATTTACAGACCTGAATCACACTGACATGCCTTTTATTAATGAACCATACATTTCTAGTTAAATACTTTCAATAAAATTATACATAATTTATTATTATTAATATTAATATTTTAAGATCCACATGAAGTTCATTCACCAGAGCAGATTCTTTGCAGTCATATTACAGATAACAGAGTGCAATCATTTACAAAGCAAGAGAAAAATCTATATACAGGTATAACACTCTGCAGGCATATTAATATCATAAATATTCAGATTATAGCTGGCCAGAGACACATAGAAAAAAAGATGTATGAAAATCCAGATAATTCATCTGCATTCAAGCTAGCTCTGTTGTAGTACACTGTAAATCTTTTAATGCATACTGAACAGAAAAACGCACATATGCTTCATATTAAAAATACAGCACTTATTAAATTACACTTCTGTACGTAAATGCGAAATAAAAATCTTCAGTCATTGCTTTACTGGACTACAGATTTGTTTTCTCCTGCTGTAAATTTAATTTGCATTTTCTTTGAAAGAGATAGGACATAATATCATACAAAAAGTAAACATAAGGTACGGTACTGGACTGAGAACTGTTTTGTGACTAAAGATGACCAACACAGTCTAATAGGTCACATTTTGACATTTATTTATTTTACACATATTTGCTTAAATCTTGTAAAGGCTTTAATATATGAACAGTCTAAAAATGAATGTTCTGTGGTTTCTTGTACTATCATACATTTTCCCCTTGAGCAATATCTTTTTTATATTTGGAATTACTTTTCAGGGTTCATATTAATATAAGTGAGCCATAATATATTCCATATTCTTGGGGGTATTCTTTACTTTTCAGGCTTCATATTATTGAGAGAGATTCTTAATGTATTCCATATTCATGGGAGAATACATTCGCCTTTGGGGCATTGCTCCATTTTCAGTACTTTGTACAGATGATTCCTTATCGCTACCATTAGATGAGAGCTCTGCATTTGAAATAAGTTGTGCCTTCAGTTTCGTGTATTTCTTCTGATAGAATGTAAATCCAAAAGCTGTTACGTTTCTCAGGCCTAGACTATGTGCTGTGCAAAGAGGTAAAAAATAGTGGTTGACATTTTAAATTTTTAAATTTTGATTTGCCAAAGAATATATAATGGATTTCTAGCATTAAGGTTTTATATACCTTGCCTTAAATTAATTTCTAATAAACAGACACATTCCCAAACAACCAGTAACGATAAAAAATGACTAATAAAGTCTAGAAAACCTATCCATTGTTAGGTTTAATTAAAAAAATAATTGTTTGCGTCTTTCGGCTTTTCCCGGTTAGGGGTCACTACAGTGAAACGCTGGTCTGCTAATGATTGGTGGTGGATTTTTACGTACCGGGTTACCAGCCCTGACGCACAATCTTCAACGAAAGCACATCCCATTCACGTATGCCGCCACCCAGAAGACGCTCTAGCTGAGAATCGAACGGAGCAACATCTTGCTCTGAGGTGACAACACTACCGCAGCACCATCACCACCACAATAGGTTAAAAAAATAATAATAATTTTAAGAAATTAAATGTATCATTTTGCTGGCCTGATCTAAAACTATAAACAGTTGATATCTAGCATTTTATAGTGAGAAAATAAATGATGAAAAAAGGTAAAGCAGTTATTTTATGAATAAAGAACTTATTTGCCTTTATTGCCACCATTTTATGTAATGTGTTTATGCTTTTCAGACTTTTTGTTTTCCTTTATTTTATGGTGGGTTGGTTACTCCTTTCCCCTCTTGCACCATACATGACTAAACTTGAAGCCTGATGCCTACTGTATCTTTGTAAATTTGTTATTAAGAAGAATGTCCGTTAAACATTTGAAAAATCATTATCTAGCGACAGATGCTCCAGTAATATAAATTAGATTAGAAATTCACCTGAACAATATGATAGTCCAATATTAAATGCATGCAACGAAATAAAAAGTCCGAAGTTCCATTTTTTTCCTTCTTAATCCATTGTTGTATTTTGCTGTCCAGTAGCTTTAGAGTTTGCTATTAGAGCTGACTAATTTGACATGTCAATGTTAACTTCATATGTCTATATCGGTAGATCTATATTGATTCATATATATATATATATATATATATATATATATATATATATATGTGTGTGTGTGTGTGTTTGTGTTTTTTATATATATAGTTGGACCACAGTTTGTTGAATGAATGCTTCTTTGGCCAATAAAGTGTACTGCAGTTTTTGTGAAAGGTGCTTTAGTCGGCTGTGTGTTTTGTTGACAAAAGTAAGTGACTGTGTAGTATGGGTGGAAGTGTTTGTGCAACTGTGTGTATATTAGAGTTCGAGTAGGGGTTAGTTAGGTGGACTGATGTAATGTATGTGCAAGTGTTTGGGGTTAGGGTTAAATAAGATTTATGTAAGTAGGTAGATTTATTGCTGTGTATGTATGTGTATGAGTGTGTGGTTAGTATCCAAGCTGTGTTGTGTAGTGGTATCGTTAAGGAAAGAGATTTCTAAGTTAAGCTCCATGGCTAGGATGAGGGATGGGGCAAGGTTAGAGGTAGGGTTATGGAGTTGCATGTGGTGGATGCTAAAGGTTTTTGTTAGTTCTCATGCATATGTAAATGATATTATAGAGGGAGTGAAAAAGTGTTTCAGTTTGCGCATGAGAGAGATTTGTACCAGCCTGTACAAAAAGTTGAGCAGGTAGGATGAGAGAAGATTTTGCAAAATTAAGGCATTTAACATATGAGTGACAGCACTGATGTAGGAGAAAAGAATAATTACACGGTGATTCATTGAGCCAGCATAGATCAAGGTATGCTTTATTGTAGCTGCTCATTAAAACTCCAAGATAGACTTTATCATAGGTTTTGTGGTGGTGGTGGGAGAGGGGGGATCCAGCCCTGCTCTCCCCTCTTCATTCACTTAATGATCTGATGATGAAGTCTCTTCCCACTTACGATTTGACAGTAATGATTGCACCCTGTAGAAATACAAACTAATGTACTGCTATAACAAAAATCTAGGGGAAACCACCTAAGATATTAACTACCATTAAGAATGGAAAAGCACCTTAATGTAAATATAGCAGATGTTTTAAAATGAGTGATCATTGTAAGAAGGCAATTCAGATCTTTCTTCTCATTTCTTCCTCTCTACACTTCACGCTATGCAACTTAACTCAAGACGTTAATTAATTCAGTGCCTTTTCCTTATCACATCCCATTTTCAGTCCATCTGGTCACCTCTCATAACCTCCAACACAGCCTATACCTTCTGTAATATTTCTCCATTTCACATCTAATATACACATTTTTCCTTATCATATATCTGTATATCCCACTATTTTTTGCTGCAGTCTCTGTACTGCTTACCCCTCTATTCCCATTCTGTTTCTCCCACTAATCTTTCTTCTTCTTCTTTCATATCTATCCGTTTCACTTTTCATCTATTCTCCAATACCTTGTACTGTAATCTTACATTGCATTATTTTCCACTACTCCTCATTTAATTCTACTTAAAAGCATTACTGTTTATTTAACTCTTCTATTTTACCCCTTTACTGTTGTCCTGAATTATGTTATTTTACATTATTCTTCATTTTGTCCTTTCTTCCCATAGAACTGCATCCCTTAACTAGTACCTAGTTTAGGATTGTCTCTTACTGTCCAATTTATATCCAGTGTGTATAGCTCCTGTGTGTTCCATTTATTAATTGCAATTGTTAAACTAGGATAGATTACATTATATATCAGTGTACTTTATCATAGATATATGTATATACTGTTTGTTAATGTTAACTGTACCTTTATACACTGCTGAAATTTGTATCATATGATTTGTACTTCATGTTTGTATATACACTATTTGGCCTGGGTCATGGCTGAGAAGGGCCCTTGCACCAGTCCACATACCCAGTTAACAAATGTAAAATACATAAATAAAGCTCGAGGTACATTGCTATTGGAGAGACATAGTCAGCAGGAAACAGCATGTTACTGTTCTTCTGGAGGTAGCTGGTGAGACCAGATCCTAAATATTGCATTCATTTCTGAGAGCACAGCTCCACAAAAGTATCAACAAAATGAGTCCGTACAAGGCTTGGCAACAACATGGTGCAGGACTGTTAACAGTGGACAAATAAAGAGGCACTAAATAAACTTAAAATGTGCACCTCTGGAGAATTAAAGAAGAGCGATAATATAATAGGAACATTTAAATGCTTCAGGGAATTAAAGTTTAATAAGACACTATGTTTTCCTATAAAGAGGAATTATATAATACAAAATGGGTGGATATCTCAAGGAGGAGAGATAAGGAGGCCTGCTAACAGGCAAAGTGGGAAAGCTTGGCTGCACATGTATGAACAGGCCTTCCTGGGGAAGCAGTAGAACCACAAATAATAGTGAATTTCAAGAATGCTTGAGATAAGATTAAAACAATTATAATTGGATGTACAGGGAAGAAAGGTAATAGGTTAACGATGAATTTCAACTTACTAAATAGAATAAGAAACAAATTAGGGTAGGGAAGAATTGTCACCTTAAAAAGGTTCTAGGTTTCTGTGTTAAAACCCATATCCAGTACTTTAGGAGCAGGAAATTAGTAATGTGATGAGTAACAAAGCTTCGGCTTTTGTTGTGAGATGTATACCTCTGCAGGCCTTCATTTTATGGATATCTACCACCACGCCCATTACATGTTCAGTGTATCTATTTTCTATTTATTTTTAGTGATTTTTAGCATTTTTAGTTATTTTTATAGCACTGTTATGTATTCATATTTATTGTGTAATAGATCTAGGCCTAAGCATTTGCGTTTTGTGAATGCCCCTTCTAGCATATGGATGAAAATTTACATATGATAAATACCTTTTCCACTATGTTTGAGGCATTTTTTATTTTTTAATTTTACTTTATAGGTGCACATTTTTGTTACTTTCCCCCTTATTTTTGTGGTGTTTTTCATGGTTTTGTAGGTGAGCTATATGATATTATTAGTTCTTTGAGTTTATTTTTAATTGTGGCCTTCCAGGCTAGGGTTTACGTTTTTGAGTTTATCTTTCTTATTAGTTAGGATGTTACATTTTTCTTGATAATTTGTTTTTGTTACCGAAGTTATAGGGCTTAGAAATTAGCCTGGGACCTTTATTTAATATTTTTATGAATGAAGTTGTTGGGCATATTGGGCTTAGAAACTAGCCTGGGTGCTATGATTCATGTTTAAAATTTTGGTCCTGAAATGGCATGTTTAGGCATGATATCCAGTTTTTGTTGTTTGTATACTAGGATCTTTGTGGCAGGTCAGTCAGACTACAGGAATACTTCATTTAAGGCAGACCACTTAGCGGGGCATCCTTAAAAGATGTCTAGGTCACTATACAGTACAAATGTGGAATACACGCACACGCGCACACACACACACACACACACACACACACACACACACACACACAGACACACACACACACACACACACACACACACACACACACACACACACACACACACACACACACACACATATATTGTATATTGGGTAAACAATAACAGAATTGTACCTAGGTTATCTGGTGCCCTTTGCAGTTTCCCAATGTCATAGTCTTCTCAAAGTTGTAAAAAAAAGCTTGTCTGCTCTGAAACAGTAGCAGGCTGTTTACTTCAAATGCAGTAAGTGGCTTGCTGCAGTTAAAATACCACATGCAACATGTATCATTGTTTCAGTAATAATCACAAATACAGTATCAGCATTCCTTTTTGAAAGCCAGTACTGCACTCCCAGACCACTTTCACCTTACAATCTTGCCCTCTAACACTTTGTGCCCAAGACAGCAACCCCTTCATGCACCCCCTTATTGCCTATACCATAAGCAAACTGCTCCCTCCACCCCACTCTTGGTATGCCACTGAAAAGTGGGTGGAATTTTTGAATTTTTATTTAATGAAATTATTTAGGTAAATGAATGTTATAGTATATTGTATTAGTCATGGGTTCATAGGAAGTATTAGGTTAGCTGTTCTTGCAGGCTGTTTTAAGCCTAGCCATTTTCCTTTTTTGTGCTAAAAATAACCTTATTTGTTTATAGATTTGCCTTGTACAGGTCATGGTTGATAATTATATATTACCCCGAATAAGAATAACTAAGATTATACCATGCATAATTTGAGGGGACTCATGCATGGGATAAAGCATTTAAGAGCAGCCTCTGTCCATTGATAGTACAGGGGTCAGTCCTGGGGTAAACTTTCTTTTTCCCCATCCATAAAACTATTTTTTATTATTTATTTTGCATTTGTTGACCAGGCTAGTCTAACTGGATACATGTCCATTTTCAGTAGAGGCACGGGGAAATAAGCTCCAAGACAGAACAATGAAATTAACATGATAACAAATAAGGAAACATTAAACAAAAAATCATATTTACAATGCATATTACAGGTTATCACAGTAAATTCAGCAGTGCAGAATACAGGCATAACATAGCATGCTAGTACAATCAAGATGTCCTAGAGGGAGATAGTATTAAGGTTAATAAGGAAGGAGTAGAAAGGGTAGGAAGAGCAAAGTATTAAGAGACACATAACTAGTTGCACTTGAAAATGGACAGGGATGAACTTTGTTTTATTTGGATGGGGAGTCTGTTCCACAGCAATGGTATCCTTTTGACTTTCTGATGTGTAGTAAGTCCATCAGTAATGAGTCAGAGGGAGCCTTGTATGCTAGATATAGGTCACCTCTTAGCAGTTTGTATGATACTGAGTATAGTGTGAGGTGTTTGAGTCAAGTCCATGTGGGACATTTTGTTTAGGCCTTGTATCCTTTTTGCAAGGATTGTAGTATTGTACTGCTTTTTTATATTTAAAGTTTTCTGGTTTCCGCTATGGTTTCACTCATCATTTCTTTCCTTATAGAGTTGCAATTTCATCATTTTTTGTTTGTGCTGTGCAGTTCATCTATTTCTTTATTATTTTTGTTAATTTTTGTATTAGTAAGATGTCTTTCCTTTCACTGGTTGCAGTATTCTTAACCTTTGAGATTCTCTGCCTCAGCAGCCTGACGTCTGGCCAGTATACAAAAGCCTACTGTTGTTTTAAGGTACGCAGTACATCACACATATCCTCCTCACATAGTGTAGGGCATAAAGGTGACGTCCAGACATACTGCCCTCAGAACTTCTTTGCTGCCAGTCTTAACGTATCTCTCAATCATCAGTCTGAACACCTACATCCTTGCAGCCAGTCCAAATGCCTGCATCCTGTTTGCTGGTCTCTGAGATGTTGCAGATAAGTGGCCCATTGGGGTTTTGTTTCTTATTGACTTTTAGTTGCTTTTGGGCATTAATATCATCCAGGAAGGGTAAATGTCTGTGTGGGAGACAGATTCCCCATAAAGACCACCATGAACAGTGTTTATTTTGTCTAGGTACCTCTCATGACCATAAGTCTTGTTCCATTTGTCAGGGTTTCATACCGAAGACTCTGTGTAGTAGGCCATCTTCCCTAGCATTGCATCTAGAGAATCAGTGACTCAGGTGTCCCACATAGGATACTATGGAAGGAACTTCCTGCCCCAAGGGCCAGCCATTAGGGAAGAAGAGGGTTAAGAAACCAAAACCTGAATCTTCCACTGTCTATCCCCTGCCAGATGTTTCTCAAAAAGTCATTGAGTACCCGGAGGTTCACCCAGCTTTGTAGTCAGATTCCTCTGCTGTGACCGGGTTGGAATCCAGTGGGGATCTGGCTTTCAGCACATCCAATGAGGCTTTGTAGCCATCCAGTTCGGATGGTCAGGGGGAACCATGGTTGATTATTTTTGAGGGGGCTAGGGGTGTTCCTCAGATTTTAGTTAAGGAAGAAGTCCCAACTATGGTTATTGAGTGCCATCCTGGGTAAGAGCTTTCTATGTTTTAAAGGGCAGATGTCCCATTAAAGAAAAAAAAAAAACTAAACATGTCTCTCCTGCTCCTAGGGATCCACAGAGTCAGTGGGAGGCCTTCACTCAGGGCTTTTTAGTGCTTTGATGGCATTAAACCACCTCAGGTGGTTTCTGTTCCAGCTCCCCCTTGATCCTCCACTCCCCTTAAAAGGTCCTGGGAACAGGATTCCTCTGAGGAGTTGGATTCTGAGGAGGAATCCCTTGCTTACTCTTCCCAAATACTTTCTCCTTTGGACTGTGGGTCAGAGGAAGAGGAATCTAATAGTCCTGATACTCCCTTTGAATACATTTTTTTTGGGACAAAATCTCTAGGATGATGTAATTTTTTAAATGGGATAGTGCTCAGGTCTCTGACAGCCATAAGAGGTACTATGAGTTGCTGCAGATGAAATCTCCAAAACTGTCTTCTATTCCTCCTGTTTTGGCTGTTTTGTTGGATGCATTTTCCAATGGCTCTAAAGCTCATGATTCTCTGCCCCCTGTTCCCAAGAAACTCGATAAGTTTTCTAGGGTGCCTGAGGACTGTAACATTTTGTACAAATGCCCTGCTGCTGATCACTCAGTGGTGTTTATAGCCTCTGATAAGCCCTGTCATTTGCTTCCTTCACCCAAGTTACTGCCTTCTGATAAAGATAGCAGAATCATGGAAAGGCTAGGTTAGAAGGCTTACACCTCAGCTACCTTGGCTTTTAGGTTTATTAATTATCAGACCAATATGTCCAGGTATGTGTTGTCTCTCCTTTCTCAGGCTTGTCAGGTTATTTCTAATCTCCCAGACCTTGAGGGTAAAACTTCTCTTTCCTTGCTAGGGGACTTCCTCTCAGGTGGTTCATCATTCTATCAAGTGTAGTTATGATGCAGTAGATGCCTCTTCTAGGGCTGCTAATTTTGGTTCAGTGATGAGGAGGTATTCTTGGCTTCAACTTCAACCACTGCCTGATGATATCAAGGCTTAGTTGATGGATACCCCTCTTGATAATAGAATCTTTTTTGGGGAAGCTATTGCTGGGTTGTTTAAGTCCCTTCAGGATAAGGAGAAGGGCTTACAGGAACTTAAACGTGTTTGTCTCCGCTGTTCCTAAATTTCAAATAAACTACCCCAATAAGCCTGCCTTTATTCACAGGCAATATTGCCCTCCTACTAAAGACAAAAAGAGTGGCAAACAGGCTCCTCCTGCTAAGGCTATTCAGACTTTATGGACTCAGACATTTTACTTTCCAGATAAACCATGTGCTGTCTGACTATCCATCTCTTCTCAGCCAGATCCCTATTTCTCTTCACCTTTCTCTCTCTCTTCTTGTTTGGCTTCAGATTACTCAGGATTCTTGGGTTCTGTCCATTATTTGCCAGGGTTATTTTATGGTGTTGAAGTCATGTCCCCTTTTATGGGCATTCCTCAACCTCCACAGGAGCAACTCCCTTTTTTCACAGAGGTACTTCAACACCTTTTGACTCAGGGTACTATTCAAGACGTGCCTGTGCTCCAAAGGAGGAGGGTTTTTTACTCCAAAATGTTTCTATTTCCCAGAAAAGAGGGTACTTGAAGACCAATTCTAGACCTCTCACATCTAAACACTTTTTTGGAGGTGCCCACTTTTCAAATGTTGTCTCTTCAAACTCTGTTTCCTCTTTTGCTTCCTCAGGCCTATATAGTGTCTCTGGATCTCAAGGATGCTTATCTCCCATACCTCTAAACTGTACTGAATTCCTTGGTAAATACCAGGTTTGAGGACAAAATATTGGGGTGCCATGAATTCCCAAGTGGCCCCTTTAATTGCTAAATTTCCCAGGTTTTTTTGAAGTAGTTTTAATTTGTTCCTGACGTCATCACATGCAGGGCGTGCATGATGATGTCAGCTTCACCAGGCAGACAGACAGCCCTTCAGAATGCTGAGCCATAATTTTAACTTGCAGAGTCAGACAGTCCACATTATTCAGGCACTGCACACCACATCTTCCTCTAAGCATAGCCGGTTTTAGGCACCAACGAACCTTGCGGTCTCTGGGCCCAACCACAGCAAGTTATCTTATCCTGATATTTTGTAACATGTCTGTCAAACAAACAAAAGCTAGTGGCATTCTTGTATACTTAATAAACCACACAGATAATAACTCTTATTTATATCTCCTTTAAAATTCAAAGATATTTCTGGTTGTAGTAACAGTGTTTTGTCAAGTAACCGGCATCAGAATTCAATTAAATATTTTACCACTGACATAGTGCCCCTGGCTTAGTTACATCTTGCTGTTGGACATGTTTTCCACTAAAATTAACTACATAGCCAGATTTAGGTCCATGCTATACCCATGGTTGCAGGGGGGGCCCCCTTAATCATCTTTGACTGTGTTGCGGCTTCACACAGGCTGCTGCTGGTTGGGGAAAATTAAATAAGAAAAAATGCATTAATTTCCTAATTATGCTCTTTAACCCGAACAGGGCTGTGATATGACCCTGTTAGGATTAAGTTGATAATGAACATGAGCAATGTAAGCACTAGAGAGATCATCAGCCCAGAGTGACTTATCACAGTGCAAATTTTGGATTTTAAGAAGAGCTGATACTTCTGATCTTCAGAGATGGTTTTCTCTTTCATGGAGTTTTATAAATACAAACAGAACACTATATGCTATAACTACCAATTCCTTTGCTTAACAATTCAGTACAATCCCAAAAATAATAGTATAAAGGCTCAGAATCAGGACTACATTTTAAATATTACTCTAATTCACATAAAAATGTAATGGAATAACACCTTTTGCATCAACATGTATTTTTGGACAATAAGTATAAAACTCGGATGTCTGGATTGATTGACTATTTGTAATCCTGAATGATTTACCAGCAAATCAATCTTTTTATGAAGAAGAAAGCAGAAGTATGAACAAAATCAGGGAGGGTGTGTGAAATCAGGGACAGTGACGAATATGCATTACTGCTCAATGAGGGAAATAAGTGACTTACCCCTGCTGCTGTCTGACAACTCATAAACAACAGTCACTGATCTGGTGTGGCAGTACCAGTGTTGCACAATATAGGGCAGGATTCACGAAGGCTTGCACGGAGTGTAAGAGACGTGTAAGACTCCATGCAAGCCTCGCGATCCAGGAACAGCCCAAAACTCCGTGTAAGAGACCAGCTAAAACGTCTCTTACACGGACTGGGCGTGGATATGCTAAATACCTCACTTGCAGCTGAAAGGCATGCAAATGAGGTAGAGTAGCGATCCACGAAACAAAAAGCAGCCCGTGTAAGAGCCGTTTTAGCTGCAGAAATGTACTCAGTTGACAACTGAGTACGTTTCTGCAAAAATCACAATGGAGCCATTTCAGCTCCAAATAAAGGGTGCATATGTGTCAGGCAGCATGCCAATGGCCAAATATGTGGGTACCCCGATGCAAATATGAGAAATAAATATTTTTTTTTTCGGCGATCGCTGGTGTTTAAACGCAGCGCAGCCCCGCGCAAATGGACTGCGCTATATAAAACATAAAAATGAAGGTTATAAACCCACAAATGTGGGTTTTATGCAATACATGGATTTACAATGCAGGGACCAGCAGACCAAAAATAACATGGCCACCGTTTAGTGGTTGCTAAGGGGGGAAGCTGAGTCTAAGACATGTAACTAAGCATTAGTAGGCAATCTGATGTAAATGAGTGTTAGGATACTGAATTCCACTGTCACATAGCAAATGAGCACATTCTGAGTAGTGCAAGAGATACATAAGGGGGAGGAATAGAGTAGGAGATAGGTGACATCACAGGGGGGAATGGTAGAAAGAAATGCAGTTCATTGGAGGTCAGTGTTACATGACAGATGTCAGACACAGATCATGGAAAGAGGAGTGCCACAAGATAAACATGGGAAAGTCAAGAAATGGAAGGTGTACACTGTTACTTACACCAAAGTTTCTTGTTGGGCGTGCATGCGCACGTGTGTGCACCATGAGGCGCGGGTAGGACAGTGTGCACACGTGTAAGGCAGACTGAGCATGTGGGAGCGTGTTGGTAGACTTGTAACACTGTTTGCGCTAGTGTGCGCGCGTGTAGGGCAGACTGAGCATGTGGGAGCCTGTTGGCAGACTTGTAAGACTGTTTGCGCTGGTGTGCGCGCGTTTTAACCCAAATAAGCAGATTCCGAACCGTGTAAGCATGTGTGCACACATGTAAGCCACTGTGAGCGTGTTTTTGCTGGTATGCACGTTGCTCCCCCTGAGGAAACAGAAAGGAAAAAGGAAGCAACAGAATTAGTAGGAAGCTAGCAGGGAATCCTACTGGAGCTTGCAGGTGAAAACAATTAGAAGCAGGCAATTACACAGGCAGAATAGTAGCTCAGCCAAGCACTTAAAACTCTGCAAACAGCAGTGCAGGATGTTTCTCTCAAGAGACACTGCAAGACAGGAGTAAGCTATTAGAAGTGAAAACTGAAAAAGCTGAACTCAGAGCAGAAATACTAGGGGCTGCCATAGCTGTCATAAGGAGACATAGGCGACTTGCTGAGGGTGGTGACAATGCAGATGGTGCCAGACAACCCACAGTGAGGAGACGGAGAAGAGTGTACAGGCCCAGGGTCACCTACCACGGGTTACATGAGCTGGAGATAGTAGAGAACTATAGAGTGGACAGAGACCTCCTGCAGCAAATTGTCGAGCTGTGCAGGCCACGCCTCACACACAGAACCAACAGAGGGGAACCCATCCCAGTGGAAACCAAGGTATGTGTTGGCCTAAGAATACTAGCAACAGGTACCTTCCAGAGACCAACTGGTGATATGATGGGGATATCACAGGCATCAGCCTGCAGGGTACTGCACCAGTTCCTGGATGCCATGTCAGCACATGTCGGTGATCAAGTATATTTCCCCAATGCCCGTGAGGTATTGGCCAGCAATATGCGTCTCTTCCAGCAAACAGCGGAATACCCTGAAGTAGTGGGTGCAATAGACTGCACGCACATACACATCAAAGCACCAGCCGGTGAGCAGGGTAGGGCCTACATTAACCACAAGGGCTTCCCCTCCATCAACTGCCAGGTCGTGTGTGATGCCCAGGGCATAATAATGAATGTGTGTGCTGGCTGCCCTGGGAGCTACCATGATTCCCATATCTGGCATTTGACACAGCTCTACCAGACATTTGCCAATGGGGACATCCCACACGGACACCTAGTGGGGGATGCAGGTTATGCACTGGAGCCGTGGCTGATGACACCCATCAGAAATGCACACACACCTGAACAGGAACGCTATAATGAGGCACACGCACAAACACGTAATGTAATAGAGCGTGTATTGGGGCTGCTCAAGTAACGGTTCCGGTGTCTGGACACATCTGGTGGAGCCTTGCAGTACACACCAACTACATGTACCCAAATTGTCATGGTATGTGCGATGCTACATAATATGATCTTGCAAAAACAGCTGCAGCAGGACCAGCATAGGGCCGGGCCAAACATCCCCCCACCATTGCCAAGGCCATCACAGGCAGAGTGTGACTCAGAGGAGGAACAACCTGAGCCTGCCCCAGTAGGCAGAAGGAGGCGTGCCCAGTATGCCCTGACCTTGGCAAAGAGGCAATGCATAGCACATACACTGGCTCAGTAGGAACCCTGGGAATGATACCCCTCTCTGATTCACTCATATAATAACATGGATGCCTAAAATGACATAACCTGCTCTCAAACATGTACAGGGAGTGTAATATGTGCATCCGACAGAATCAGCCCTGCAGCACCACCTGAGGCATGAATGCCATGTGTTAAGTAATGTAACACCATGTACTATATGCACACTTGAGGACCCTGACTAACATCCTACCCTCACCAAGCATGATGCCACAATATGACGATGGGATGATCAATTGCAATAATTGGCTGAAGTAATGCAGTTAGTCAAAGGGGAGCCAATGTGTGCCAGCCTGGGATGACAAGCTGAGCATGACATTATGCTCCACCTGCTAGGGGTGGCGTGCACCTATCAGACCAGGCCTCATGGATACTGGCAAAGGCTGTCATTACCCACAGCGTGCCCTGAATAGGTAAGGCTCAAAACACAAACCCACCTCCATAGGTACCACAAGGGATAAGAACCAAGATGTAATGCTACCCAATGCCAGAAGTCTAAACAGCAAGATGCGTGCAGTGTAAACGCACCCAGTATGGAGAATGTTGATATCTGTCCTGTAACAGAAAACTGGGTCAAGGCTCACAACAGCACCCTAACACTACAAAGTTACACCTCATACTGTGCTGTACAGCCTCAAAACATGGAACAAGCTACAAAAGGAGGGTGACTAGAAATAATTGTCAAGGATAACCACACCCCCATGTTGGTACCACAACAAGAAGCAGCATGGACTAGCCATGGTCAAGTAACAGTGGCTAAAACTGCTTCCCAGTATATAGCTTGCTACAGACTACCATCCTAACACCAGGAACTGCACCTGGCCTATGTTGGAATACATGAATATATCAAGCCCCCCAAGCCACATTATATTGGATGACTGAAAATGCCCAGACATACACTGGGAGCATTATACTAGCACCAACACTGTAGGAGAAAAGTTCCTAGAATCCATAAACCAAAATGCCCAGGGACAACGTACCACTCCCACAAGAGGGGTAAGCATACTGGATGTGATAATCAGCAACATGGGTACTGGATGGCAAAATGAGAATTGTATCCCTCACTGGTAAGACCAGACTATAGAGTAATCACACCGGATATACACATCCTGACCACAGTCCCTGGCCAGAAAACCACAGTGAAAACATGTGTAAAGCATAAATTGCACCCCTCCAAACTGATGTGGAATCCATTAAAGGCCCTGTGCAGGTGCAAAATATGGGACACACCGCAGAACCTGTTATACAGGCATTCCATGAACACAGCCAGGAATGTTTGGATTATGCAATCACAAATAACAACAAGACAAAATGCCATACACGCAGGCATCTGGCATGCTGGACTCCAGCCATTACCAAACCATGAAAGAGAATAAGGAAGCTACTACATGATAGAGCAAACATAAAAAGGGAAGTAATCACTGATCAGTAGTATGGCAATAAAATATGTCCACACATACAATCCACTAAGGCCAGCTACAACAAGTAGAATCTGTGAATCTTGAGGCAATGTTACACCTGCCCCAAGTACACAGACAACCCTCAACTCCCCCCAATAAATACAAATATATGTGAGAGATGCAACCATTTATCCAAACCGGAGGCTGAGCTCCCTCAACTCAGTACTGTCAAAACTAGTCAGGAGGAGAAGGTAACCACACACACCACAAACCCAGTCCCACATAGACCTATCACAACTACAAACCAAACACATAAACACAGGAAAACATTCCCAGAGGCCCTAATTACAAACACACCACACCAACAGAGGCCTCCAAAGCAGACCCCCAAGCAACCACAACCTCCAAACATAGCACATGCAACACATAGTACACAAAGCTGGTGTGTCAAACAGTCACAGGCCAGAAGGAGAAACAACATGCCTGATACAGTTGTAATAGGTGACTCTATAGGCAGACACACTGCTGTCCCACTCACCAGACTGAACAAGGGAAAGGGCACAGTAAGCTGCCTGTAGGCTGCTACAATACGCCACATAACACAAGTACGCAGGTCACCCCAAAGCAAGTAGAAATATGATGCAGTCATTGTCCATGCTGGTGTGAATTACCTGAGATGTACCTCCCTGGACTACATGAAAAGAGACATAGATGAGCTCTCTGAGTATGTACCCCAGGTCGGTATGACACTGCCCGTTTGCAGCATCCTACCCTCACCAAGAATGATGCCACAGTACAAACACAGAATGATCAGCTTTAACAGGTGGCACAATTACTGCTGTCATTCCAAGAGGATCTAATGTCTGTCTGCTTGGGATGTCATGCATGACAAGCCATGCTGCTGTTCCAGGGATGGCTTGCACCTGTTACCCCTGGGCGTCTGGATATTAGATAAGGCTTTTGCGACCTCCATAGAGCCTTATGTAGGCAAGGCTGAAAAGACTAACCCACCACCCTAGAAAACATAAGTGGTAAGAAACATAAGGGTAATGCTGACCAATGCCAGACGTGTAAACTGCAATATGCATGCTCCTGAGGCCCTTCCCAGTATGGAGAACATCGATGTCTGTGCAGTGACAGAAACCTGCTGCAAGCCTACTGACAGCACACCAGCACTACCAGGTTATACCTCATATCATGCTTTATGGCCCCAAAACCTGGACCAAAACATAAAAGGAGGGGGAGTATCCATATTCAGCACAGACACCCATACGTCCAAGTAACTGACAATGCACGAAGCATCGGAGACCACCCATGTGCACCTAACCATAGGCAACACTGCTGTACAGTCTGTAGCATGCTACAGACCACACTCTCACACACAGGAACCTCACCCAGACGTCCTGAAGACACTGGACAGTATGAATGTCCCACCAAATACCAAACAAGGTACCCACAAATTACCACATAGGTGGTAAACCATTATGTGTGGAAGGAGTAATCAGGGACCTAGGGACACAAGTGGACAGTAACCTGTTATGTGACACTCACATTGCCAATGTGGCTAGGAAGACTGTCTATATTGGACACCGTATCATGAAAGGATTCACATCTATGTCAACAGAGGTCATTGTGCCCCTGTACTGTTCTCTTATCAGACCCATAATCTAGTACAATGCCTCATTTGGGATGTACCTTACCTGACACCTGCAGCAGTTAGAAAGACCTCAAAGGTACCTCACCAAGAGGATAAAGGGTCTCAAATATATGTCATATGCTACCTGGCTGTAGACACCCCAGCTGAATGCAGTCACATACCGCCTACACAGAGGCATTGTATGTCTGTTGTACAAGGCCATGTCCAACACAAGAGTAATGGACATACTCCACCCCAGAAAACTCAAAGTCATTGGAGCTGTGAGAGTGAGAGATGTCAACCTCAACACATAATGAAATAGGATGTGCTGGAGGGACAGATACATAACCCAGAGGCTCCCCACACCCTGGAACAGAATCCCACTCCATGTTAGGCAGAGCCCCTCACTGACACTCTTCAACAGGAATATTGCCAAGTGGATGGATGATCGTAGATGTACACTGGGGGTCTTCACTGTGTCACGTCCAGACAGAGGCACAGTAAAGTAAATAATAAATGGCCATAATATTCACATAGCAAGGGGCGGCGAAAGACACACACACTCTGGCTAGGCTTACAAATGCCCTAGGGTGGATAGCCTAGTATGAACCTATGAACCTATGAAGATACTAATTGTACAGGACACTAAGGATAATCCCAAGGCTTACTCAACTGATGGTAGGAACCGTGTTGGTAATTCACAGATATGCTCTGAATCACACAAATATTACAAACAACATACCAAACACACACACATATTGCCAACATACAACCTGACAGGTGCAGTGCAACCCCCCCCCCCAGAATGCAAAATATTTATCCCAGCAGACTGCTGGCCCCCTGACATTGCAGATGTTGAGTTAACAACCAGCATCTACAAAGCAAAACACACAGCAGCAATGGTATGAGATGGTGTCCTGGGCTGAGTCCAACATGGACTCCAAGAAGAATGGAATGCCAAATCACACTACTGCTCAATGTCAGCCTTACCACAGGATATGTACCCAAAGAGCAGTGTACAACAACAGTGGTCCTTCTCAACAAAGGTGTTGCCTGAATGGATACTGTAAACTACCACCCCAGAATCCTGACAACCATGGTCTGTACAGCTATGGAAAGGATCAGCATGTACCGCAGACATAAAGATATTGGGGACCTACTGACATTGGACCCTACCCAGTGTGGCTTTCTGAAGTGCAGATCCTGCCCCTAAACATGTTTGACTCATTTGAAACAGTCATTCAGGCCATTGATGAGGGCAATGTGGTCCACACAGCATAGCTGGACCTTGCAAATGCTTCCATATAATACCCTACGTGTTCATTATAGATATGCTCACCAGCTTAAATATAAACCCCTATGTCAGTAGAGGGGTTGGAAACCAGACCAAGGACAGAACTGACATGGTCAGACATGCTGCAGCCATGTCAGACTACAAACCAGATATAAGTGGCGTCCCACAAGCCTTGGTCTTGGGACCTCCCTCGGTTGGTATATATGTCTCATAGGTACAGGCCAACATGGAAGGACTGTGTCTGAACATGTATGCAGAAGACTACAAACTGCCCACCATATCTGACCCTCCAGCTGACACAAGCATCCCACAAAAGGGCCACATAGAAACAGACAACTGGTGCCATAGCCATGTCAGCAAGCTAATTGCAGAAAAGTGTATAGTCAGCCCCGGTGGATATACAGTAAGTGCCCACCAATTACCACGTAGGTGTTAACCCATTACGTACCTAACATGTAATGAGAGACCTGGGGACACAAGGTGATAGATATCCTGCATTGGATAAACATGTGGCTGTAGTGTTCACAGAAACATACCATATACCCACCTAATCATGAAGATTGTCAGATCTAGATAAGGGGAGGTCATTGTGGCTCTGCAGTCATCCTTCATCAGCGTTACAATTGACTACAATAGCCCCTGTGGGATGTACCTCAGCAGACACCTCCATCAACTGTAAAGTCCCCGACAGTACCTCACCAGGAGTATCAAAGAGCTTGAACAGATGCCATGTGTTGCCTGATTAAACAAACTGCAGCTCCACACACTGCCATACTGCCCACCCAGAGGCAAACTGTGCCTGATGTATAAAGCCATGTCCAAGCTGGAATCAATGAACATGCTGCACCTTGTACAATATAAATAGCAGTGAGCTATGCACATGAGAGACCTGAACCCCAGCACTGACATACATAGGACAAGCTGTACTGCATGATCCATAACACAGAAGCCACCCCCACTCATGAGTAAACTCCCAGTACAGGTTATCCATAGAGTCACTCATCGATTCTCCTCAAGAGGAATTGTGATGAGTGGATGGGAGATGCTAGGCTTACCCTGGGTATCACTGTTATGTCACAGGTAGACGGAGGCACAGTATAGTAACCATGACATATGTCATGGCAAACTCCACTTACAATGTGTGTCGAAGGACAAACACACTCTCCGACTAGCATTAGAAATGGCCTAGGGCACATCGCTACTGTTTGCCAATGTACACCTATGTTGTGGAATACACTACCAATGTTGGACAAGCCTGGTATAAGTAGTTCATATCTGAACATAATGCAACATGGTCAGATATGCACAACTGGACCCTAACCAGGCTGTTGTGCTCACTATGGAAATGTAAAGCAGTGATAGGACTAAAGCCCAGGATACTGTCCACCACAGTGAAAGTACTGAACCAGTACACTATACGGTACTACAGTGTTAGGTCAGTATGAAAGGATGCTGACAACTGTATGCAATGTATCCCATGCAAACCCTGCAGGCACAGTATAATCCCTGTTGTGTTCACACACAAAGCAGTTGGACAGTAACTACACAACATGACACACAACACACAACCATAAACGGGAGATATTGTTGAAGTTCACTCTCATCCACAAATGTGGTGGGCTGCAGAGTTCAACATATGGAAAGCACACACTGGACATGCTCGCACACTTTGATAAATGAGACATATGTCAGACAACATGCCATGGGAAGGCTGAACTGGGCATGCTCACACACTTAGGCCAAATCTCAGTTTAGCAGTTGGCCACACATATTTGGTATGTGTACGTGTTATTCCAGGAACCAACCACATTATAGCAATCTGCCCAGTGCACACAGTTAAATGACTATAGAGACATACGTGATATAGTGGATCCCTCCCATATGCAAACATCTTCCACAGATACACACGTTGTTCATACAAACAGGGAATGCTATGGCAATAAAGACCTGCAAACAGTCTATCAGCAACAAATAATGTGCATCTGACAATCAAACATATGGTTGTAGAGGTCAACACTACTCTGTTTGCCTTAGGGAATGACAGCTTAGCCAGAGTGTGCTTGGCTTCTGCCTCCCCAGTACAGTAGGCTACTATGCCACTGTAAAGTAGGTCACATAAGGCACCATGTGAGGCTAGTGTGCTGTGCCTCTGTCAAGCAGGGACACAGTGGAGATCCCAGGGTTTGAATGTGCTAAGCCACATCCATGTTGTTGGTGTGTGCTGGAAAAGGGTTGCTGAGGACCTCTAACAGTAAGTGGGCATCAGTAACAGACTGAGGGGAGCCTTATCTGCATTGTCTGGACAATTTCACTGTCAACACTGTGTCGTGATGATTATGTGGGATTGAAGTGTCGTGCTGGTACTGTTCAGAGATGTCCTCCCTCTGTGGGCTACTGCTCTGCAATGTATTAGCTCACTCTGTCTGTTGGACAGCTCATATATGGCTGGTGTACACCTGACAGGTGTCCTGTTGTGGAGCAGTCATGGGTATATTTGGGATAGCATGATCAATGCAAACCTTCCACATGCTCATAGAATGCAATTGTCAAGGATTATGCAGAGTGGCCAGTATACTCCCCAGCATGGGTCCTTTGAAGTCTTCCACCCCAGTCTTCACAAGTGTAAAGTCTGCTTGTGATAAATACAGTTTGTTTGCAGTGACAACCTTGCCTGGGGGTGGGGATGGGATATGGATGTCCAGGGAAAGGTGGGTATGGTCAGATATCAACAATGGTGGTCTACCTCTGGTGTGGAACAGTGAGTACCCATGTTGCAGATGGTCAGGTGCAATATGTATTCCCCCTTGTGGCTGTGGTGAGTGGTCTGCCATAGCACATGGACTCACAAATTGTAGTGGCTATAGGGTAATGTTGTAGAGGCCTGAGTAGTTCCCACACACAATATGCCTGTACCTGACGCTAACAACTGGAATGGTGTATGTGAACACCTGCATATCCTGGCACTGTACCCAGGGAAGCAAAATGTGTGTCCTGGATGTGGGAGGGGTGGTCTGGACTGGTTGTGTTGTGTGTTACAGGTCCTGTGGTCACGAAGCATGGTATAGAACATAACCTGCCAGTGCGATGTGCATATCTGACCCTGAAGTAGGTGGCTGCAAATGCATATATATATGCTATCCCCCACCTGACAGGTAGTACTAGATGTACATACCTCTGTAGAAATAATGATGTCAGCACCCTATAAATACTGCAGGTGCAGAACAGATGCCCAGTAATTCGGATAGCGCTCTCTGCTAATGCGTCTCCCTCAAGTGTCATAATATAGGTAGGTAGGTGTTTGAACCCTGCAAATGCTCAGTGTGTGTGGGTGAGCGGGGTTGTTGTGTGTGCAAGTCTGTGTGAGGGAAATGTCCCTTTTGGCAACTGGGAAAACACACTACAGGATGCACATTCCCCTTTCTAAACACTGATGATGTCAGCACCCTATAAGTAAAGCAGGAGAAGGGCAACCTCCCAGTAATGCGAATATCACGCTCGGCTAATGCGTCCGCCTCGAGTGTCATAACATAGTTAGGTAGGAGTTTGAATCCTGCAAATGCCCAGTGTGTGTGGAGGGGGTTTAGTGTGTGTGCAAGTCTGTATAAAATATATGTGCTTTTTGGCAATCAGGAGAACACACTACATGATGCACATTACCCTTTACAAACACTGATGATGTCAGCACCCTATAAGTACAGCCGGAGAAGAGGAACCTCCCAGTAATTCGAATAGTGTGCTCTGCTAATGCGTCTCTCTCAAGTGTCATAACATAGTTAGGTAGGGGTATAAATCCTGCAAGTGTGTGTGTGTGGAGGATAGTAGGGTGTGTGTAATTGCAAGTGTGAGAGAACAGTTCCTTTTGGCAACTACTACAATACACCAGATGCTGCATATTCCCCCAGTAAACACAGGTGATGTCACCACACTATCAGTACAGTCAAACAGGGCTAATCGCCCAGTAATGCAAATAGTGCGCTCCGCTACTGGGTCTATTACTACTGTCAGAGCACAGATAGGTATGTTTTGGAAACCCACAACTGCCACGTGTGTTTGTGTCACACAAAATGCCCATGTGTGGGTTGTTGTTCATAACAATGCATGACATTGCTTAAACCAGCAATGGCAATGCACACATGATGTATGTGTGACACATACACATATATACCTGTGACCTTCAATAGTTCCCATGTCTGACACGTGCCTCAAGTGAATAAATGGTATTTGCACTGCATAACATTATGACTGTGTTTTACTGTGCAGGGGCTGCATGCGGTATGTGTATATACAGTGTGAGTTGTATATGGTATCATCCTAACAGTGGGGGATACACATCTGGTCTGGCCCATATAGTCTACACGTAGTCGATGAACAGGTGCTGCATGTTCCCACCTGTTGTGGGAGTGGTGACATGTTGTTGCAATTCAGTGACTACATGCTGGGAACCGTTCAGCTAGTGTGTTGTTGCTACAGTAATGCTCACACACAATGTTCGGCTGGATGCAGTCCAGCCATATAAAGACATATCTAGAGACCGTCATATCCCCAGTGTTGTTAGGGAGGACAGGTGGGTTTCTTGTGTATGGGAGGGTTGTGTGTGCCAGGCTATGAACCAGAAGGCAGTCCAACACACTGTTAGCTGCACATGGATAGGCCCTGATGCTTTGTGCTGTGCCAACAACCTGGAGGTGTGTGTATCTGTGGTGCCTTGTGATACCTTCCCCCTGTTCATGTGTGGTACATGTGTAGGGGACGACAGGCATGGTATGAGGTATAACCTGGCAGTGATGGGTTGCACCTGTGAGCCGTGAATCAGGAATCTGTTACTGCACAGATATTGCAGTTTACCGTGCTGAGGACAGTGTCCAGTGCATGCATCTTGCGGTGTACACTGCTGGTGTTGTATAGCATTACTGTTAGTGTCCTATCCCGTGTGATACCCGCGGAGGTGGCTATGTAATCTGTGCCCTGCAGCAAAAGGCACTATGTGTGTATCAAGAGGCTTTGCCAATATACAATGGCCCATGGGTGACACGTGCAAGCTGCCCCTTGCAAATCATTGTGGCTTCCCTAGCATGTAAGCACACGCTGACAGCCATTGGATACCCTATGAATGACATTGGTGATTGAGCAGAATGTAGACATAGAACACCCTTCCTACATATTGTGGTAGCATACCTGGTGAGGGTATGATGGCAACCAAGGTCAGGCTCATACCAGCCCATGCCACATGCTGAGAGAGCCCTACTATGTTCCCTATCATGTAGTCCAGGGAGGTATGTCTCAGATCATCCATAGTGGCATGGACAATGACTGAGTCATATGTGTCCATGCCTCTGACTGACCTGTATACATGTGTTATGTGGTGGACCATAGTGCCCCACGGGCATATCACTGTGACCTTCACCATGTACAGCCTGTTGAGCGGGACCCCACTGCACCGGCCAAGATAGGTACCTGACACATCTGTAGCAGGTGTGTTGTGTAGCCCTACAGGCTGTTAGTGTTTGGCACGCGGGATGTGTGTGCCATGTGTGGCATGTGCTCTGTTCCGACTTAACATATGCCTGTGTGCCAGCTACGGAGGTGTGTGATGCTCAGGCAGGATGCTATTCTGAGGCTCCAAGTATGCCCCAGTGTGTTCATATGTTTGGATTGCTGTCAGTGCAGGTCTATGTCAGACTGGTATTGTAGTCACTGTAGTATGACATGCCACCTGACAGGGTATGGCAGTACTGGGTTCAGAGTGCTCAGTCCCCAGATTGGCTATGTGGTTGCATCTCACACATGTGTTGTACGTTCCTGGCCAAGGGAGAGGGTTGACTGCATACATGTGGCAGCTGTGACATTGCCACATGACTCACATATACCACAACTGGACCATAGAGGTGATTCACAGGTTACCTTTGCACATGCTACCATAGTAGTGTGATTGCCATGGTGATTACCAACACATAGGGCCAATGGGGAACAACATACTGAAGGTGAGTATGTGTGGGTGTACTGCTTCTGATTTCATAGCGCTGGCATTTATGACTGCACACGTGGGCAAATGCCAGGTAAGTCATATGCAATGTGTCACAGGCAACGTACATGCGAACAGGACAGACAGTGACGTTCTGTCAAGTGAGACATTGACATACATATAGTACGCTATGCAGATGTCACTAGGAATCCACAGAAGCTCTGTAAATCTGCATTGCAGGTGGAATCAGTGTTCCAGGGAACCTCAAGCAAACATGCATGCAAACAAAGCTACAGTAAGCAGGGCTGGAAGTAGTCCATTGTACAACAAAGAAGGGGTACCACTTCCAGTAGGTAACAGAGCAAATATGCAGGCACTATAAACATGTACCCAGGAATGCACAGCTCAGATGTCCATGGTAAAACTGATATTATTTAATATTTAATTTAATTTAAATTAAATAGGTACTGCACACATATCAACATGCACAAACATCCACATTGCATAGTCGTTGTGGGCAACATGCCACCATTAGTGTACATGTCCATCATTGCGTATTATTACTTGCATTACCTTCTCCCCTGTGCTACCTATGTATGTGGCTATCTGTTGACATCCTTATCACCGGTATGCAATAATGTGCAGCTGTTACACTATGGTACTTACTATGGGTGTAGATAACAATTCAGGACAGTCATACAGTTACTGCATCAGGCATGCTGGGATATACACACATTCATATCAGCACACTGTACTGTTACCAACATGATACTAGTAATACACTTCTATGTAGTCACCCTGTGCATCAGCAACATGTTAACCTGTTCCTGCACTGATGTTGGAGATTGCAGGAGGTGGCACAGTTTCATCATATGCACAGGGTGTGAACTAGGTATGCCTGAGTCTGCCACTGATACCACCAATTGACATGTATTTGTATGTGTGTTGGTGAAGAACAGTAGTACCGGGTGGGGCACTGTTGGTGCAGTGTGTGCATGTATGTGGTAGCCCTAGGTGTTAACATTTCGCATGTGTGTATGCATGCACACAGTTTCACCTCATGGCTGCCATATACTGGAGTTTGTGGACAGCCACAGACTGCACCTGGCAGGTCATACAGATCAGTGTCTGTGGCCACGGACACGGTACCTGTGCCTGGCAGGGGTGCTACGGACCGTATCCGGTACTAAGCCAGACTGGGTACTGTCATCAGAAGCGGGTGTTTGTTGACTGTCCAGAGCCACGTGCACGTGGTCTCCTGGGGTAGTCTGATGACAGCACAGACTCAGCATTGCTGGGGCTGCTGCTGGCACTATGGGGGCGTCCACGGGCCTGTTGTCATCCGCGCCAACTGCCAGCTGCTGCTGTTGCTGGCATACGGCCACGTTGACGCCACAACCGTCCACCATTGCCCTGGCTCATGGACATGTAGTTGTGGAACTGCTGTAATATGTCCCCACAACGTCTGTCTATGACATCGGTGAAATTACGGATAGCATCCGCGATGTCACGCATACTGTCAGTCATGGATGTGCGACATGCTCTCAGCTCCCTCAGACCCTGTCTAGTGTACCTTTCCATACGTGACTGTGCCTGCATGACAGCCCGAAATATAGCTGAGGTTGACAGACCTCTTTGGGCACGTCTGCCAGAGGCAGTACGCCCACGGATGCTCCCACGAGAACCCATGTGCAACTGTCTGTGTGGTACCATCTCAGGACCCTGCCCATGGCTGCTGTGTGGGGAAGCATGTGCCACAGATACCACATTACCCTGGTCAATGCCCACTGTATCCTGTCCATCACCTAAGGACATTGGTGACATAGGATGTACTGGCAGGATGACTGTGCGCAATGATGGGGTTGACAGCTGTGTACTGTCAATTGGCTAACCAATGATGGACCCTGACACACCTTCCTGTGCCATTACACAGATATCATCATTATCAGTACCTGTGGCACCAGATTCAGGTTCCCTGCTGCAGGACACCAGAGCAGCACCAGAACCTGTGGGAGGAAGACAGGAAACACAGTTTACAATGTCTACACAATGTTACCAGTGATGCACACATGCACACATGCACACGTGGACACAGGCACACGTGGACACAGGTACACATGCACACATGCACACATGAACACATGCACACGTGGACACACGCACACATGCACACATGCACACCCCGCAGTATACACACAGAGCACTACTGAGTTACACTATTATTACTAGCACTATCAGGACTATTATAGGTATTGTTAAAACACACTCACCAGCATGGATGGGCTGCCTTGCTGTAACACCGGAGGGACCTGCAGAAATGAGGGGATTAATGTCAGTGGGCACAACTGTGCCATTGATACTGCATATGATACAGTTCAGCTGTACAACAGTTGCCTCTCACATGTCAGCTGCTGATATTGGCAATATCACACCTGCACAATTACATACTATGTTGACAGCTACATACCAAGGACACACCTTACACATGCATAAACTAACAGTGTACAGAACAGTCAAGTGTACATATGGCATATTACCTGCACGCTCCATGTCATGTTGCTGTGTGGCTCCAGCCTCCATCATAATGCAGGTGTGTTGCTGTTGAAGTTCCTGGGCTGGAGCCACGACACTTAGGAGTAGCCCCTCCAGTCTGGTGAGGGGGGGATGTGTGGCCACCCCACCTCCTGTGGTGACCTGTTGCCTGTGGATATCCGACGCACGCGGATGGACATTTCTGATTAAATCACTGCAGTGATGTCATACCTGCTCATATGTCCTATTATGCGTGCCAATGTCATTTACCCTACGGACAAGGTCTTGCCACAGTGCAGCCCTCTCCTGCTGATTCTGGCTGGTGCAGGAAAACAGTATGTCATAATCCCACACCAGGCTCTGGTGTATCTCTTCATCTTCTGCAGCAGAGTAGGCAGGATTTCGCTGATGCGCCATGTCCCTGAAAGAGAACACAAACAGGATATCAGAAAACTATGTCAGCAAAATATGGCACACATACTATACATGATACTCAACTGTAGTGATATACTACTACTCCCATATGTAGCACGTGTGTGTCTCTTGGTGGATACACATGTACATGGCCAGATATCAGTACTCAGCCAACACCTGTGCAACAATACCTGCCACATTCCATACAACATAGTACCAAGCCCCATCAGTCAGCACACTGAGACAGGTCCAATGCACCACCTCACTCTGGGGGTTCATAACAAGGTACTGTATGTGGAATGTCATCCACTAGTGTGATCTGGACACAAAATAATTGGCCTGGATATACATATCCCACCACCACCACCAGCACAGTAGACTACTTTGATATATATGTGAATAGACAGATTTTCACTTGTTAGGACTGAGATGGTATCCATGCAGCCCACTGGGCCAGTGGAAGCCACAACCCACAATGCTGACCCCTTTGCAAATGCTTCCCACGGACATCCCAAAGAATGCATGGAACATGCACACACAATTCTAACCCAGACCCTATGCACAAAGGTTAAGCATCCTGTCTGGTGGACCCCAGCCAAAGACAAATTGTATAACGATAGAAGGAGGCTACTGCAGGACAGAGCAGAATCACATAAAGGGAAGGCATCTATGGTCAGCACTAGTAATAAGCTAGGTTCTCTCATAACAACATCCAAGGCCAACTGTGAGAGGGAAATGGCCAAGGAAACTATAGATTACCACGAGGCCTTCTTCAGTTTTGTTAGACACATGGACCAAAAGCCTCAGATATGCTCAGAGTTAGTACACAACTACATAAAATTCACTGAACCCACAGATATTGGCAACATTCTGGCAGACAGGTTCAGTGCAAATATCCCCCCTCCCTCTCCCCCAAAATAAGAAATACTTATCACAGCTGAATGTAACCTCCCTGTCATCTCAGATGTCCAGGTGAGGGCCGCCCTCAGCAAAGCAGAACACACAGCATCAATGTGACCTGATGGTATCCCTGGGTGTGTGCTACGTGAACTCCAAGAGGAGCTACAACCGCATATAAAACTGATATTTAACCTTAACCTTATTACGGGATATGTACCTGTACACTGGCATACAGCAACAGTGGTCCCACTCCACAAAGGAGGCACCTCTACTGACCCTGGGAACTACCGCCCCATAAGCTTAACCAGCCTGGTCTGCAAAGCTATGGACAGATTCATTATCGGACTCATATACAGTGATATTGGGTACCTACAGACACTTGATCCCACCCAGTTTGCCTTTGTGAAGGGCTGATCCTGCCTTTTGAACCTGGTTGACTATTTCAAAACAGTCACTACAGCCACTGATGAAGGCAAAGCAGTCCATACAGCCTACATGGACTTGCCTAAGGCCTTCAACACAATACTCCACTCAGGCATCATAGACAAGCTCATCAGCTTAAATGTTAATACATATGTCACATGATGGGTTGCAAACTGGTTGAACAACAGAATCCATAAATTCAAATTTGTGGGAGCCATGTCACACTCAAAGCCAGTCACAAGTGGTATACCACAGGGCTCTGTCCTAGGACCCCTCTTGTTTGGCATTTACTTCTCAGATGTGAAAGCAAACATGGGCGGGTTGTGGATGACAAAGTTCCCAGATGACTGCAAACTAAGCGCCATAGTTGTTACACCAGCTGACACACATATCCTACAGACAGGCCTCACTGAAACGGACAACTGGTGCCAGAATTACGGCCTAACACTGAATGGCATGTAATGTATAGTCATCCCCTTTGGGTAAAACAACGTACACACAACTTATCACATAGACATACATATAGATACAGACCAATAACACATATGGAGGGTTCGCAGTATGTAGACTATTAAATTGTTACTTTACATTACCTGTGTTTGTCGCAGCTGGTTGCATTACCGTTAGTATAGGTTCCTGCTGCTGCTAGCCCAGCTTGATACTGACACTGATGACAGCTTCAACTTAGTTTGTCTTAAGTGTGGTTTTTGTTTGTGTTTTTATTTTCTTTTTTTCTTTCTTTTTTTCTCTCTCTCTCTCTGCCTCCAGACGGTGCAATGAAAGTATTACATGCGTGGACTGGGAGTACAGGATGTTTTGTAGGTATCTGCATATGTCCATGTGATGGCCTCTGCACCAATTGTAAGCCAGCATTTGCTAATTGCATGCAGCCAGTTGTGTACTGATTGCAGTTCTCACTGTGATTTCAAGACTGTGCTATAAAAGGATATGTGAGATAGGCATTGCCCTTTCAGATTGTAAGCGCGGGGACCATGCTGGTATGCTGTGGACACTGTTCTGTGAGTGTAAAGGTTAGTATCTCTCTCATAATTCAGGCTGTGTTGTGGATTAACATTTCTCCATTCATCTCTCCTGTTTCCTGTACTGTGTGTATGTACACTGACACCTACAACTATATATATATATATATATATATATATATATATATATATACATATATTTATATATGTATAATAAGTGACATTATTACCTACTAGCTACCAACTAGCATGGCTGTTTCCGTTCACACACTACTATTATAGAACTCCACTAGATTTGACAGTAAATATAGATGACATGCTTTGTGTACTACACATCCTATATTCCCTTTACATTCATTCCTACTATTACATGATATATTTATTGTAGCACAATGTTCTTATATAACAGTCATGGCTTAGTGGTAAGTCATGCAGACGACTCTTTCCAAGGTCCTGGGTTCGGGACTGACAGTGGGATTTTATTTTGCTTTTGAACTGCCTACAGGACCTGTCATTCAGAGTGACTAAGACACTTTTAAGCAGTTGTAACCGGGTTAGTGCTGGTTTGCGCGGAGCTCCCGCATGCACACTGGTGTTCAGCTCCGCGCACACCTGCTTACAACCGCTTAACAGTGCTTACTCTGGCGCACACCCGCGCTATTTTCTTTGAAAGAAATTAAAATGGGGTGACAGGAAAGTGGTGAAAAAGGGGTCACAAAGAGGGTAAGACAGTAGGGAAACAAGCTTGGGTTTTGCAGGAGGGTTGTAGGTAAGGCCCATAGCTACCCATTTCTTCATCAGCAACAGCTGTGCATATGTTTGTAATTTGGTGTGACATTTGAAACCTTCCACCCCTGAGAGAGGTGTCAGGACAACAATAATACTTGTTGTACAGCCAATTGTAATTGACAGTTTCCATGTCCAGCAGACATGTGTGCGAAATGGGCAGCTATGTATGGGGCGTAATTTTTGTGGGTACAGAGTGCCCCTTTTTTTTTTTTCAGGTGAGAGTGGTATGTCAGGTAAAGGAAGCCGGTATAGCTGGGGAGGTAGGTTGGGTAGGTCAACAGACAAGACAAACAAGATGCATACAGGGGGGGGTGTATGACACGTGTGGGGGGGTTACACAATTGACGGGGACGGATGGGTTATCCAGAGCCCATGAGCCCACAGATGGCAACAGTGGAACTGATATCCCCACCCATGGGCAGTTGCCACTGTTCCTTCACTGCCCAGGACGGAGCTGTGCTGGGGGCTGTGTAGGCCGGGCAACAGGCATGCCCGTTAGTTTTGCCACCTGTGCCTCAAGCTGGTGTAGGGGCCCAAGAACAGATTCCTGGATCTCCCTACGCACCACAGTCTGGACGCTACGGAGGGTGAGTGGTGGTTCTCCATCGGCCACACTTGCAGAGGGGGGTCGAGCCCCATCCCCTGCAGCGCTTCCACCCGCAGGTGGCATAGGGCCACCGGAGGAGGGTCCGGACTGGGCACTACTGCCAGGTGCACTCGCCAGCTGAGGTGGGAGAGCACTCGCCAGCTGAGGTGGGAGAGGTGGGTCCGCTGGAACCCACCTTCCCTGTCGTCCTATGTTTTGCATTATGTCATGACAGTTTGGGTTAGTAACATACAATACCATTCGCAATTAGTTGTAACAGCATGCATTAGTATTCCCATTAACCAAACACCCAGATATTCACACCATTGAACAGCGAGCATAACACATGCATAATTTGAACAGAAATACACAGTCCAACAACATGCAGGGTTGATTGATGGCAACAGGCCATCAGGTTTGGATGTATGAACAGGGCAGATGCATCAACGTACATGCAAATATGTATGACCCAACAGGACAAATGTCCAGGGGTGTTAATTGTGATTGCACATACCAATTTCACGTGGAATGGATTATATGTGGTTATAGGGTAGGGTGAAGAAAATATAATTAACACCTTCAAATACCAATATATATGCTGTACATTTCTAATAGCTGCAGATATATACACACTACTGTTCTACCTACAGTTTCCTATGTGATAACTACTTCAAGTTGGTGATAGGACTGTTACTGCTACATCAATATACATTTTATTGTTATTCATACACGTTCATATCTGGCTTTGTTCAGCTACATCATCCTGCTAAATTTGCTTTATATAGCTATAGACAACTGTGGATGTTTGGTATTTCAGACAATCATACTATCTTCATATTGCAGACTGAGAGCAACATATCCAGATTTTGGGATACACATTCCAGCTGCAGCAACATTTTGAACACATTTCGCAGTTTGGTTCTGCTTGTCATATTCATTTCATTCTGTACTGACTGCAGTATACTTTATTCAGGGGTTATTACTACTTTATTGGTGGATTCATAACTCTTTCTCACACTCTCTCACTTGTTTTAATTTTACAATTCAGGATGGTACTTACTTCTAGGCTTTATTGACATGTTTTACCTGTAGTTATTACAATCCTTTCCAACAGTCTCACTTCTGTAATGTTTCAGTATTTCAACAGGGATATTTTTCACACGTGATTTGCTCATCTTCTGCAGCTGTACTTTTCAGCCTGCTGCAGGTTGTGTACTATTATATTACAGGTGGGGCATCTTTATTTCAGACATTTTCATTTTTCTGTTTGGATTACAGACTGCAACACACTTTTGTAATCAAGCAATACTTGCAAACACTCTTACACTGTTACTTGCACATTTTATTACTTAGTGACTACACTGCACTCTTTTGCTAGCTGTCATACTTTTATATTTATTTACAGTTACAGGGAGAGGATTACTGACCTGCCTGGTGGCGCAACTGCACCAGCCTATCGCCATAGGCTCTGCGGTTCACAGAACGGACACCTGCAGCTGTAATATAAATAAAGTAATATTGGAATACACATCTCCATAATATCAGCTAGGTTAATTTCTTACATACATAATTAAATGTAACTTACTCAGTAGTGGGGCGTTGGGCATTTGCCGGGCCTCCTGGATCCAAAGGTTCAGTTGGTCCTGCTTACGTCTCTTCAGGTCCGCATGGTGGTGACGGACTTGCTCACCAGTCCTTGGAATCCCTGTGGCACTAGTGAGATCATGAGCCAACCGGTCCCATGCCTCAGCCCTATATGCTCCCCACAGGACCTGGCCCTGCATGAGTTGGGCCTCATGATTGTGGACAAGGAGCCAGACCATATATCTGGACTCCTCAATGCCCCACCTCTGTGCTTGGAAGCAACTACCCTCACCTACTCCTGACATTCTGGCTGCAAGTTAGTTCTACAATCGGTTATGCTGTGTATTCCCGCCTATGGGGCTTATATATGCCGTTTTTCCCACACTTATCTGTGATTGGCCATTTTGGAATTGTATCAGCTTCACAAAACCTGCTTTGTCATGCTCCTCTTTCTATTCATTCCTATATATTTGTTATTACTACATTTGTAAGTGCAGCTGTCATGGCTTAGTGGTTCAGTACCTTGACTATGGTGCATGGTATCCTGGGTTCGAACCTGGCCACTGCTTTTTATATTTTATGACTGTCTAGACAGGCTAGGGGGTGTGTCTGTGTAAAGGCAGTTTTGTTACAGCTTGCTCAACGTTGCCCGTCAGTTAGCTTGTTGGCACGGTGCGCAGCTCCGCGCAAACGGGTTACGCTGGTTTACACTTCATTTGGCTGTCAGCACGCATATTACGCTCAGCTAGGGGCACACAGTTTCAGCGTGGTAAACCACCGCTCACCTACGGGCACTCATTTTGCACCTGTTAAACCACTGCTCACCTACGGGCAGATGCACTCAACTTGTTAAGCTATAGCTCAGCTATGAGCACATCTGGCATTTTTTATTATTTTGTTATCTCACATTTCTTCAAAATAAATGGCCTGTTTCATTACATTTTTACATAAAATATAATTTTATATGTGTACATATATGTCAGGGACTTGTTTCGTGCTTATTTCACTAAAAATAAAATTTGATGTTGTGGGGGCTCGAACCATGACTGCCTGCTCTTCAGCCAACGTCTCTACCGCTACGCTATTGCTTTTTGGCTTATTTTGCATAGTTAGTTCTTATATGCTTTTCCACTTACTGCTAACTGTGGCTGAGCTACGGCACGCCAGCATAAGCGGGCGCACTCACGGGCAAACATCTTTACAGTTAAAAAAATATATAACATGTTCATTTATATAATTTTATGTTCATAGTCTGTGGGGGCATGTGTTGTGTTGTGTTTATTCACATTTCTATGTACTCTGTCGTGGGGGTTTACTTTGGGCACTTTTACTCTTCTGAGGGCGTGTCCGCTTGCAGGGCTCGGCCTACGGACACGCCCCCTACTGTCTTCCACGGACCATGTTAGCCTTAGCCATATGCATGACATGCTGACGTCACACCGTTTAACTGCAGCCTCCGTGTAAGCCTTGTATCTCTTACACGGAGGCTTCGTGAATCCTGCCCATAGTGTTATTTGCTGAAATAAGTACAAAACTAGTATTGCTATGGCTTATGCTTTTGTGTGTCTGCTTATGTGTATAAAAAATATCACTGATTTTTATCTGTGCATGCACCCAATAATGCCAGGACACAGGCATTATTCTTCTGGGTATCAGTAAAAAATGTACCTAACAAGTAATTATATTTCAAAAGTAAGACATAAAATATATCACAGAACATTCAGACACTTAGATCTTGAAGTGTGGTGGCTCCCACTCATCAGACTGTATAAATGGATACTGAGGGCTCTCTTAATCATCCTTGACTCTGTGGGGACCCTCACAAAAGCTACTGCTGGTTGAAGAAAAATTAAGACAAAAAATGTATCAATTTTCTGATTGATCTGTGTAACATAAACAGTGCTGAGATATGACCCTTTTAGGATAAAGCTGATAATAGCCTCTGGTTTCAACCACACCCATTCTAAAACCAACCCTGCTCAAATGTGTGTGTACAGAAAGCTGCTGTAGGTTATGGGGGGGCTGGGGATTGTGTGGTTATTACAACTTTAGTTTTCATCACAGTCAAACCTTAGACGTGTACACATGAAGTCATTATAGCTTGTGTTTGAGCTGAGGACAGTGTGGTCATTGTTTATTTACTTTTCTCACAGACCTCAAAGGTATAACAGAAGGTTACAATTGCTTGTGTAGGGGTAGTGTACTGTCTAGGAGAAACAAATTAGAATATATTACTGAAATCATTCTCACAATCACACATCAGGCACATATACATGGGGATGACTGAGGGTTAGGGGTGAGGAAGCATGCTATGTATACGTATATCAACAGTCACTTGAAATATATGTCTAAGGCAATTAAAACCTCAGCTTTCATCCTAGTCTAACACCAGAGGGATGTATACACAGTGACTGTCTTTTGTGGAGGATTAGGGAAGGAGGCAATATTCCCAGATAACACCTATGTATTCCCACAACTGGCTTGTTAGATTATTGTGAGCTACTAGTTTGTCAGCTTTGAACATTAAGCCTTGGGCACAACTTACGTCTTCTTTGATAGAAAGAAAAAAAATAAGACTGAAATTCTTTTCTTTTTCATGATTTTTCTTTAGGCCACCATTAGGGTAAAATCCTGACAAAATGCTCTAAAATGCATCCCAGGGCACATATATAAACCCTATGACTTTGGGGGCACAAGCCTAATTGAGTTATTTCCTAAATGGTTATTACTGTACTGTCTTGATCAGGAAAGATGTGCTGCAAGGAAGCAAGGAAAACTAAAGTTGAACAGCAATAGTGGATTTCTTTCCTTAATTATAATTTCTGTTCAAGCCATTATTGGATGAAAAGGTTGTGTAAAAAGAAAAAAAAAGAAAATGCACTTCAGAGTATATAAAAAGTTATGGCTTCTTGACAAAGCTGAGAGTAAGGCAAAATGTGAGTAAAGGAAGAAAAAAGTAATGTGCATGGTATGGGTAACCCAAAAGGGAGGGGAGATCAGAGGAGAGGGCTGGAGGGTGTGCTGGGGTGTGAAACAGTAGGCCTCGTCATCACTTCATTTAAGTACAGACCTGTACATAGAGTTGTTGTAATGTATCACTGTTACAACTAAATGCCAGTAACTGTAAGTGTCTCTTTGTAAGACAGGTCAACAAAGTGTGGTATATAGGCCTGTTGTAATGTAAGAGCTTGTAACAACAGGTCTGTCTGTGTGTACTACTCCTAAAAGTTTGCAGCACAAACTAAAAGGTTTCTTAGGAGGTATGGCACTGACAGGATGATACTTATACTGGATGTGCCACGGAGGCCCCCAACTTGACATTTGCTGGGGGCCCCCAAAATGATAACACCAGCCCTGCCTCCAAGTATTGTAAGGCAGGCTTATTGTCTTTTAAGTATGTATGTAGATTTGTTTTCTTATGATTCTCAGTAAGGTGTGTGTCTGCATTTGTTAATTCTGTGGTCCATTACTATTATGGCAGATTGCAGTTAAGTGTGATCCATTACCATTATGGCAGTTTGTAGTTAAGTGTGGTCCATTACCATTACAGCAGTTTGTAGAGAAGTGTGCTCCATTACCATTACAGCAGTTTGAGTTAAGTGTGCTCCATTACCATTATGGCAGTTTGTAGTTAAGTGTGGTCCATTACCATTACAGCAATTTGTAGAGAAGTGTGCTCCATTACCATTACAGCAGTTTGAGTTAAGTGTGCTCCATTACCATTATGGCAGTTTGTAAGGTGTGTGTCTGTATTTGTTAATTCTGTGCTCCATTACAACAGATTCACATTTAAGTTTGTAAGGCGTGTGTCTGCATTTGTTAATTCTGTGCTCCATTACCATTACTGCAGATTTGCATTTAAGTTTGTAAGGTGTATGTCTATAACTGGTGGTTAGAGTTATTCAGCCTCAAACCCTGTACCTTAGGCACAAGGAGCAAGAGCCTAAATTCTCTACCCATACCACCACCACTTATGATTCAAGAAGTTAAGTCTATAGTTCTCAACTGTCTGTTTTACAGAATGTCTGGAATGTTTGGCTCATACTTGTGGTCTGTTCCTCTTAAAATTTGTGGTTTTCTGGCAAATCAGTGAGAACTGAATTCACTAAATAATGATAGCCATTTAAGTTTCATTCCTCCTATCTTTCAGGAAACACATGGTTACAGAAAATATTTTATTCAAGCAACTTTTTTTAAGGTTATACAAACAATGTTTAAAATATGTCCCTGGTTTTGTGCCTTTGTCCATCCAATAAATGTTGGCTTTTTCCAGAGTTCTTGGGCTGCATAGTTCTTCAGGGGGAGAGAAGTTTAGTACTGCTTATGCCAAGTCTGTTTGTGTTTGTTGTTACTAGCACAGCAGGTGGAATGCTTGCTTTTGATGCAGAAGGCTGTGGGTTCTACTCCCACAGTATGTAGATGGATTGCTGATACTGTACTATGTTCTACTTTTAAAAGGGGTGGATGCTGCAGTCCTGAGAATGTCCTCTTTGGCAGGGATACCTAGTAACTATGAACCTGTTATCAGTTTGCCATCCATTCCCTTTTGCAATATTACTAGCTTCTCATTTTTTTAATGTGACATAGGCAATTTATTCCTTAAGGGCAACATGCACTTTATTTGTAGATGAAACAATGAAATATAAAGTTGTTTGCTAGCAGCAACCCCTTCATTAGTTACAGATCTCTTTAATGCGGAATTATTTAAATGACTTTTACTTCTGCAGGCATTGTGCATATTTACTGATACTAGTGGATTGTAGACATTTGAGCAGACTTTTATGATAGAAATGTTCTGAACTGGGCAATTTTGTTATTATTGGTTCATGCATTTTATTTCATTGCTTACTGGAAAAATGTTCAAAAGAATAAATTTAAAACTCGCTCTAACAAGTGTGCTGTATTATACAAGGAATATAATTTAATACAATTAGGAAAGTGTATCAAAGAACAAATGTATGATTTGAAAACAGCCCAAAGGTAATCTTGATCTGCTACTGGCCAGATGCATTTTCTTTGAATGTGGGTTTCAATGCTGTTTCAATGCATGTGAGTTTCAAGAGCAGAGAAGTTTTAATGCTAAGTCTATTTTCATTGTGAGACTGTATTGTTTTGTTTAGCAGATGTCTATAAAATGTAAAATAAAAGTTTTAAATGAAATCCAAATAATCATTGTAGAAGTAAAGCAGTATGCACATTACAATGTTTGTGGTAAACGAAGTGAAATAGCCAAGTAATGGGACATTGGAATGGCTGCTGAAGGGGGGGGGGCTGTGTATGGGGGGGCACATTTGACCATGATTTTGTTAGGGGGGATGTTCGGCAAGCTTAAAGACAGCCCCGGGTGGCACAAACTCTAGCTACACCACTGATCAATAGGCCATTACTTCATCAATAGGAATGACTTTTGGAGGTTCTAACAAACTATAATATTCTTTTGCTAAGATTAGAATATTGCCTACCAGTAAATGCCCTACTTTTACCACAAAACCAACATACTGCAAGTCACCAAAACAAAATCTTAAGGTTCATCAGCTACTCCCTTCCCAGTGAACATCATTGCTACACATTTAAAAAAATGATTACCATTTACTACAGGATCTGGAGGGGTGGCCATATTTTGGTTGCCTGTTCTTCAGTTTGTGTTTGAAATTTGGTATCCCATGATTCCATTGGAGTGGGTGGGGTTGCACAATTATGTATGCACATTTTATGTTAAGCACCGTACAGATTTGTACCTATTTTTCATGGGCCTCTGTCCAGATTTTTGATTTTTCCAGGTTGAGAGGTATGTCATCTCCATATTCCAATCCAACTCCTTTTCAGGAAGTTTTTGCATTTCTCTGATGCTTCTTTGCATTTTCAGTTCTCTGCTTTGCCCTTTGGCCTTTCTACTGCCCCAAGGGGTATTCACCAAATGTCTTGCTCTTGTGATTGCATTTTGCAGGCTTCAGCAGTTCCAAGTGTTTCCTTACTTGGATGACTGCTGATTTAGGCCTCTGCTCCAGAGATTCTGTTGCAAAATCATCATTTTGCATTTCCCTGCTTCATAGCTTGGGGTTCACAATAAACTTCAAAAAGTCTTCTCTGACTCCTTCTCAGGATCATGTTTTTCTAGGATGCAGGATTCAGAAGGTGACTATGTTGGCATCCCTGCCTCTTCCCAAGCCCTTAACTCTCATCTTCCTCTTTCAAACTCTCCTTCCTCTAGCCTCCATTACAGCCATGGAGTTTCTGGGAGCTCTGGGATTCATAGAATCCACCATCCTTATGCTCCCTCTGGCCAAACACCACATGAGAATGTTTCAGTGATTCCTGAAGACAGTTTGGTTTCAACACGCACATCTTCTAAACTATGTAGCTCCTCTTCATGCTTGTCTCAAGAAGGAACTTCTCTGGTGGATCCAGCAGTTGTCTCTAAATCCAGGGCTCCCTTTTCATTTCCCTATTGCCTGTCAGGAACTGTCCATATAAGCTTCAGATGTGGGATGGGGATCAGCTTTTGGCTTCCTAAAGCTATAGAAGGTGTGGTTACCTCTTCAACAAAAGGAGCACATCAATATCAAAGAGATGAGAGTGCTTCTGATGGCTCTTGATGCTTTTCATCCTCTTTTTTTCCCCAGGACCTCTCAAGGTGTTTACAGACAATACCACAGTGATGTGATATATGAACAAACAGGGGAACAAGATCTTACTTTGTTTGCTGGTTGGCAGTCCTGGTATGGGATCTTGTTATCCAGTATCAAGTGACTCTTCAGGCAGTTCACATTCCCTCAGGCCAAAACATTGTGGCAGATACTCTGAGCAGGTTTTTAACTCAATCCCTTGAATGGATACTTCATAAGGATGTGTTTGTAGACATTGTCCATCAGTGTGGTACTCCTCAAGCAGATCTATTTGCTTTCCCTCTGAACCAAGAACTTCCTCTATTTTGTGCCAGTGTCCCAGGTCTTCTGGTGTGGAAGGTGGATGCCCTCTCTTTTTTTGGAAGGGGATGTTTTTTCGTCTCATTCTAAAAGTCCTGTTCAAAATTCAACAGGACACTCCCAAAATCTTGTTGATGACTGCCTTTTGGCCAAGACAGCATTGGTTCCCTCTTCTTCTGCATTTAGCCAAGTGAAATCATCACAAGTTACCTCACAGAATGGACCTAATCACACAAGACAAGGGATCTCTCATCCATCCCCACCTGTCCACTCTTCAACTGACATAGGATTTTGATTCCGCATAGACACCTTTTTTTCAGAGGATGTGCTTAGGGTTCTGCATGAGGCCAGGAAACTCAATACTAGGAAATCCTGCTTATCCAAATGCAAGAGGATTTCTGTTTGGTGTCGCTCTCGTAACCTGGATTCACTTACTGTGGATGTTCCTTTACTTCTTTCTTATTTGTGTGAATTGCTCAATGCTGGTTTGGCCTGTTCTTCTGTTAAGGCCCACTTATCAACTATCTCTGATACTGATAAAACAATAAAAGCCAGAAGAAGTAGCTGAATTGAACCCCCTCAAAGTATTGCAGGCTGCAAATCACCACACAGTTGTAGAATGCAGAATCCACTTTATTAACTTCAGACAAAAAAATCCAAGGATGAGCGCTTTCATCCAGAAAAATCTAAACTTCATCAGACAATTCACCCCACATAGTTACTTCCTTCTTATACAGTTCAAACAGGAAGTTCCACCCAGTTGTAAACTAATCAATTATGTCATTAAAAGCACAATATTTACAGTCACTGAATTTAAAAAGCAGACAAACTATACAAACTGAAAAAGTTCATGGAACACACCACCCTAAAAACACACTATATATAAACACTGCTTCATAAAAATGATAATTTACAATAAATATTTAAATATGTTGAATGTGTTAAAACAATAAATATGTGTGATTAAATACTAAAAACTAGATATAGTAGAAAATGTTAAGAGAAATAAATACACTTAACATAAATACTGAACATGTGATATTAAAATGTTAAAATGTTAAAATGCATAATGGAGAAATATATATATATATATATATATATATATATATATATATATATATATATGTGTGTACATATATATATATATATATATATAGACACACACACGCACACGCACACACACACACACACACACACACACACACACACACACACACACACACACACACACACACACACACACACACATTTTATCTTTCTAGTGCCTTTAGTTTTAAAATTGGGCTAATTGAAATATGCTCATTCATGCCTGGCCAGTTCCATGCATTCAAATGTAATTGCCAGTATAATTCTCTTTTCTAAAGTAATAGTGACCATGCACCACCCCTCATGTTGGTACTGATATTGTCTATAATAAAAAATTGGGACTTATGGTCCTTATACTCCATAACATGTTTGCTAAGAGAATTTGTTTCTTTGTTATTCCTTATATCATATAGGTGTTCGTATATGCGTTTTTTTAACTTTCTATCAGTCTTGCCCATGTAAAAGCAAGAACAGGTGGTACACATGGCACAGTAAATCACTTTCTCCGAATTACAGTAGTATTTCTGATTGATTCTGATTTCAGTATTATTAATGTCAAAAATATTGCCTTCTTTAATGTAACTGCAATAGTTACATCTGCCACATTTGTTCATAGAACCTGACCTGTGGTTTGGGTAAGAGTTACTACTCTCAAATATGTTTTTCATATTCTTGCCTTTCTTATATACTATAATAGGTTGCGGTCCTATTAGTGGTCTGATGTTCTTGTCATGTCTCAAAATAGACCAGTTTTTTGTTAAGATGTTTCTTACTATGTAACTATCTTGAGTGAATACAGTGATGGAAGAAGTCTTATAATCATTCTTACTTGCAACATTGTCAGTTTCTTGATTACTGGTGAAAGGCCCACTGTCAGTCATACTACAAGAAAGTAAAGGTACATAAAACCCACACTCTCTCTTGTTAACCACCTCAATCATTATATCACTAATGAACTTACAAGGATAGCCTCTTTTTTGAAACATATTTTTCAAGTTGTCACATCATCTCAAACTCAATAAAGACAGTACAGATAGACCCACATATGTGCAGGTACTCAGTAGAAACCTACCAAAAGTCCAGAGACCTCCTAAATGTAAACAAAGTGTATACACTATTACTCAAATTAAAACAACTACACATAATAATGCACATAAATGTGTCTCAACTAATAAGCCCCTAAGGAAAAAACACCTCTAAACCTAATGTGCTGGTCATAGGCGACTCCATAGTGAGACACACAGATGTACCCCTCACCAGGACGGATAAGGAGCAGGTCACAATCAGCTGCCTGTCAGGTGACAGAGTCCATCAGATCGCACATGCACTCAGGTCACTCAACAACATGTACTGCTATGACTCAGTCTTAGTTCATGCTGGGGTGAATGACTTGAGATGTTCCTCTCTGGACTATATGAAGAGAGAGACATGACAGAACTCTCAGATTATGTGTCCCAGGCAGGTATGATCTAGCCCTAAGCAACATTCTGTCTTCACCCAGGATGAGGCCACGGTATAAAAAAATGATCAACTTCAACAACTGGCTTAACTTCTGATGTCAGTCTAGGGGGATCCAGTATTTGTCAGCCTGGGATGCCATGGTTGATGGGCCACACTGCTTTGCCAGAGATGGACTGCACCTGTTTCCTCTAGGCTTCCAGTTACTGGCAAAGGCACTTGCCCCCCTATAGTGCCTTTTTTTATGCAATGTCAAAACAACAACATTGCCAAAGTAACAAAATCCTCCAAGGCAAATGCAAGGTTCTGCTGCTTAATGCTAGAAGTCTACAGTAAATATGTAATTGCACTCCCTGGAAGCACTCCTCACCTTGGAAGATGCTGATATCTGTGTAGTCACTGAGACATAGTTCAAGGACATGGAGAGCACCCTGGCTGTGCAGGGCTACAATACTTTCCACACATTCAAACCTCAAAATGAGCATGAAAAAAAAAAAAAAAAAGTGAAGGAGTATCCATCTTCATTAAAGCCAAGTCCACCTTGAGACTGGTCAGACATGATGACTCTCTTGATCTACTCCATGTCCAATTAATTCTAGATAAAATACCCTACCAAATCATTGCTAGCTATAGGTCCTCCACCATGAACCAGGAGAAGCACACTGCCTATTTGGACTTACTGGAATCACTCTCCATACAGCTCAACACCCTAGTTATGGGTGATTTCAACAATCCTTCCATCAACTGGATGACATACATGAGTACAAGCATGTTTGCCCCTAGGTTCCTGGACTTTGCCAACTCAAATGCTCTGGAACAGATAGTTTGCACCCCCACAAGGGGGTCTAACATCCTAGACATAGTACTCACTAACATGGAGAGTCACTGCACTCCCCCCAGTTTGCGATGCCTTCCCTGGTAAGGTCAGACCATAAAACTGTATCATTCAAAGTAACTGTTGGACCTGATGCCCTCACAGGAGCAAAAAACTGAAGAATTTTTCCAAAGCAAACTTTAGATTACTAAGCATTGGTATAAAAAGCTTTGTACCCCCTGTACTCCCCGACAGCAAGGACTCCTATGTAGAGGTGTACTCACATGCCCTGTACAGACACTTAGGCAGCTGTATAGACTCAGCTGTACCTAACCAGATCAAAAACAGGTCCTCCCGAAAAAACAAGCCACCTTGGTGAACCTCAAATATAAACAGGTTATATAACAAAAGGAAGAAACTGATGTCTAAGAATAAGAAGAGACTGACTTAGCAGAGGAATTCCCTCCTCAACTTGAACAAGCAAATCCAAAATCTAGTGAAATCCTCTAAAGCTAAGCATGAAGCTAAAATAGGATCCCTAGCTAAGAATAATCATAAGGCATTATTTAATTATGTCCAAAATCTAAAAGGGAATGCCCAGCTATGTGCAGAACTGGTACTAGATGGTACCATTCATACTGCACTAGAGGAAATTGCCAACATGCTAGCTAACAGATTTGGTGCAAACCTCACCCCCTTGGCCCCACTGGCCATACTCCAAAGCATAGCAGACACTAGTCCTGTGCCTAATATCTCTAGAGATCAGGTCTTATCTGAAGTCTCCAAGGTCAAAAACACTGCCTCAGTGGGTCCAGATAACATCCCAGTGTGCTTATTAAGTAGTCTAAAACAGGACCTAGCAGACCCACTTAGTGTTTTGTTTAACCATAGTCTGAGAACTGGATTTGGTTAAGTGGAGTGGAGTGGAGAACAGCAACAGCAATTCCCTTGCATAAAGGGAGACTATCAACAGACCCTGGGAACTATAGACCAATAAGTCTAACCAGGCTCATCTGCAAGGCAATGGAAAGAATCATCATTGACCTTATCAACAAGGATACAGGCAACCTTCAAACTCTAGACCCAACCTAATTTGGCTTCATTAAGGATAAATCATGCTTATTAAACCTAGTAGTCTTCTTTGAGAAAGTCACCAAAGTCCTGGATGATGGTAATACAGTGCATACCACATATCTTCATATCTTGATATGGTCAAGGCTTTTGACCCAATCCCCCCACTCATGTATCATTGAAAAACTCTCTCTTATTGAAACAATGCTAATTTCATGAACTTTAATTATACTTTGACTTAGGAATAGGGTCCATTCCCATCATGGTATTAGAAACTCAAAAGATTTGGATATATTAAAAACTGGAGATTAATCCTTATGTCACTAGATGGGTAGCCAGTTGGGCCACTGACAAAAGACATACTGTCAGAGTTGGTGGCATCACCTCTACCAGTAGACCTGTCACCAGTGGCATACCATAAGGTTCTGTACTGTGCCCTTTACTATTTCGAATCTACTTCTTGGAAGTCCATGAAAGTAGATGGCCTTTGGCTGACTAAGTTTGCTGATGATTGCAAATTGGAAACAATGACTGAGTCCCTCAATGATGTTAACATACTACAGGAAGGGCTAACACAGACCAATGATTGGAGCCAAAACCACAGACTAAAACTAAATGCAAAAAGTACATTATTATTCCCTTTGGCAAAGTAGAATTCCCCACTAACTACAGTATCGATAGCACCCCCTTAAGCTCAAACCAGTGATGTGAGACCTGGGAACAGAGCTAGATAGCAACCTGAACTTCAACCACCGAGTTTCTACCGTGGTAAGGAAAGAATTCTATGTTGCGCACCTCATAAGTAAGGGTATCAGATCCAGGTCTAATGATGTTATAACCCCACTGTACTCGACCATTATCAGACCACTAATAGAGTACAATACTCCTTTTTGCATGTACCTCAGCAGACACCTGCAGCAGCTGGAGACCACAGAGGTTCCTCACCAAGAAAATACATGGCCTCCAAACCATGATGTACGTGGACAGACTAAAAGCCCTGTCAATGTACTCTGTATCATATAGGCTGCTGAGAGGAGACTTGTGTCTGTCCTACAAGGCAGTCTTTGACCCTGCCCTGAGGGATATGCTTCATATTTGCAAATCTAATGGCACAAGGATCACTCACTTTAGGGATCTAAACCTAGCCTGTGACATTAATAGAACAAGCTGGAGAGACAAATATGTCTTCCAGAGACTGCCACTCCTCTGGAATAGACTTCCAATCCATGTGAAGCAGAGCTCCTCACTGACTCTATTCAAGCGTAACCTCGCAACCTGGACAATTGGATGGGAGACCACAAATTTACCCCAGAGGTGGCTCCCATGTCCCTCATGGACAGGGGGACTTTGTGTTGACCATAGACAAACTCTGCAAAGTATGTCCACTTAATAAGGACAATTGGGGCAACTTGGGATTTACATGGCTAGGCTTGTAAGAGCTCTAGGGTCGCTAGCCTAGCAACCTCCTATGAAACTATGAACATGCAAGTGCATTCATGACACATCACATATGCCTCTTTTTGTGGTATCAATGGTTGATACACCTCTCTCTCTCTCAGATCTGACCCTGGCACATGTTTGAGTCTGGTAAGAGGTAAATGCTGAGCATGCCAGTTAATGCTCACAAGACTTATTTCCACAAAAATAATGATCTGTATTGCATGACTTCATGCAAACATTTATGTATGTATTTTATTATTTTGTTCACATTCTAGGGCTTTAAAGGAGATGAGGTGTTATTCATCAATTCTTAATGTGTACTTTGCTGTAAAATCATCCCAATGTGTGAGTGGGCCTGTGTTATGATACTTTCTTGTAGTTTCGTGATGGGTACTTGATATTATTGTAATCTTTGCTGTACTTCCTTATGAGCATGCCCAGTATAAAGATGTATTCAATGTGTGCTGTTTAGCACATAGCTCAATAAGTAATCAATGTCCTGAGATATTTCTTATCATTTGTTCTTCTTTTGAAACAGAAATAGAAATATAATTAGCCTCTGGAAGTTTGGATTTGCAGGTGCCCATACAATGTACTTATTGACCTACACACAGTGGATAACAACATTTATCACAAATGGTATATGTGAAATGTAAATTGTTGACAGGTCACTTAGTAATATATCAGTTCATAAAAATAAAATCAGAAACTAGCTCGCAGTCACCCCAGGCAGTCAGCAAACAAATAGTATAAAAAGCAGTCACGTCTCTTCAGACCCTGGTTCCTGGGATATCAAATCCAAATGAAGTATAAATTCACTCTCGATTTAAAACACAAAGTAGCAGTTTTATTCAGGTACACAATTGGCAAGCGCTTTCGCTATCAAGCTTCATCAAGCCTATAACAGTCAAATCTAAAATGAGGCTTATATAAAAAATTCAAAAAATGTCAATCAACACAATTAATCAAATAGTGAAATAGCCCCTTAAAGGCATCAGCTTCATAAGACATTTCATGAATCAACAAAAATTGAACAGATGCATTTTAAAATCCAACCATATCTAAACATATATATATACATATATATATATATATATACACACATACATAAAAAACAATTATATATGCATATATATAAAAAAGGACATATATCGCTTACTTAAAAACAAATACATTTATACTACATAAAAATATCATCATAAAAGGTTACGAGTCCTATTCATCAAAAATCACACTATATCTATTTTCTGTGTCTCCTATTTTTAAGGGCAGGTCTAAGAGGAACCCTATCATTGAGACCTGGGGGGATGTGTGCTTGTGTTTTTATAATCCATTTTGTCTCAGCATTTTCAGTATAATTCCTAACATCACCTCTTCTCATACTAGGTGTATTCACATGCAGCACTGAAAATAGAAACCTGTGCGTACTATCATTCTGTAAGACATGTTTAGATAATGCATTAACTTCAGATCTAACACAAATTTGATATAAGTGTTCTCTTATTCTTTCTTTCAACATCCTATCAGTTTTGCCGATATAAAATGATCGGCAGGATACACAGCTAGCAATATATACTACATGTCTAGTACTGCAGTTAGCGTTAATTTTGATAGGAAACACTTGTCCAGTGTTAGGATGTATAAAGACATTAATATCATTAATATAAATACAATAATTGCACTTGTAACAAGGTCATGTACCTTCAAGACTTAAATTATTTCCATTTTGTTTATTGTTCGTAAAACACAATAACCTATGCAAGTTCTTTCTATTCTTATAAACAAAACACGGTTGTTCACCTGCATATCTCTTGACCTCGGGATCCAAAGTCAGTAAATCCCAATGCTTAACAATGACATCTTTGATACTATGCACATCCTGTGTATAAAACAAAGTTAACCTCTGCTGGTTCTTATTGCTATCATTGTTGACCAGGGTCCCTTCAGAATTCATTCTATAAACTTGCAGCCCTGTCTCCGAAAATATAGGGCATGCCCTTCCTTGCCTATGGTCCCTGACTTGAGTAAACGCTCTCTCAATTTCTACAG
>NC_056745.1:1065309890-1065339890 GCF_019279795.1 Protopterus annectens
TGACTTGTCAAACCTCCCCAATGAACTGCATTTCTTTCTACCATTCCCCTGTGATGTCACCTATCTCCTACTCTGTTCCTCCCCCTTCTGTAATTCTTACACTACTCAGACTGTGCTCATTTGCTATGTGACAGTGGAATTCAGTATCCTTACACTCATTTGCATCAGATTGCCTACTAATGCTTAGTTACATGTCTTAGACTCAGCTTCCCCCCTTAGCAACCACTACACGGTGGCCATGTTGGTTTTGGTCTGCTGGTTCCTGCATTGACATTCCATGTATTGCATAAAACCTACATTTGTATGTTTAAAACCTTCGTTTTTATGTTTTATACAGCACAGCCCATTTGCGCGAGGCTGCGCTGGGTTTAAACATCGGCAATCGCCGAAAAAAAAATTATATTTTTAATATATTTGCATCAGGTTACTTTGCCAATGGCCACATATTTGGCCATTGGCATGCTGCCTAACACATATGCACCCTTTATTTGGAGCTGACATGGCTCCATTGCAGTTTTTGCAGAAACGTACTCAGTTGTCAACTGAGTACATTTCTGCAGCTAAAACGGCTCTTACACGGGCTGTTTTGGGCTTCCTGGATCGCTAATCATCCTCATTTGCATGCTGTTCGGCTGCAAGTGAGGTGATTATCTTATCCATGCCCACTCCGTGTAAGAGCCGTTTTAGCTTGTCTCTTACACGGACTTTGGGCTGTTCCTGGATCGCGAAGGCTGCATGGAGTCTTACACTACTAAATCCAAAAAGAATAAAGCTAGTGCTTAGCCAAATCCCAGTTCAGCAAAGAAATAAATCAGCAAACCAAAAACGTCACTGGGAACTGCTGCTGCACAAATGCTGTAAAATGTTTATTAAAACACAAAACAAACCAAAAAGTATCAAAGTGGCGCTGGCCAGGCCCTTCTGGTCTAAAGAAGGCCTGCCCAAAGCGCCTCACTGATACTTTTGGTTTGTTTTGTGTTTTAATAAACATTTTACAGCATTTGTACAACAGCAGTTCCCAGTGACGTTTTTGGTTTGCCAGTCTTACACTACTCTTAGACTCCGTGCAAGCCTTTGTGAATCCAGCCCAATATTTTAACATTACTCTCCTTCATTTATAAGACCACAAAGCAACATGTTCTCGCCTCACAGCCAGAGGTTTTAAACTCCAGCTGTCCTGCAATTTTGTTCACCAGCAATTTCCAGAATTACCTAGCACAAAAATCTATGAAAGGAAAGCAGAATATAAGGCAGTCATAGATGCTTTGCAAAAGTCCTAAGGCAGCTGACAAAAGTGAGACAAACATTCATGAACTATCCTTGCCCCATCCATTACATTCCAAATGCAATTAAATTGATTTATTCCTTTATGTATTTATTTATTTATTGTACAAGGTAACCAGGATAGAACACTAACATGGAGCACCTCAAACTCAGCCAGGTCATACTGACTGGTTAAATCAATTAATCGGCATCACACAGCTCATTTACAGTTAGCTCATAGCCTTTACCCCTTCTCTTATCTCATAACATCTATGGTCCAAGGACAACACTTAAAGAAATCATAGAGAGATAAAAATTGCATATTAGGAACGATTTACATTCTTTTCCACCCTAACAAGCTAAGAGAGCAGCATAATGTAAGTCACCATGCATCTTTTGACAATGAGTAATATGCAAATGTTATAAAATTTATCAATGGATTAAAGAGTAGTAATGCACTTACCTGTAACTGTAAAAGTAAAATCAGCAAAGGAAATGCAATATGGTATGTTTATATAAATCATTTCATAGTTTCATAGTTTAGTACTAGGCTATCTGCCCTGGGGCATTTGTAAGCCTAGCCATAGTGATGTGGCTTTCGCCACCCCATAAAATGGCACAAAATGCACAGAATAGATTTAGAATACTGTGCCTCTGTCTAGTAGTGACACAGTGAAGGTCCCGTTATATAATAGAATTAGTTTACTGTGCCCCTGTCTAGTAGTGACACAGATGTGACCCCCTGGGGTAAACTTACGATCTCCCATCCACTCATCAAGATTTCTCTTGAAGAGAGTCAGTGAGGGGCTCTGCCTAACATGAACTGGGATCTTGTTCCAGAGCATGGGAAGCCTCTGGGTTATGAATCTATCCCTCCAGCATGTCCTATTCATACTTGTGCCGAGGTTTAAGTCTTTAGCTCTCGTGGCTCTGATGGATTTGGATTTTTTAAGGTGGAGCATGTCCATCAGTTCCTGATTGGACATGGCCTTGTACGTCAGGCAGAGATCACCTCTGAGCAGGCGGTATGCTACTGAATAGAGCTGGAGTTTCTTTAGTCTGGCAGAATAAGACATATGTTGGAGACCCTTGATCCTCTTGGTGAGGTACTTTTGTGGTCTCTCCAGCTGTTGCAAATGCCGTGTGAGGTACATACCAAATGGGGCATTGTACTCAATCATGGGTCTGATGAGGGATGAGTATAGGGGTACAATGACATCCTTGAATCTGGATGTGAATCCCTTCATGATAAGGTGTGCAAGGTAGAATGTTTTTCTAACCACTTTGGCAATGTGGGTGTCAAATGAGAGGTCGCTGTTGACTTGGGTCCCTAGGTCACTGATTACTTTTTCCGTACTCAGTGGGTTGCTGTCTATGTGATAATTTGTGGGTACTTTGTTTTTCCCAGAGGGGATGACTATACATTTTTTGGCATTTAGTTTAAGGCCATGACTCGCACCAGTTGTCCGTTTCTGTGAGGCCTTTTGTAGGATGTATGTGTCCGCTGGTGTATCGACTATGGCGCCTAGTTTGCAGTCATCTGCGAACTTTGTCAGCCACAACCCTCCCATGTTTGCTTTAACATCTGAGAAATAAATGCCGAACAAGAGGGGTCCCAGGACAGATCCCTGTGGGACACCACTTGTGACTGGCTTGGAGTCTGACATTGCTCCAGCGATTTTAACTTTATGGGTTCTGTCCTTTAGCCAGTTTGCAACCCATCTAGTGACATAAGGGTTTACATTTAAGCTGTTGAGCTTATCTATGATGCCTGAGTGGGGTATTGTGTCGAAGGCCTTAGCCAAGTCCAGGTAGGCTGTATGGACTGCTTTGCCCTCATCAATGGCTCTAGTGACTGTTTCGAAAAAGTCAACCAGGTTCAAAAGGCAGGATCTGCCCTTTACAAAGCTGAACTGGGTGGGGTCAAGTGTCTGTAGGTCCCCAATGTCTCTGTTTATGAGTTCCATAATGATTCTTTCCATAGCTTTGCAGACCAGGCTGGTTAAGCTTATGGGGCGGTAGTTCCCAGGGTCTGTAGAGGCCCTTTGTGGAGTGGGACCACTGATGCTGTACGCCAGTGTTCAGGTACATATCCTGTAGTAAGGCTAAGGTTAAATAGCATTTTTATGTGCGGGTTTAGCTCCTCTTGGAATTCACGTGGCACGCAACCCGGGATACCGTCAGGTCCCATTGATGCTGTGTTTTTAGCTTTGCTGAGGGCGGCTTTCACCTGGACATCTGAGATGACAGGGAGATTACATTCAGCTGGGATAAGTATTACTTCTTTTGGGGGTGAGGGAGGGGAGAAATTTGCACTGAATCTGTTAGCCAGAATGTTGGCATTTGTTTGTTTCTTGCACCTAATGTCACTAATGTGTTATCTTATGCAACTTTTAAAATGACAAGAGGTCTGGCTAACATAAAATGAATGGCCCACAAAAAATATCTACTGTTTGGTGACATAATTGACAATAACCATTGGAATCAAATAAGAAATGAACACACTTTATATTTTGGCTTACTTTTTTTAAGATGTGGCAAAACTTGAAAAAAGCAGGAACATTCTGCACAAACAGGGACTGTTAAGGGATGTGATTTTGAATCAATAAAGTATGAAACTCAAATGTCAAGTATCCTCAACTAAATACAAAATGCCAGCAGGCCCTATGGAATCAGCATTTTTTCTTTTCACATTTTTTTATTACTGTATGACTGGCAATATGAAGAACACACAGGGATAGTTTGCACCATCAGAGCCAGCTAATAGATATGCTGCTATCGTACACTAACTCAATGATTTGGCAAAGGGAGTTAACCTACAAGGAGGCACCTGACCCTGCCCAAACTCTCCCTCTGTGAATCACACCAATAAATGTATAGCCAGATAAGAAGTAGGGAAGTACCTCCCCTAGCCAAACCCTACCCAGTCATTATGCTTGATGTGTACCGCATGATCCGACACCCCTTTTGACTGCAGTCTTTAAAACCTCAGACACATGTACTGATATTTTGTCTTTCAACTCTGACAACCAGTGCAAGCTACCTGCCCAGTGTCATACAACAATACTGAAATGACATCACCTACTGTGATCCTTCTTCTTGACTGAGACAGCAATACTCTCAAACATCAGCACCTAGAGTAGGAGAAAGGAACTAGTCTGTTGAACCACCAACTATTTCCTAGGGGTTGCCCCTGACAAAGTAAGTGCACCTCAGACTCCTGTTTCCCTTCTGCAAATACAGTAGTATATAACATGCTAACCCTTCCTTTGTCTAGGGCCAACTGACACACTTGATCCCCTTTAAAATACCTATCTCCAAACCCATGTTTTACCTCAATGTCCTTAGAATCCTTTGCTACCTCTTTTTTATGTAATATGTGATATACTTAAGCAATACCTACTGCATTCCTGAATGGACCATCTAGAAAGGTACTTACCCAATACTGACCTACAGAGCAATAATCATAGGAATCATATGAATCTTACAAGGCCATACATGTCTTGCCAATAACCACCCTCAGACTCTACCAGCATTGACAAAGAGGGCAAGTCCTGTAAGTCTTAGAGTATATTTTAGGGTACCAATCCAATTGTCTAATTTTATGCTTCAAGGCCAAAAAAAGGAATCACATTGTTTGACATGCAAGGGGAGTCCATCCTAGAACAAGGAAAGCCACTGGGTGAGGACCCTATGTCTCCATTTATTTTTATTTATTTCCTAATGTAGATTCAGATCTCTTGCTTTAGTGTTGGCTGCTATGTTTGATATTTCAGGAAAAATGAGGTCTTAGATAATGGAATCCACAATTGTACATAAAGTAAGGCAGAGGTCTCCTCCTAAGTGTGTCTACAACAACAAATACGGGGAGAGTGAGTCCAGCCTGTCCTGCTCACCAAGATTTTTGAGGCCCAAGAATCTTGACAGTCTTTTAGGTTTTTTGATATGTCTAGTGAGATACATGCAAAATAATGCATTATATTCTGCAGTGGGTCTAACCAGGGGTTAGTACAGGGGAACAATAATAGTACAGGGGAACAATAACTTTTCCGGTTTGGGTAGAAATGCCTTGGTGATTATGACTACAGTCACTACATGGTGACAAAAGGCAAAGGAGCCATCTCTCATGGCACCCACATCTCTGATGACATATTCATTAGAGAGTGGGGTGTCATTGATGTAGTAGGTGGTATCATTTTGTTGTTTTCTGAAGAAGATGATAATACATTTCTTCATGTTTAGTTTGAGCCCTTTCTCAGTGTACTAGGTGTTCACTTGCTGCAATAGTTCTGTTTGAAGGTAATCTGTATCAGTTGCTGGTTTGACAGCTAGATCCCACTTGAGTCATCAGTGAACACAATCAGCTAGAGATTATTACTGTCAGTGTTAAGATCATAAAATTAAATGCCAAAAAGGAGGGGGCCCAATACAGTCCACCAGAGAATGCCACATGCGTTCTGTCCTTGAGTCAGTTTTCAATCCATCTTACGAAATAGGGATCTATGTTTAAGGCTGTTAACTTGTTTACAATGCTGCCATATAATATGGTATCAAATAATTTTACTAGAGGAGTATAGGGGTACAATGACATCCTTGAATCAATTAGGTAGCATGAATAGTGTGACCATTGTCAATAGCCTGTGTGACCTTTTCAAAGAAGAGCACATGACTGAGGTGAAATTACCTGCCCTTATCAAATCCCATTTATTGAGAGTCAGACCTAATTAAGTTCTTAATGTCCTGGTTTATGGTGTCAGGGATGAATAATTTTATGGCTTTGCAGACAAGACGAATAAGGCTAATGGGTCTGTAGTTGCTTGAGTCAGTGGTAGAGCCACCAATATGAAGGGGCATCATCACTGCGGTTCAGTGTTTCCTGGAAACATAGCCCGTGGCTAGGCTTAGATTGAGCAACTTAAGGAGGGTTCAGTAAGGGCCTGCTTAACACTGTTTATAAAACAGTCTGGTATGTTATCAGGACCCACTGAAGAAGTATTTTGGTCTTGGAGAGCATGTTAATGACATGGTCCTTGGAGATAGTTTGGGTGTATGTTTGGGGTGGGAATGATAGTTTTGGGAGAGACATTTACAGTAAACTTGTTAGTCAATTTGTTGGCAATGTCATTAGGATTTGAGTAGAAGGTGGCATTATAGATAAGTACTAAGCAGCCATGAGAAAAGTTTTTTAAGATAGCCTCTGAAGCTAGCCTATGTTCATGAGAGGCTTTGTTGGTCTTAATGGCTTCTCGGTGACATATTTTATATTTATCATTGTGATAAGGGATTCTGGCATTATAAGGTTGTCTAAGCAGATTCTTTCTTATGTTATAAAGTTTTTTTTATATATACTGCCCACTAGGAAAATTTGTTATTGAATTTACCTCAGTATTAGGCCCTCATGGGGATAGTCCTATCAATGCATTTATCTAAATGAGCATAAACATTTTTGTCACAGGTGGCCACATATGCTGGTTCCATTGTGGGGTAGCATTTAAACATTTTTTGATTTCATGATACAGTTATAAAAGCATAACTTTTTTGAAGTCTCTAAAGAGGTTGCCATTGTAACCAGGGGAGAAGGTAAAGGTAACCAGCTGGTGATCTGACTTAACACATGAGGGACTAACTATGGGCAAGGAGGAGACTGAAGCTGAGTTTGTGAGAACTAGGTTGTTCTTTGAATCTTTTCTCCCTGGGCATCCACTGAAAATGGGTTATTTTATTCCAATTTGGACCTTCTCGGTAAATAAATGTAAATAAATAAATACTCAGTGAGGGGAGTATGCCACTTAAAACAAGAGTCTTATCCATGACAGGAGCATGCATAGTAAGTTCCAACAAGTCTTTTTGCATGTCCTTCATGAGTTTATGTGCCAGATTGTTCACCCCAGCATGTACTATGATCATGTCATAGTTATACTTACTGGATGGTAAGGTTTTAAGGGCTCTTGAAATATCAACAATACTGGCCCCAAAAGACAGTTGACTGTAATCCCATCATTGTTCAGCCTGATGAGAATGGATCAGCATGTCTAACAATGGATTCACTAATTACTGGGATGTTTCTGGAAGTTGATTTGTTTTTATTAGGCTCAGAGGTATTTCATTGTTTGAGCCATGTTGACGAAGTGGGTACATGTAGCAGATGTATTCTGAGGTGTCCATTGATGCCTACTATTATGAGATGAGCTCTAGGAGGCTTAGGTAGTGATTTGATAATGGCATCAGCATATGATTGTTTTGTGCCATACCTCCCAACTGTCCAGATTTTCACAGAATGTCAAGATGTTTGCCTCATAATTTTGGTCTGTTCCTCATAAAATGTGGTGTTTTCTAGCAAATCAGTAAGGATTGAAATCACACAATAATGACAGACATTTCAGTTTCAGACTATATATCCTTAAGAAAAAAGCATGGTAAATCAAAACCTTTTATTCTAGTGACTTTCTGAATTTATAAGAGCAATATTTAAAATTTGTCTCTATTTTTGGGTCTTTGTTCTTCTCCCCATTATTTTTCTCTTTGTCCAAATTTCTTGCGCTAAGAGGTTGAAAAGTATGTTTTGCACTAACAGTATGAGGATGTTTTTATTATATGAATGGGGCGGGATAGTATGATGCTTATTGCATGCATGGGATTTTCAGGGATTTTTGATCCAAGTAAGCTATTTGTTTACACCTCTTGCAGATGAACTCAATTTGGTTGAGTAAGAGTTCATTTTGTGTGAGTATGTTGCGGTTATTACACTGCTTTAGGGTGCCAAGTGCTAGAAGGCTGGCAATGGAAGGGAAGGTAGACTGCTGTCACTCAATGATGGTCAATGCTATTACTTATAGGGTGGAGGGAGATTATACAGTCCAGCTGAATTCATACGTGATAGTATTACTCAGACCTGCACAATGGGTAGCAAGTCTGTTCTGGTCCACTCAGATCAGTGCAAACAGTTATCTAGTCCCTCCATTGTACAAGTTGACCTCTTGCTTTGAACTTTGCATTTCTTTGAAGTGTGTAGTCTCACCAAGTTGTACTGCCAAGTTCTGACACATTCATAGTGTATAGCTAACTTGCATGTGCTGCAGGAGAGATGTAAAATATTAATATAGGCTCATATGAAGTCATCCCCAACCTCTCAGTATGAGAGGTGGCTGTTAAAGGAAGTGAATCAGATTTCTTTCCTAAGCAGAACCAAAGTTAAAAGGCATGGCAGTAACCCCCACAAGCTGAGGTAGCCTTACCCCCATTTGTATGTTAGTCAACCATATTCTGTTGAGTGTGTGTGTGTGTGTGTGTGTGTGTGTGTGTGTGTGTGTGTGTGTGTGTGTGTGTGTGTGTATGTGTATACATATCTGTATATATATATATATATATATATATATATATATATATATATATATATATACATGTATATATATATATATATATATATATATGTATATATATACATGTATATATACATATATATATATATATATATATATATATATATATATATGTATATATATATATATATATATATACATATATATATACATATATATATACATGTATATATATATATATACATATGAAATATATGAATACATATATATGAAATCTTGCAAAAGCATTTACCAGTGCAAATCAATGGAAATTGTCTAGCCCAGTGAAGCATGGCAGGGGGTGTTATCATATTAATGGAGCGGATTTCTTTTTCTCCTAAAATGATATTATTACATTCCATACTATAACTGCATTGATTACACATATTACATTTTCTCATCATACCTCTCATATTATTAATAGGAACTGCACAGCAATCACACCAATCTTTTAGATTCCTGTCTCTCTTATAAATAACTTTTGGTACTGTGCCCAAAATATTACTCAGTTCAGTATTACCTGAAATAAGAACCCAGTTCTTTTGTATAACTTGCAACACTAACCTGCTATCATTAGTAAATGTAGTAATAAAATATTATTTAGAGAAAATAAATTAATATTCTGGGTTTTTTAACTGTAACTCTAAAGGGATGATATGCCGCAAAGTGTCTTGACTGTTTTTCCTTTTATATAGGGAAAACAGAATGGAAGATAAGGCAACGGGTATATGAACACCTATATGAGATTAGTAAAAAGAAAAATACAAATGCCTTATATAAACATTTAGAGATGAATCCTGAGCACAAATTTGGTTTTGTGGTGTTAGAACAGGTGAGAGTGGGTCATGGGGGGGGGGGGGGGTACATGGAAAGTACAATTAGAGAATAGGGAATACTGGTGACAAACATTATTAAATGCCTCAGTAAGGCCAGGTTTAAATGAGAAGATATCTATTTCCAGTGTATTAAAATTAAAACATTTTAATATGTAATATGTTTTTATTGTTATAAAATATTTTGACCAGAAGTATGTGAATAACAAGGGTACTGTGGTTTTAAACTAATAGGGTGATAAGTGTTTTATTGGATGATTAATTAACTATGTCTGTATTTAAACTGGGAAGTAGAGTGGTAATTTTTTCTGATGAAGGCTGGGGTTCAGCTGAAGGCACTTACTTGAATAAACTGGAATGTTTATGACAGTTGCTGGCTTTGGTTTTTATTAATAACTCACATTTGCCTTTATTAGTTTTACATCCTGAGACATGAGAAAAGATAGGGAAGACTTTGCTGTCATTGGAATTTGGTTGCTGGATTTACTGAACAAAACATACAATCAACAGTAAATATCAAGTTTTTAATGATCTATAAATAGATACTACAACCTTGCAGTGTGTCATCTGCAGTTACGCAATAGATAATATCTCAAAGTCATTTAGCACGGTCATTACAGAGACTGCAATTCCTTCATTAGTGAGAAGTTTGCTTAAGTTAAATGCTTTCAGTTAGGATGGCTGGGATTGGGAGATGAGTGTAGAAGAAATGAAAAGCTGGAGAATATACAACCTACTGAGCACTAAGGAACATCTTCGTAAAACCGGGAGAACAAAGTGTGGAATGTATTATTTCCTGTAGGTCATGGGTTTTCTTATTGCTTTTAAATATAACATAACTGATAGATTTTTCTGCACATTTATTTTTCAGAGGATAGGCCAATAGTTTTCTAGCCCTGTTTCTATAAGCCCAGGACTGAAAGGCTGCACTTTTAAGGTATAGTTTAAATGTCTGTTGATTCACTTCAAGGAAGGGCTTCACCTTTCTATATCTGGCAAGGTAATCTTTGTTTTTAAATGTGTTTTTATTTTTCTTTATTTGCTTAAATTCATTGTCTAGGTAAATGAGCTGTTTTGAGGACTCTTTTCAGCCACAACTCAGTCAAGAGGCAGCATAGTTTCAAAGTAACTATGAACATAATGTAATGATAAATGGCAATTATACATAATAAAAAGAGTAACCCCCGGCTTCTCAAAAGCTTGCACGGAGTGCAAGATCAGTGCAGGAGCTCAAGCAGGCAATATGTCTGCTGTACGATCCAGGAACAGCCTGCAGGGGTGTGCACGAGTGCTCCTGCACTAATCTTGCACAGACTAAGCACTGGTATGTAAATCACCCCATTTGCAGGTGAAATCCATGCAAATGAGGTGATTTTGCAATCCAGGAAGCTTGCAACAGTCTGTGCAAGACTAGTGCTATCTGCAGAAATGTACTTGGTTAGTAACCGAGTACATTTCTGCAAAATCCAAAATGGAGCTGTGACAGCCCCAAATAAAGGCTGCATATCATGTAGTAAGCAAAAGTAAAAGTCTGATGAAGCATTGTGAAACGTGAAAGTGCTTACTTTGGTTACTGCAGTCAATAAATTGTGTTCCAATTTTATTTTGTGCTGTGGCTAGCCTCATTCTGTTTGTCTTCATGTAGTAAGCATGCCAATGGCCAAGTATAAGGCCATTGGCATTGCAAACAAAAAAATAAATACAAAAATCAATTTTTATTTTTTTAGCCGATCTTGGCTGTTTAAAAGTAGGGCAGTGGCATCAAATGGGATCGGGGGGGAAATAATAAAATAAACCTAAAATAAGCAGTCTAACTAAAATCAGTATTCTGCCATGCAAGTCAATGGCAGGCAGAAGACAACCTGGCCAGTGAGTAGTGGTTGCTAAGGAGGGAGGCTCAGTGTAAGACATGTAACTATGCATTATCAGGCAATCCTATGCAAATGAGGGGGAGGATAGTGAATCCCAATTTTCCCCAGCATATCCAGTCCCAAGAGTGTAAGAGTAGGAATAGCTTGGTGCAAGCCTAGGAGTTAGGTGACATCATGGGGGGGGGGGTGCCAGGCATACTGTAAGCAGATTGGAGCCTTGTGGCTTGGGTTTGCTGCTAGGGGGTGTGCCTAAACCTGCCTAGCACTCTTTACAAAGTCTAACCGGGTGTGCGCGCTGTGCACTGGATTTTACAGGACTAAAAAAGAAGTTAAACCAGGAAATAGCAGCAGTGTGCACATTTGAACACTCTGTTTGCGCGGCGCGCACACGGACTTAAACAGGAAGGCAATGGGAAGGAAAAACAGCAGTAGGAAGGTAATCAAGGAGAACTAGCTTAGCTGGCAGATGAAATGTATCAGAATCAGCCAGTTACACAGGCAGCAGACCAGCCCAGCTCAGAACACTACTATAAACTAAGCAAACACCTTCCCCTCTGGTTTTTCCCACACTCTACACCACCAGTGTAAACAAGCAGGGAACCTTTAACACTCACAACAGCAAAATGATAGGGGATGCAAAAGCTATCATACAACTTGTGGAAGAGGCTGAGGGTGATGAGGATGTGAATGCTGTTGACCAACCCACAATGAGGAGATGGAGAAGAGTGTACAGACCCAGGGTAACCTACCAGGGGCTACATGAGCTGGAGATAGTGGTGCACTATAGGGTGGACAGGGACCTCCTACAACAAATTGTTGAGCTGTGCCGGCCATGCCTGACACACAGAACTAACAGAGGGGAACCCATCCCAGTGGATACTAAGGTATGTGTAGGCCTAAGAATATGATGGAGATTTCACAGGCATCAGCATCCAGGGTACTCCACCAGTTCCTGGATGCCATGTCAGCACATGTTGGTAAGCACGTATATTTCCCCAACACCCGTGAGGTGTTGGCCAGCAATATGCAACTGTTCCACCAAATAGCAGAATACCCTGAGGTAGTGGGTGCAATAGACTGCACGCACATATGCATCAAAGCTCCACCTGGTGAGCGGGGTAGGGTCTACATCAACCACAAGGGCTTCCCCTCCATCAACTGCCAGGTCGTGTGCAATGCCCATGGCATAATAATGAATGTGTGTGCTGGCTGCCCTGGAAGCTATCACGATTCCCACATCTGGCATCTGACGCAGCTGTACCAGAGATTTGCCAGTGGGGACATTCCTCATGGTCACCTAGTGGGGAATGCTGGATACGCACTGGAGCCATGGCTGATGACACTCATCAGAAATGCACACACACCTGAACAAGAACTCCCTAATGAGGCCCATGCACAGACCAGAATTATAGTAGAGCATGTGTTTGGGATGCTCAAGTCACGGTTCCGGTGCCTGGACATATCCGGCGGAGCCTTGCAGTACTCACCATCTACATGTACCCAAATTGTCCTTGTATGTGCCATGCTACACAATATGATCCTGCAGAAACAGCTGCAGCAGGAACAGCATGGGGCAGGGCCACACAGCTCCCCACCATTGCCAAGGCCTGCACAGGCACAGAGTGACTCAGAGGAGGAACAACCTGAGTCTGCCCCAGTAGGCAGAAGGAAGCATGCCCAGTATGCTCTGGCCTTGGCAAAGAGGCAATGTATAGCACATACACTGACACAGGAGGGACCCAGGGAATAACACCTCTCTCTGACTCTCACATACAGTAAAAGGGATGCCAAACATTACACTACCTGTGCCTAACCATGTGTAGGGAGCGTACTATGTGCATCCGACATAGGCAGCCCTGCAGCACCACCCTCAATACTGGGACACCCACAAGGTAAGTGACTCACACATGCCAGTCAGGGGGTTCACATACCCAACAACAGTCACAGCCAGCAGGACAGATGTAGACAAACACAAACAAAGGTTGTGCTATGGCTTCTGAATGAGGCCTATGGGTAACTCCCCCCAGGCCTACACAGACAGACTGCAGCAGGTCAGGCAGTGGGATGTCAGTTCTGAAGGGTAGGAAGTCAGAAACTAATATGTAGGTAATTAAAAGCTAATATCTGTAGTACACTGGTATGCCACTAGCCAGCACAATAGGTAAGACTACAGACTGAAATGGAATACCTGACATACCATCCGACTTAGAAATGTAGTCACAGTCATGTGTGCCCCATCCCCAATCCTGTGTAGAAGCATAGAAATAGTGAGGTGTGCCCCCCCATCCTATGTAGAAATATAGTAACAGTCAGGTGTGCCCCCCCCACAATCCTGTGTAGAAATGTATAAATAGTCAGGTGTGCCCCCTCATCCCATGTAGAAATATAGTAACAGTCAGGTGTGCCCCCCAATCCTGTGTAGGAATGTAGAAATAGTCAGGTGTGCCCCCATCCGACGTAGAAATATAGTAACAGTCAGGTATGCCCCCCACCCACAATCCTGTGTAGAAATGTAGAAATAGTCAGGTGTGCCCCCCCATCCTATGCAGAAATGTAGTAACAGTCCATGCCAAATGATCGATGGATACCCTGCAGAGACAGCATGCTACCTGTAGGTGTACAACACAAAGGTCAGCACTGCAGTACAAACTACCTAGATTCGATCCATGCATTCAATACAGACTGCCATACTGGGCATGCCCACACAGAGTAATGAAGGCAATGTCAGTCAACAGCATACTGAAAGGTCATACTGGGCATGCTCACACAATTAATACATGAAGGCCATGTCTGCAAACACCGGTGGACCAGACATATCTGGCAGCCACAGATGTTAGTGTAGACACTCCTTTGTATGCACCACACATACATTGCACACACAGTTGATAGGAATACAGGCGTATATGTAAGGACAACACACTATAATAACCCAAAGGTAGACATACATAGATGTGTGGAAGAGGGTGACTGTGACAAGGAGCCATCCAGGGCTCTCCCACCCAACACACAGCCAAAGGGCCACAACCACATGAGGGTCTGATGTCACACACTGCAGATACTAGCCACTGATATCTATCACCATTACAGAGTATGTGGTACACATGCCAGCTGTGCAACATGACTGTTCAAGGAAGTAGTCATCTAGCATATATGTATACATGTACCTGTGGAATATGACCCAGCTTGTGCCAGCATGTGGCGTGTCATCCCATAGATGAATGGGTTATCACCCATGCACACACAATGCCCTCCCCATAGCCCCACTATGACAAGCCTGCCGAGGTCATCTACTGTGAAATACACATTTGGGAGAGTTGTATCCTCGTAATCTCTGTGGTGTGCCCCATAACTGTATACTGCTGTAGTGTGATAAACTAGTTAGATACATCTAACCACAGCCTTGGCAACTGTGCATGTGTATGAGAGCAATGCTTTTTCGGGTGGTCACATGCCCTACAATTGAAATGCTCTACTTTGGTAAGGCTGCTGATGTCACCCACCTAGAAATACACCTCTGGGAAATTGGAGCCCAGTGATCTTCATAGTGTGTCCTGTAACTGCATACTGCTATAGTGTGATACATTAGGTAGGTAGCTGTTCCAATCCCAGACATGGCAAGTGAGTGTGTTTGCCTGTCTAACTCTGTCTGTGTAAAGAGCAATGCTTTTTAGGGTAGTCACACTCCCTACAATTCAAATGCTCATCTTTGGCAAGGCCGTTGATGTCATCCACCTAGAAATACACCTCTGGGAAGCTGTAGTCCAGTAATCTCTGTAGCGCATCCTATAACTGTATACTGCTGTAGTATGATAAATTTAGACAGGTAGCTGTTCTACTCCCAGATGTGGTAAGTGTGTGTGTGCCTGTCTGTGTAGAGAGCAATGCTTTTTAGGGTAGTCACAATCCATACAATTTGTATGCTCTACTTTGGCAAGGCTGCTGATGTCATCCACCTAGAAATACACCTCTGGGAAAAATACATCCCAATAACCTTGGTAGTGTGTGCCATAACTGTGTATTGCGGTAGTATCATATAGACCTCTGTTAGGGGTTCTATACCCACACGTGTTGGTTGTGGATGTTTTGTGTGTGTTGCAATGTCTGTGTAGGGAGCAATGCATTTTAGGCTAGTCACACTCAGTACATTTCCAAAGGCCTACTTTGGCAGTCATGCTGATGTCATCCAATGTGAAATACACCTTTGGGGAATGAGTATGGCAGTAATCACCATGACACATATTATAACTGCATAGTGCTATAGTGTAATCAAATAGTTGGGTAGGGGTTCAACTCCCCAACATGACAGGTGTGAGTGTGTTTGTAACTTGTATCCTGTGTGGAGGTGTGTGTGACATCTGGGACCAATGTGGGGTGGGTTTTGCAGATGTCTTTTATGGTGGCCCTATATCACAATGTCCACTGTACAGGGATAACAGATGTGAAATAGCCAAGAGGCTGGGGTGCAAATCCATACCCATACATGTCACATCACGGCCAGGCAATCACAGTTAGCAACCCCAGTATTACCCAGAGCACACTCTCAACCCATGTCACATACACACACATGCTGAGGCAACAGCCAATATGCGTGTAGTACACTGCATATTGGTGACTGATAGTAACTATGGAGTGATTACAGTGGCCTACAGAGGGCATGGCACCCTGTCCATCTGTCCAATAGGCACATACATGCAGAAAGTGCACCTACCCCATGTTCCCCACTGGACACCTGCAACACCTGTGGTGCCATCACATGTGACCCACAAAGGACATACCATGCTTGAAAACATGCCCTGTATGGACAGATGACATTGATGCCAGGGAATGCCATTAACATGCTATCAATGTAGGTACAGGGTTGACCTGCTGTCCATTACCAGTTCCTGCTACAGGTGGCCAAGACTGGCACATCTGATGATAATCTGTGTACACAACATGGGCCTGACACCACAGGTACAGTTCCATGTCACTGTACATGCATGTGGGAGGTGTGGACATCCCAGACACTGTCCATGTCATGGACTAGGGAACACATACATGGCAAGTGATGCACAGCATTGGCCACACGCAATAGCCACACAGGTGACTGGATGGTGGATACAATACCCACCTGTGTAGGCAAATGTAGAAACCACAGGCCTGAGCCACAATGCAGACCATTGTCATGTGGCCAGATGCCAAGGTATACCCAAAACTTAGCCTTGTATAGCCATCTGGCACAGTCAACCACTACATACCCATGCAGAAATCCACCCATGCATGGCAGTACAGGCACCCTGTGTGTTTGTGTGTGTGTTGTATGATGTGTATGATCACATCCACACTCACTACAACCCCCAGTGGCATACTGAAGCATGCTGTCTGATGTTAGACACCTCCTCATACCCTTTGCCCATATAACCTCCGTATGACCCGTTTGGTGCATGTGATACCTCAACAGTAATGTGCTGTGGCAAGCTGCAGTCAACAGGGGCTAGCAGCAGTACTTTACTATGATGTCCTTAGGATATCTGTCAGTAGCCAGTGGCATACATGCGGAAAGCAGATGTGACCTCCCACACACACACCATTTCTGTGAAGACAATCCCAATTACAGTAGTAATAATATATATAAATGTAATAGTACACAAAAATAAAGGTTTTCCATTACTGCAAACCATAATTTATGGTATGATAATGTACATCTGTATACCTTAAGCCAGCTTACTACTGGTATTCCTCACATGTTGTGACACCCTAGGATACTTATGGTGCATATTCCCCCCATACACTGACTTACAGGGGCACATAACACTGTTACATATACTGACCTCTAGACTGCAGAGGTGCACATGTATTGTACAGATGAAGCACACATATATATGGTGTATATGTTCTGTACACCATTATTTATTGACATCATACCTGATAACAAGCCAGTCAGATAACAGACTGCTGGACATGTTGTATGTAGTAGGGGTTGTTTTTGAGGACATTACTTGGACATTCTGTGTTTGTGTGTACAGTACTGTGGTCTGTGTATGTAGGGCAGGGGTCTGCATCCTTCATTATCCAAAGAGCCATTCCTGACCCCTCACCCACCACACTAAATCTATCGGGAGGCACAACAGCTATCTGACTCCTAAAATGAAGATAGCAGAACATATACGGTTTCATATATAGTTATATTCAATATAAGATAACTAAGTGTATAAGAACAGTACCTAACGTATGTCCATAATTGTGTTCCTGTGCTGGGATTGCTTGATCTGTGTGTGTGTGTGTGTGTGTGTTGTGCAGTAGAGTGTCCATTAATCCTCAGAGGTACAGGGAGCCACTACAGCAGGGTGGAAAAGACACATGTTGCTCCAGAGCCGCAGGTTTCAGACCCCTGAGTTAGGATGATTGACGACAATATGTGTATTGTGCTTATGAGACTCGGGCTCTGTACAGACTGTGGTAGATGCCATTGTTCTCGGTCCTGTTCTATCTGATGTTACATGCTGCTCCAGTATATGGTACCCTATTGGCTTACATCTCTGTAGGGCCAGACACACACGTGTCCCATACCACAGACAACCATCGGACCACACTGTGCCATGACCAGTGTATGTAGGGTTAGTGTGTGAGTGGCACATATGAGGATGGTGTTTATCAGACAGTTGTTATAGTGTCATATTAAGCTTGTGTAACATATGTGGCTGTGGCTGCTTTGACATTCGATGTGGGTATGCATTTTCTCACAGGTGTCTGCTATGCTGTGCTGTGACCTGCATGTTAAGCCCTCTATAATTGCAGGTACATGTGTATTCCCCCATACAATATGTAATCCAGTGTTGTGGCAGTCTGCCTGTAGTTTGGCCAGTGCTTTGTGACATGCCTAGCAGCCTACTGTAATTACCCAGTGTGCTGTTATGTCCAGTTATTTGCAAGACATACTGCTGCCAGGCCAGCATGACTGTTGTGTATTTCTGACAAAGCAGTGGTATGCTGTACAAATGTATATCACTATCTACTGGGTAGTATGTGGCCATGTGAACTCAGCACCACCAGATATTATGTGTCAGGACAGACTGACATGTGTGCGTGCATACACTGTGTGGGTATGTACTCCATTATTGTCGTAATATACCCATGTACATGGCTAGTAACATCCACATTGGGAGGCATGGTCCACATGTCTCACATAAAGGGGACATGTGTACACTTCTGGACTGACCACAGAGTGCCAGACTGTCCACATATATTGGTCATATCCCTGCTGTAGTCCACAGGATCATTACTGTGCTAGCAGTGGTACTGTACTATGATGCCCTTAGGATGTCTGTCCATAACCAATGGTGCACATGTCTACAGCAGATGTGACTTCCCACACCCAACATCTGTTAAGACACCCATATGGCAATAGCAACAGTCTACATATATACCTGCAATACATCCATGACATCCCCTTGCACTAAGGGGTTGGGACTATTGGTGCTGAGGTAGGACTCCATTCCATGTTCTGGACATATGGTAAACATATATGTGTACACATATATCCACATATCTATATAGATATATACACATATACATATCTACATACATATAGGGACATATACATATCCACATACATATATGGAGATATATATGTACACATATATATATATATATATATATATGGGTTCATGTCAGTACACCGACAAGCGGAACATCGACATTCACTCCACCGACACATGAAATAATCGAAACCGCAAACACGGACATTTAACAGGTAAGAGTTTTAATTTCGCTAATCATGCCTACCATGTTTTAGTAAGTGTGGCAGTGTTATGCATGTGTGGTAGGCATGATTAGCAAAATGTAAACCTCTTACCTGTTAAATGTCCGTGTTTGCGGTTTCGATTATTTCATGTGTCGGTGGAGTGAATGTCGATGTTCCGCTTGTCGGTGTACTGACATGAACCCATATATATATACAAATAAACACTCACACATATACATATACACAGCAATGACTTCAACAAGTGGCTAAGCTTCTGATGTCATTCAAAGTGGATCCAGTATCTGTCTGCCTGGGACTACATGATTGACAAACCACGATGCTTTGCCAGAGATGGTCTGCACCAGTTGCCCCTGGGATTCAGGTTACTGGCTACAGCTCTTGGTACCCCCATAGTGCCTTATCTAGGCAAGGTTCAAGGTACAAAACCACCACCATAACAGATACCAGCATGCAAAACTGAAGGTAATGCTACTCAATGCTAGAAGTCTAAACTTAAAAAGGCACTCTCTTGAGGCACACCTACAAATGGGGAACATTGATATCTGTGCAGTAAATGTGACCTGGTTCAATGCTCCAGAGAGCACACCTGTAATACCAGGCTACAACTCTTATCATCCATTTCGGGCCCCAAACCAAGACCACAACACTACAGGTGGAGGAGTGTCCATATTCAACAAGGTTATTCACACCTCCAGCCAATTTCCCAACACAATGCATCTGAGAATCTCCAGGTGCAACTAACACTAGGTAAAACTGCAATCCAGATTGTAGCTTGCTACAGATCCCCCACTGTGCCACAAGATTCTCACTATACCTTTATAAACATACTGGACAATATTAAGATACAACCAAACACCATAACACTGGGTGATTTCAACTACCCTGCCATTAACTGGGAAAGCTACTCAGGTACCAACACTTTTTACCAACGGTTCCTGAAATTCATACACTCCAACCCCCTGGATCAACTAATCCATTGTCCAACCAGGGGCTCCAGTATCCTAGACCTGGTCATTACCGACATGGGAGAAAGATGCTCCACACCAGTGGTCACCCCCTCATTGGTCAGGTCTGATCCTAAGGTAATCACTGTTGACATCCACATCCCACCCCCACCCGCCAGTAAGGAAACCTCCATAAAAACTCTCTCCAAAGCTGTCATGCTACTCAAGACAGATGTGACAAACCTCATGAGACCCATGGAGACGGGAGCTGAAATTGCAACTGGTGAATCCTACAGTAAGGCACTGTATGAGCACATCCACTTGTGCATGAATTGTGCCATCCCAAATAGAACCAAAATGCTGTCCTCTAAAAAAAGAAATCCAATCTCATGCTCCACTGCCATAAACAAACTATACAACAGAAGGAAGAAACTGTTGAAGAAAAAAGGATAATCCCAAAATGCAAACTGCTCCCTTACCAGCCTCAGTAAGAAGCTGAGATATCTCAAAATCCTCCAGAGCTTGTTACGTAAATATAATTGCCAAACATTCCAAAGACAACCACAAGGCATTCAATAGTTATGTACAGAATCTAAATGGCAATGCTCAGAACTGCTCTGAGCTACAACAGACTGGCATTAAATATACTCATTCCAAGGAGTTTGCCAATATCCGGGCAGATCAATTTAGTGCCACATTCACCCTCCCCTCACCCCCTAAAGGGCCCATCTCAGTACCAACAGATGGCCAAATTCCAGTAATCATGGCCACACAGGTAGAAACCGCACTCTCCACAGCTAGGAATACAGCATCCATGGGACCAGATGACATCCTGGGCTGTGTACTACATGAACTACAAAATAAACTTGCACCTCACCCAAGTGTCATGTTTAATCATAGCCTCACCTCAGGCTTCGATCCAACTGAGTGGTGCACAGCTACACTTATCACACTCCACAAGGAGGGATCCACCTTGGATCCTGGGAACTACCGTCCCATCAATCTGATGAGCCTGATCTGCAAGGACATGGAATGCATTATCATGGAACATATAAACAAAGACATTGGCAACCATCAAACACTGGACCCCACCCAAGTTGGGCTTGTGAAGGGCCGATCTTTTCTCCTGAACCTGATTGACTACTTTGAATCAGTTTCCAGAGAAAGAAGAGGGTAAGGCGGTCCACACAGCCTATCTGGGCTTGGCCAAAGCCTTCAACATCATCCCCCACTCTGAAGACATAGTTAAACTTACGAAGCTGGCCATAAACTCTTGCGTCACTCGATGGGTTGCCAACTGACTTACTGGTGGAACCCAGACTATAAAAGTAGCCAATTCCAATCCCATCTCCAGACAAGTGACAAGTGGAGTACCTCAGGGTTCAGTCCCGGGACCGCTCTTGTTTGGCATCTACTTCTCTGAAGTACAGACCAACACTACGGAACTTTGGCTAACAAAGTTCACAGATGACTGCAAAATGGAAGCCATTATTGCATCCCCAAGTGATGTGGATATTCTACAACAGGGCATTACAGAAACAGATGTTTAGTGCTATAGCCATGGGCCCAAGCTTAATGCCAAGTAATGTATAGCTATCTCCTTTGGAAATACCATGTACCCATGAATTACCACATAGGTGGCAGTACACTAAACACTGAAAGTGTGATGACAGACATAGGGACACAGGTGGACAGTGGTCTCACCTTCATTAACCACATTGCCACAACAGTAAGGAAATCCTTCTATGTGGCACACCTCATCACTGAGAGCTTTTCATCCAGAAAAAGGAGGTAATTGTCCCACTGTACTCATCCCTCATTACACCCAGTATAGAGTACAACTCCACATTTGGTATGTACCTCACAACACATCTGCGACAGCTGGGAAGGCTGTGGAAATACCTCAGTATTAGAATCACAGGCCTAAAGCAGATGGCTTATGCTGACCGTCTAGAAAACCTCCAGCTATGCTCTATGGCATATCGTCTACTTAGAGGCTATCTCTGCTTAACTTGCAAGGCTATGACAAACCTTGGGAAATGACATCTGTAATAAGTGTATGTAATGCCATGTTCAGTACATGCGTCTATGTGCTGTCTTTACAGTAGCAAAGGGTTTTGAGTGTCATGTCTGTGACACACAAGTATATGAGACCTGCACAGCACTGTTATCCATGTGAATGTGTCACATGCAGGGTAGCAACCCAGGGTACATGCTGTCACACTGGCATGTAGTGTAACATGGTGTTACTACTGGTGACAGTGCTGTTCCAGGCAAGGGTAGAGTGCTAACATTACTACTGACAACAAGCACACCTGCAGGCATAGCTGCACTCTGAGGCCTCACTGTCATGTCCCTGGTGTGTGGGCTGTGTCACCCTATATATCCCCTACTGGATAATAATCAGACATGTGGAATGTAACTGTAGAGTACTCTCTGTATAATACATTAGTGAGGGCTTACAACATGTAGTAATGGCATACATATTGTTGTCAAACATCCATCTGTCAACACATTCATTATACTGCATAGTTACTCACCAAAACTATGTCTGTCAGTCCCTCTACAGATGTACAGATGGCAGGTATCCAGCTGGGTTATGTACAGACAACCTATGCTTGATTGACACTGACATATCTGGCCGGCTGTGTACTACCTATCACATATAGGAGACAACACCCTGTATGGGCCACATGCCATGAGTAACTACACTACACTACCACAGTCAACAGAACATGCTTGGATACAGGTCTCCATCACAGGCACTAACCATGTGTTGTAATACATGTTGCATACGTGTCAACTGGATCACCTCAGTGGCCATGTGCAGAAGGCAGCCAGAGGATTAGCTGATGAATGTCACAATCACCCTGATGGTCACTAACATGGTGTCTGCCGATAGATTGCCTGCTGGCACATGGCAGGTGGCATGATACCAATGTACACACACCCCCTACACAACCAATCTCTCCATGGACAATAGCCAGGTACACAGCTATAACCACCTGCAGCAATGCACCACAGTACTGACACTTGTATGTGTGGATTACTGAGGATAGTAGTGTTTGTGTGTTAGTACACCTGTAGTTGGGAATTCCATGATGGACTTCACAACCACCTCAACACCCATTGCCATAGTCAGATGTGGCCACTGCTGTATTGGACATGACATGTACCCTGTTACATTCCTCTCCCTAATGGCTACATGTGCCTTGCAGTACCAGCACAACAGTGTTGTACAAATGAGTCGATAGGCATGGAAAACCCATTGAGGTCTGCCAAGTGTGTGTATGTGTGCATGTCTGCATATCTGTAGGGTACACCATTCTGAGGCCACATACTCCTGTTACACTACACATTGCTATACAATAGTACAGATATTGTTGTCGCTGCCCATAGGTGAGGTATGGCAATGCAACATGTACTATGCCTGTGGCATGTGCATTAGATGCATATCCCTGTAGTATCACTGTTGTGATATACAATGGGTTGTATTGCCGTCATGGTCAATGTGTGATAGTGGGTATGTCAGAATGTCATAATGGGTTCCAGTGCATACAATGTCCACTGGGGGCTGTGAGTGCTGTGTACACTGTCATTACACCATGGTACACCCAGTATATGTCCCACGTACCACTTTCTGGTGACCACTGTCACCATCAACCATACAGGTAACTGATGCCACAATACAGCCCAGTTACACATGTGCTGTGTGCAGCCTACCTGCAACACATTGGACACATGGACTAGTTAGTTAGCACCAATAAGCCCAGGTCTCTAAGATGTGTGTCTGCCTGTTATGTGTCTGTCAATGTGTATATAATGGTATGACACACTACGTATTGTCCATATATAACCATTACATTCCCCATTACCATATTGTACATGTCTGTCGATGTTCTGCATGTAACATGTAACCTGGTACACACCTCACCCTAAACATTGTGTGGTGTGTGCAATGAAAGCCACACAGTTCAGTAGCACTACATACCTAGGTAGGGGTTTAGTCACAGTGTTGGCAAGTAAGGATGTGCATGTAGGTGGATGGGTTGACATAAGGTTGCAGATTATACATGTCCCAGAAGGTCACATGTCAATTTGGCACCTGCAATAACTGCTATAAAAAACCTGTGACATGTGTGCAACTGTACACCGGATATGTCACAGCCATGGTGTCACAACAGTGCCATAACCCTTGTGGAATATGACTGCAGACAGTCCTCCTGCTGACAAATGTAAAGCTACAATACAAATGGATAACATTATGGAGATCGCAATCAATCAGTGTTACTAACAGCTGAAATGCATCATAGCTGGATGGCTACATTACCTGACATGTATGCATTACACATTACCCCTGACAACATCTTACACTGCAGTACATTGCTACACTCTATTACAGTCACCATGTGCATCAGATCCATATTAGCCTGTCCCTGCATTGATGTTATGGATGACAGGGATGTGGTACAGGTATCATCATATGCAGAGGGTGTGTTGCTGGTTTGTCAGAGGCTGAGGGTGGTCCATACATTTGACACCATGTGTGTGGGTGAGTGGTTTAATTCTTTGATTGGGGTGTGGTGATGTGGTGTGTGTCGGTATGGGGTTGCCCTAGGTGTGTTTGCATAGTGTGTGGGTATACATGCATACAGCTCTACCATGTGGCTGCCCTATACAGATGTTTTTGGACAGCTGCAGACCATACCTGGCAGGGTGTGCAGTTCACCACATCCAGCCATAGACACGCTGATTGTGCCTGACAGGGGTTCCATGGGCACATGCAGGTACAGACGTTGATGTGCTACTCTCCCCTGATGATGACAGATGTCCGCTGGAACCATGTCCCACCTGGGACTGGCCAGGGCCATGTGCAGAAGGCCTGCTGTGGTGTGGTGTGGTGTGGACAGCACCCCCAGTGATGTGCTGGGGCTGGTACTGCCACTACAGGAGCAGCTTGGCATCCTAGCACGTCCACATTGACCTCCAGCTGCTGGTGTTTCTGGCCTATGTCCACACGGCTATCGGACCACTCCCACCAAGTTTTCAAGCATGGGCACACCACGGTTGAGGAGGACTACCATCTCACCCCACCGTCTATCCATAATCTCATTCTGTTCACAGAGGGCAGCAGCAAGTTCACAGATGTAGTCACTTGCAGATGAGAAAGCAGCCCTCTGCAGCCTTAGGCCCTGTCTGGTGTGCATTTCCATACATGCCTGTGCCTCCAGGACAGCCTGAAACATGTGCCTGGTGGTACCAGTTGGGGTGCCTCTGCCAGGGGCATGATGACTAGCAGCATTCCATGAGCACCACTGTACATCTGCCTATGTGGTGCCCTGCCGGACATTGGCTATACCGACTGTGACCCAACACAGTCAGCATGGAAACCACACTCTCCTGGGCACTGGCACCAACCGCTAACTGTCCCTCTGCTATGGCCACTGGTGATTGGGTGTGTATGGGCAATGTAACTGTGTGCAGTCTTGGGGTGGCTAGGAGGATGATGACAAATGATGGCGCAGTGTCAGCCTCTGACAACCACACCTGTGCCTCAACAGTACCATCATCATCGGTGTCTGTACGGACACCAACCTCAGACTGCATGCAGGAGGGACCCTGACCCACCTTGCCACCTGTGGAGGAAACAAACATGCACTTTAAGACCTGTACAGCATTGCATAATAGTGCACACATTTACACACACACACACACACACACACACACACACACACACACACACACACACTGATAGTCCACCTTACTACCTACCTGTTCCTGGGTTTACAGACAGTACCACATTCAGTTACATATGTTCCCCATCCTGCATGGCACTTGCTAACATACACTAATTAATACTACCCATTAACGTATCATTCATCTCCATGCCTACACGTGTGATCACAACACATGATCTGTTACTCCATCACCTCCCTGATTTGAGTGGAGTAGGTTGTACATGGCCTCACTGCTGTCATCCAGTGTTAACCCTATCTTTGTCTGGTCATCATGTACATGGCCCCTATATGGTAGGGGCTACTGCATTCACTACATATTTCACACACCGGAGTCTCATACTACAGTCTTGCTCAGTCCATGCCACATCTGCTGCACAATCAACCTAACATGTGGACAACAGTAATATCTGGATACACTCACTGGTGTGCTCTGGTAATTCTCCATTGCATCAGTAGTGCTGCATACTTGGGTAGTCGGTTATCTATCTGCTGATGGCAATACGATGTGTATACCTGGTATGTACTTTCCCTCCCAATGCATGTTCCATGCTACAGACCTTGTTATACTATCAGCTGTCCTGTGATTACATATCAGAAAAGTTTTCCTGTTGTCTCATGTGTCACTCCATGTCCATGTATGGCATGATCCCAAGGAGAAGTACTGCCATGTGATCAACCCCACAATCACCTGTACATGCATGGACACCCACACAAACAGACACACATGTACACACACATCTGACATGCATTGACCACACTCCATTCCACCAGATTGCACTTACAGACACAATAAACACCCCCACACACACCTACATATGAGGTTGCACAACTTTTGTACACACACTCCTCCCACTACCCTTCTGTCAGCATGCATTACATATGGTACTCAACAGCATGCAATGCAGCTATAGTGACTTCATGCTAGTGTCAGTATACATGTGTGTGATCCATGGGCTGTGTTGGTAGGTGATGGCCCTTCCCCTTGATAACACTGCGCCCATGTACACAGTGTTACTGTGGACCTGTTCTGCACCCTGCCTTGTACTGTGCACCATACCTCACAGGTGTACAAACCATTGCTGCATGTATAGTACTGTGTCAGTTATGTTAGCTCCAATGCTCACAGCCCCTATGTGTTTGAGCAACACATACCTGGGATGATATGTGGACAGATGTCATTTGTGAATGCCTGATGTCTGGTTTACAGATCACAACATCAGCAGTGCATGTATGACCAATACAAAACTATTACACTGACAACTGCCAGACCTTACCATGGCTATGGGGGTTCCCTACACATGTCCCACAACTCTGCATGGTTGCAAGGTCTACTCATGTGCACATTCCTTGAAGTTCACACACTGCCATCACTATTGCTGTGGAGTTAGGGTTATGTCTGCCACAGTTACTGAACCTGATTGTGAGCAGATACAGCCATTTTTAGCATACATAGGATCCCTGCTGCAGTGCACTGCTGTGTCATGATGACACACCCTTCCCACCTTCAGCCTTTTTGCAAATGCTTGGCAACTATGGCCTACACATGTGTCAGTTTTCAGTGTCCCAAGAATAGGACACTACAAGCAGCAGCCTACTACCAGCTAATTATGTGGACCACAGTACTATGTTATGCCATAGTGTCAATCTGTAATGGTTGCTATTGTAATACAGGTATATTTACTGTTGTAGCACCATATGAGGGTGTTGTTTCACACATGTCCCTACTGTAGGCTATGTGTCCCACCATTCTTCTCATCCTTGTGGACACATTTCACAATGACAGGATGTTAGTTATCTTGCATGTGTCTGATGTACCCTTCTGATACCCCATCATGGTCTCCACTGTGATGTGGTGCATTTCACAGCAACAAAACGTGAACATGTACAGCATGCAGTATGGGTAGGTGTGTTAGATGTGTGCATGGACTATCCCATAGCTATTACATGCCCAGTGTATTGGCAAGCATGAACATAAACCATACTCACCGGTTACAGGCTGCTGTCTTGGTGGTATCCTGGAGGGACCTACATAAGTGTGTGAGAGAGGTGATGTCAGTGGCCACAGCTGTGGCATTCATAAAGGGTGGGTGCAGCATTATGGTACATCAACAGTAGATATAAATACAAAAACAAAAGAACTACTAAAACTACTAATAGCCAAAGTTGGATGAACAAGTAGCAAAACTGCCCGAAAAGGAGGTATATAGAATGACAAATTTAATATAATATAAAGCGCTTTTCGTTTGCTTGGTAAGCAAACTTCTTCAGACAAGTTACAAAAAATAAAAGAACATTGTATAAATACTTATGACATCACTAATTAGTTAAATAATTAGATAATTAAATGATTAAATCATTAAATCCAATTAAACTTAATTAAACTTAATTGACTCCTGAAACAGGAAATAACCTGAAATCTGAAAACTAGAAACTAAAAATTAAAAATTATAAATTACTGTATACTCGGTAGTCGTGTATCCAAGTAGTACTGTTTTGTATAAAATGTCACCTACCTGAAATGTCACATAATTCATTAGCAATACCAAGAAAATTCATTAGCTTAAAATTAATTAATGAACAATGAAAATAAAAATAAATGAAGAAATACATAAAAAAATAATACATATCGTGAATATACAATCAAGAATGTGCAGTTAAAAGTACCCTGAGGTACTAATACATAATTCCAGGTCTAGGTGTAAAAGTTGAAGCACGACCAGACCAAAAAGGAAACAAAATCAAGAACCAATAAAAACTGAGGACAATGAACATAATTAAAACCTTGTAACAAGTACCTAAAAATTAATTTGTGAATTCTGACAGGCTCATCATCATCTTTTTAGACTCAGTGTTCTCAAAATACTTGTGATGGAGCAGGCTTCATTAAGGCCAGGCATGTGATATGCTTCTAGCCTGATTTGCCATTGTAATTCATGCTCCAATAATCTAAGCTGTATGGGGCCGCCGCTACAATCATTACTAATCTGCTCTATGGCTATAAACTTGAATTGATGGGTTGGATGTTCCAAAATGTGTTTGGCCAATGCATTAACTTCTTTTTGTTTTTGAATGGCATAAATATGTTCGTAAATCCGTTCACGGAGCTTACGCTCCGTTTTACCTATATAAAAGGCCAAACAGTTTTGGCACTGAGCTAAATAAACCAGCATGTTCGAATTACAATTAGTTCTGCATTGAAGTTTGAATTCATGTTTGTGTATAATAAATCTATTAGATTCAATAATGTATTTGCAGAAATTACAAGATTGACATTTGAACATGCCCAGAGACCTAGTAGAAAGTGGTTTCTGCTCAAGCCATGTCTTCAAGTTCTTGGCTTTCCTGTAAGTAACTTGAGGTGTAGGACCCACCTTAGAAAACACCATGGAATCTGCTCTAAAAAGATCCCAGTTTTTCTTAATGATGGACCAAAGGTTTCCACTGTCCAAAGTAAAAGTAGTAATAAACCTAGGAATAGTGATGTTTGTCCGAATAATGCTACCAACACTATGCTCTAACAATACTGGAGAAACAATTTTTGCCTGATCATCGTGACATCTAACCTGTAACAATGGAACATAGACCTAAGTCGTTCTTTTATAAGACACTTCACTAATAAGCTCGTCAATAATCCTGTTTGGGTAACCTCGACTGAGAAACATCTTTTTCAATACTAAACATTCATCTTCAAAATCTTTATCTCTACTTATAATTCTTGCTGCTCTAACCAGTTGTCCTTTAACAACAGCCCGCTTCTGCTTAAAAGGATGACAACTAGTATAGTGCAAGAAAGTGTTTGAAAATGTGGGTTTTCTGTAAATTTTAGCTAAGTAACTAGCTGACGTTGGATCTTTGATTAGCATTATATCAACATCAACAGTAGATGTCCATAATACTACAGCTTATGCACAACTGTTTATTACTACTACACAGCAACAGACTATGTATATGACATCTCAAATATGCATGATCTACCTGTACAGATGCGGATGCATACACAACAGTGGTCTAATGATGTCCCTGGGGCCTTACCTGCACGCTCCTCAGCTGGTGTGTTGGTGGGACCCACCTCCACAATGCTCCCTGCCAGTCGTTGGTTCTGCGGGTGGGCAGGTGCCACAAGGCTGCCGAGAAGCTCCTCCACACGAGTCAGGGGTGGATGGATGGCATGCCCCCCCTGTTGTGAAGTGGTCCCCCCATATGGCAGCTGCACGCCAACGTACATGGCGTAGCAGGTCGCTACAATGAT
>NC_056745.1:1065349890-1065382390 GCF_019279795.1 Protopterus annectens
TTGTCCATTTTACTTGCTCTGAGTGATTGAGAGGCATAGTTCCAACACAAAATTATTTATGGCTACTGTGCAATACCCGAATAACTAGTAACTGTACTGTTAATTCACATTGCAAGCAATATCATTTCAACGATAATAAAATACCCATTTGCAAATTATCCAGTACACTACAATATCAAAAGGTATGGTGATACAGCACCCTTTAAAATGATAACCTGTTACACTTTATCTGTACAGTGGCCATCTTCACAGAAGGTGGAGCTGCAGAGAAGAAAGTGGCTTTACATATTACACAACCCAGAGCAACAAAATAACATTGCACATGTGGAAAATTCTATTGTTAAGCATGCAAAAAATGTAGCAATTCATGTGGGAAGCAGCAGAATCTAACCAGCTATCACACATATATCCCATAACAAAACATTGAAACAAGAAGTAAGGTGTAATCTGCAGATATGAACCTGATTCACACATTGACTATCACATTCTACTAGAACCCTTCTCTTCCAAAAACTAGCCTTGCCAGAAGCTGACAAGAGTCATGAAACTCAGACAGCTCATAGCAGCAAAACAGTAAAGTGTCAAAGGTACAATGGATGGCCTCCACCCCAGGAGGAGTCATAATAGTGCTTAGTTCCAAATACAAAACCGGACGGTGTGATATCGGGTCGGGGCTACCTTCTTAAAATGAAGAGCCAGGTGGCAATACAAAGATAGAAAAAATGGTGCTAACATACCCTCCATGCTGACACTAGTACAATATTGGTTAAAAGCATATCAATCTTTTACACTACCATATCAGTGGGCAACTAACTGTTTACAATACATTACCCATTGCACAACTATACATACCACAACAATAACAGTAGAACTAAATTAATGCACTATATATAATGAGTATTCCTGTAAATCTCCAATAAACAGTGTACAGTCAGTCATTACTACAGAATCATTCAGGGCTTTACTGTTATTTGCTCTAAGACAATATCTTATAATAACCAGAAAAAGCAAATCATGCAAAATGTGCACAATTAAGTAACAATAACTGGTAAAAAACGTTATATATATATATATAAGGAAACAGACAGAAGAAAAAAATGTGGAGATACTTGATTATAATAAACACAACCTTACTGCATGTTGCTAGGGGTGGGGTTTAGACTGGTAAAAATATTTCTCATTATAGCCATTGTCATCATAACAATAATATGGCTCTTCCCCCATTGCAAATGGACAAGACTTCAGAGGCCAAAGCTACTTTCTCCACTCCCCTCTCTCCAGTCTCACTTTGTTCTCATTGTAAGTGCATCAGCAAGTAGTAAAGCTGAGCAGCAGCAGCTCATCAACACAAGTGGGTTGGTTCCAGCACCAGCTTTTCTCCTGACTGCTACCCTCATTCCCACAGCAAGAGAGCCCCCTTGGCATCCCAATCGCTCACAGCATGCTGTCTGGTTATCTATGTCACCACCCACAATTTGAAATTGCCACCACAGTCTCTGAGTCTGACAGGCAATCAGCATTGCCTCATGAAGCTGATGTCATCATGCATGCCCCTGCACATTGATGATGTTGTGAGTTATGAAGGCGATGCATGATGATGTCAGCTATAACTTAAAATTGTAAAAAAAAAAAAAAAAAAAAAACAGAATTGGAAGGGCCACTTATTTTGCCCTCAAAACGTGTAAATGCCAAGGAATTTGGTATGGTTGAGAGGTATATACGGACATTGACAGAATAAGAAAATATGAATTAATATCCATTTTCTGAAGTCTAGAACTCAAATTATTGTCATTATTTATTAAGTGTAATTCCCCACTTTTTCTCCAAAAGTCAGCACCAGTTTTAGGAGGGATTAAGAAGGATAGAGCTAAAATTCGAGTCAAAATCAGGGACAGTTGAAAGGTATCAACAGGAATAATGTGAAAATGTGGCAATCTGATTAAAGGGTTCAGACAGGAAAAGAGTCAAAAGATGTGTAGCTGTAAGGGGAATCAAAGAGAAGAAAAACAATGAGAAAATATTGTATGTGGGAAATTAAGGAAAGAACAATACTGTAGATCTTTTTACCAAACATTTTTGTTAAGAACTGTCTATGGGAAAATATGATCCAGAGGGAAACAGAATCTAAGAAAATTCTGGGGTTGTTGGTAGGTCTTGATGCAGAGAAAGCATTTAATAGAGTAAGCTGGGATTATATGAACAGGGTTACAGAAGCATTTGCATTCTCTGTTACAATGATAAGTTTAATTTGGAGACTACATGAGCTATTAGAGACAACAATCAAAGTTAGATGGGTCCTCTCTGATAAGTTGTATATGAAGAGAGGAACCAGGCAGGGGTATCTAGCAGTTGACTTAAATAATTAAGGAGCTGTTAATGAGGTGTTTCCTGTGGTCCAGTAGTGTGAGGTTTGATTCCCTTAGCCTGCACTACCTAATTGTGTATCACTCAGAAAGCCACTTATCCAGATACCACTCCCAGGCTGCACCTGAAAAAGGTTCTCTACCCTGGAAAACAAATGTAATTAAATAAAAAAGTGTCCCCTTTGCTGTTTGTATTATATTTAGAACTGTTGGCAAGGAAAATTTAAGACTCAGAAATTCATTGATATAATTGGTATGGTAATCAAGATAAGTTAGCTTTACTTGCAGGCAATATTTTATTTTGTACCTGATAAAACCAGAAAAGAACATCTCAGTTTTGTGAAACAGTGGGAAAAATAAAGGTCCTACCAAACAGCCTAATACTGGGTGATTTCAATTACCCAAGCATTAACTGGGAGAACTACTCAAGTACTAACTCCCTTGCTCAACATTTCCTAAAATTTATAAACTCAAACACCCTGGATCAACTGGTCAACACTCCCACCAGAGGTGACAACATATTGCACCTGGTCATCACCAACATGGGCGTCCGGTGTTCCACAATGGAGGTCAACCCCTCGCTGGTTAAATCTGACCATAAACAAATCACTTTGGATAGCCACATTCCACCCCCACCCCTGGACAAGGAAACCACCATGAAAAACTTTTCAAATGCAAACGTCATGTTACTTAAGACCGAGGTGGAAAGTTTCAAAGCCCCCATGCTAAAGGATAAGGCTGTCCAAGCTGCAAAATCATTTACTAATGCATTCTACAGGCACCTAAAAGAATGCATGGATCGTGCTATCCCAAGCAAAATCAAGACTCACTCCTCCAAGAAAAGGAAACCAGTCTGGTGGACCCCTGCCATAAACAAGCTATACAATAGAAGGTGGAAACTAGTACAGAAAAGAGTAAAATCCCAAGAAGAGAAGGCATTCCTGATCAGTATCAGCAAGAAACTATGATCCCTCATAAAATCATCCAAGGTGAGCTTCGAAAGAAAAATTGCCAAGGACTCCAAAGATAACCACAAGGCATTCTTTAGCTATGTCAAGAATCTAAGTGGCAATGCTCAGATCTGCTCGGAGTTAGTGCAGAATGGCACAAAATACACTGAACCGACCAATATCGCCAACATCCTGGCAGAAAGGTTCAGTGCAAATGTCACCCACCCTCTCACCCCCAAAAGAGCCCATAACCATACCAGGAGAATGTAGAGCCCCTGAAAGCACAGACACTCAGGTTAAAAAAGCCCTCTCCAAAGCCAAAAACACGGCATCAATGGGACCGGACGGTGTCCCAGGGTGCATCCTATACAAGCTCAAAGACAAACTAACCCTTCACCTAAACAAACTGTTCAAACTTAGCCTCTCCACAGGCTATGTACCCATAAAGTGATGCACAGCAACGGTTATTCTGCTCCACAAAGGTGGAGCCACAACAGACCCTGGGAACTATAACCCTATAAGCCTAACTAGCTTGGTCTGCAAAGATATGGAGCACATCATCATGGAAGTCATTAACAGAGACATTGGGAACCTCCAAACACTGGACCCTTCCCAGTTCAGCTTTGTTAAGGGCAGATCCTGCCTCCTAAACCTGGTGGACTTCTTTGAGACAGTTACCAAGGCTATAGATGAGGGAAAGGTGGTACATGCAGCCTACCTAGACCTTGCAAAGGCCTTCAACACCATTCCCCATTCTGGTATTATAGATGAGCTCACCAGCCTGAACATAATCCCCTACATCACAAGATGGGTTGCCAACTGGCTCATGGAAAGAACCCACATGGTAAGAGTTGTGAGAGCTAGGTCTGACTCTAAACTGGTTACAAGTGTCATTCCCCAGGGCTCAGTCCTAGGACCTCTCCTGTTTGGCATATACTTCTCAGAGGTACAGGCAAGCACAGGAGGACTATGGCTGACCAAGTTTGCAGACGACTGCAAACTAGGGGCTATAATCGACTCTCCAACTGACACAGACATCCTCCAAAAGGGTCTCACTGAGACGGATACCTGGTGTCAAAATCATGGCCTCAAGCTAAATGCCAAAAAGTGCATAGTCATCCCCATTGGTAAAAAAAAAATACCCACAAACTACCACATAGGTGGTAGTCCCCTAAATATGGAAGACATAATAAGGTATCTGGGGACCCAAGTAGATAGTAATCTCTCCTTTGATAATCACATTGCCAAAGTGGTTAGAAAATCCTTCTATGTGGCCCACTTAATCACAAAAAGGTTTGCATCCAGATCAAAAGAGGTCATTGTGCCCCTGTACTCATCACTCATCAGACACATCATAGAGTACAATGCCCCATTTGGGATGTACCTTACAAGACACCTGCAACAGCTGGAAATACTACAGAAGTACCTCAGCAAGAGGATCACTGGCCTCAAACAGATGCCCTATGCAGCTCGACTGAAGAAACTCCAACTGTACTTGGTTGCATACTGCCTACTCAGAGGTGATCTCTGACTGACATACAAGGTCATGTCCAACCCAGAATTGATGGACATGCTCCACCTAAAGAAAACCATATCCCCTCGATCCACACGCTCTAGTAATCTAAACCTCACCACAACAATAAATAGGATGTGCTGGAGGGATAGATTCCTGTCCCAGAGACTTTCCATGCTTTGGAACAAGATTCCCATCTACATTAGGCAGAGCTCCTAGCTAACACTCTTCAAGAGAATCCTTGACGAGTGGATGGGAAACAGAAAGTTTACCCCGAGGATCATTTCAGTTGCTCTCCTGGACAGAGGCACAGAGAACTAATCTAAGGGGGCAGCGATAGCCAAACATTCTGGCTAGGCTTATAAATGCCTTTGGGCAGATAGCCTAGTACCTACCTATGAACCTATACTTAACAACAGATAGTTTTTTTGTTGTAGTTTTTCTCACCTTTCTCAGCTCAGCCTGCCCCATTTACCCTCACTATGCTCAGGCTCATGCCACTCCCCTACCCTACCGTCATTCCCACCCACCCCCTCTTTCCTTACATTTATACTTCCCCAGACCATTCCCCCAATGACATCACCAAATCAACCACCCATAAGCCTACCCAATAATTAACCACTAACTGTCAAGTAGTACAGTTCATATAAACTAATATCCCTGCAACTATGAACATTAACAAACATTATCTTAGCCACAAACTCAAATATATTACACCTACAAAATGTCCAACACTATACCATTACTAGTATTTACCTTTTCTCACTGCACTGCTCTAATCATCCTATCCCAGGCTACTTCTCTCAAAAAAACAAACTTCTCATTATCTCCTAAAACTCCAACCCTAATTATATCACCTCAACCTAATAGCATTAGTTTCTCAAATATCTCATCAACTCTAGTTATTTGCAGCAATGTACATGTTGCAAAATTTAAAGTCCTTCCTAACTACTGAAATTTCAAATAACTTTCTCTGTTCTAGCTAAATTTCACTCTAAAATTCACTACCTTAGTCACCTTAGAAATCATCTCTTGCTATTGTCTCAAAGTAGTGACATACACCCAAACCCTGGCCCTTCCCTCTCTAAAAATGCACTCATACCCCCTCCCCTTGTTTAGTTCAACTGCCAACACTTGAAACCTATTTATCACAACAATTAACATACCTAGTATATGCAATAAAATAACAGAATTTCATGCCTGGCTTTCACAATATAGATAACATATCATAGCTGTTACAGAAACATGGCTAGAACCACATATATTAGATACCAAAATAATTCCACCTGGTTATAATATCCTTAATCACTATAGATTACACAAGGGGGGGGGGGCGTCAATTTAATCTATCACCGTTCCTTAACCATTATATCCTATCCTATCCCAAACCTGTCCCAACATTCAGAAATATGGAATTTCTTTTAACATCACTGCAAATAAACAAAACTAAACAACTATTAATAGTAGTACTATACATCCTCCCTGGCCATAACATCCCTACTTGTGAAGATTTTCTGTCTTGGATTTCCCATAGCATATCTCAAGAAACCATCATTCTTGGGGACACATATTAATTGGCAAAATTTAACTTCTAACTCCTCTGAAAACAGCATTAACTTATATAGATACACCCAACTTATTACAAGCCCTACTCGAGTACAAAACAACCAAACAGAATACACCTTGGACCAGATCTTACTTTCAGATCCTCACAAATACTCCAGTACTGGTACCCTGTTTGACACCTTAAGTGACCACACACCTGCTTTTACTTATATAGAACTCACACTCAAGTTCCTAAACCCCATTCTTACAGAACATCTAGACACTTAACCAAATTTTCCCAAACATCTCTCATTAACTCCCTAAAAGCCATGAACTGAAATCCACTTAAAATATTACCTTTAGAAGAAGTTGTAAACTATTTTAATAAGGTCTTTCTTGATGTGCTAAATGCTTTAGCCCCCATTCGTTATAAAAGGACAAAGTTCAATCATGCTCCATGGCTTACAAAACCTACTAAACAAATTATTTTGTCAAGCGATCAAGCCTGGAAAGTATGGTGCAAAAACAAAAACCAAGAAAATGAAATTACCTTTAAACAACTCCAAAATGCAGCAAAGAAATTAATCAGAAATGACAAGCAAAACTACTTTGCACAACAACTATCTAGTCAAAATCACAACCCCCAAAAATTCTGGAAATCTCTCTTCTATCCTAAATCTGAGTCTATAGTAAATCATCGAATGCTTAGAAAAGCAAACAATGATTTATCAACCCCATGTAAGCAAAAGCTTACAAACTCGAATGCATAGAACAGCGATTAACAAACAAAAAAAACCCCACTTAAAACATAACAAAGTGCGAGGTTTCACCCCCCACACCCCCAATGTGGGGGGCTGTGCCTCCCACACCACCCCTACTTAAATATACCAACTCCGAGATCACGCTACAGTGATGAAAATGGCAAAGTAACGGACGTGACCAAGTGATTCATTACCCAGGGAAAGAATTCGCTTATATGCCGCTTCACCATTTTGCCTTTTCGTCTTTTCAAGTTCGACCAAGACGCATTCGAAAGAATGTGTCTTTGGTCATCTAATAGGAACCCCTAAATCTAGGAGCCCTACAAAGCCCATCACCTTTCCTGGATAAAGACCCACAACAAATAGCTCACATTTTTAACTCCCACTTTATTGATAGCATTCTTAAACTTGTAAAAGAGCCATCTTCAGCAACAAACAACTGCCCTGGCACTAAATTTAATACTTTAAATCCCTATCAGGAGAAACCCAACTTGGATCCATTTTCCTATAAAGATAACACTAGCAACCTCCCAGAATCACCAACATTCTCCTTAAAACCAGTACCCACCTCTCAAATATTTAAACTACTATCCTAACTCAAACCATGCTCCCTCTCTGCTGATAACCTTCCCTCTGAATACTTGAAACTTAGTGCAGAGGCAATAGCTTATGCCATTAGTATTCTAATTAACTGATCCATCTCTGAATCCATAGTCCCTCAAATTTAGAAGAAATCCATAATAACCCCACTTCATAAAGGTGGTAACACCAGTGATTTAACTAATTATCAACCAATCTTCATTCTCTCACCTTTTCTCTAAGATGCTAGAAAAGTGTGTACAAACTCCACTTCTCAAACACCTCACTGGCAATAATCTACTTGCCCATACTCAACATGGCTTTTGCACTGCACATAGTACAACTACTGCCTTACTTTCTTTAACTGACACTGTGAACAAAGCTCTGGATGCTGGTCTCTTAACAAAAGTTGTCTTGCTAGACCTTACCAAAGCTTTTGACATAGTGTCACATACTAAACTAATACAATAACGACCAACATTAGGATACTTCATACATACCTTTACCTGGTCTAACAATTACCTAGACAATAGACAACAATCTGTGAGATGGCAAAACAATCTATCCAACTACCTGGTCAATAAAACATGGGTCCCCAAGGATCCATTCTTGGACCTTTGATTTTTAATGTATTTATAAATAATGTAGAATTAAAAACCAATATATTGCCAGGTAAAGCACCCTCTGTTAAGAACAAATCATGAACACAAAAAAATCTTAGAGGTGTGCAACATGCGCTGTAAGGATCCCAACTGACTTGAAACATTCACTAACATCTGTAGATTTCAAATCTCTACAAGAGAAGAAGAAGAAGCTCGAGAGAGACTTCTTAGATTTTCAAAACGGCCAAGTTTTCTCTTGGCCCCGTGACATGACCAAGCGACAGTTCAACATAACAACTTATGGATCAGCTGTTTCTTCAAATATTCATCGAGCTCCCGAACGGGAATCGACCGAACGGATGACATCATCAGCAGATGCTGGCGATGCGAATACACACATCTCTCACACAGATGTAACAACGAATGCTGCTCTTGTTCCTGCTTCCAAGCAGGTTGTTGTTGAGGCACTAATACATGCCGAAGATCACGATGGAACTAATATACATCCACCAACAGCTGGTAACACACTGAGTCCCCGACTCAGGGGAAGCGATGTAAGACGCAAGCAGCTTCCAATTGACACATTTGTAGTGTCGATGGACAACGAGATTCAAGGCTTAGGCGATGGGCTTCCTTCTTTTCCACTGCCCTTCAGACCCTTCAAAAGGAGGACTTGGTCTCCACAAGGAAGGGCAGTCAAAAGAAAAAATTCAGAAGAGACCAATTTACACATGAAAAAACAGCAAATGCAGATTCAGAGGACCTAGTGGTAAATATTTCTTGTTATAGTTTAAGTGTACATGAAGTTTCTGTCTTGAACAAGGGCTTGGGGTTTATACCCTCCGCCAGTAATGATTTGACTGACATTATAATTGATATCAAAATGTTCACGAGAAATCTAGGGCTGAAATTGCTCCATGGTCATGAATCTAATCAGGTTAATGCTAGGAACCATATGCCTTTTAGAAAACCATCTGCTTTTCTTCCACAACAACATCCGATATTGGAAGCATTTGAACAAGCCTGTGAGCTTGATTTATTTGAACTTTATAATAACAAAGATACTAAACCATGCTTCTACAATACTACCTCAGAGGAAAGAGCTGCCATTAATAGTTTGAGGAACAATGATAACATTGTCATTAGGCAAGCCGACAAAGGCGGTGCCGTGGTTGTAATGGATAGATCATTCTATACAGACACAATGAAAAGATGTTATCTGACAATGACACTTATTTCTTCATACAGAATTATGATCTTAATAACCTAATTAGGGAGGTCCATAGTCATCTTTATGAATTGTTGTTAACTGATGTCATTGACAAAGAATTATATTCCTATATGTTGGTTGACAATCCTCTTGTTCCATCATTTAGAGGACTTCCAAAATCCATAAAGGATTAGACAACCTTTCTTTGAGACCTATTGTGTCTAGTAAAGGATGGCTCACTGAGCCAATTTCCATTTATTTGGATAAAATGTTCAAACCTATTGTTTCCAATGTTAAACATATACTGAAAGACACTACTGATTTTTTGGAAAACTTGACTACATATCTTAATTCCACCTTGTTTGAAATGAGTGACATTCTGGTTAGTCTTGATGTGAAATCACTGTTTACATCCATACCCAATGACATTGGGATGGAACATGTTAGAGCTTTTTTTGTAAAACAGATGCTTCCTACTCACAATATCTCTAGATGGATGTCACTTTTGAACTTGTCCTTGAATATAATGTTTTATTTTATGACAACAAGTATTACCTTCAGACTAAAGGTGTAGCGATGGGCACGCCATGTGCCAATGCATATGCAAACTTAGTATTGGCACAATGGGAGGACATTTATGTCCATGGCAACGATAACAGCTTTTTAATGCATCTCAAATATTATAATAGATTTGTAGATGACGTTTTTATTATATGGGGTGGCACACTAGAACAGCTACTTGAATTCGTGTCCTATTTAAATCACACCACAGAATTTCTTAGTTTTGAATGTAATCACTCAGACAAGGAGATGGCATTTTTAGATGTGAAGGTCGTTAAGACTGACAATGGTTTTGACACTGAATTGTATAGGAAAGAGTTCTGGAGGAACAACTTATTACATCGCAATAGCATGCATCCCAGGCATGTATATGAGAATATTGTAACCAATCAAGTTACGAGGATGTCGAGACTAACAACTCGACTCCACTTATGATGACCACAAGTTACAACTAGCCAGCAATTTTATACATAGAGGATATAATAGTCAAAAGTATACAAAACATACGGGATGGTGATCATTTTAGAACTGGCAAAGGGACTCCACTCCTAAAGAGGACAAAGATGGACCCCCGACATGTTAGGAATAGTTCTACCACAAATAGAATAGTTATTCCTTACACTAATAAAACAGTCATGTCCTACAAGTTCTCAACAACAACTGGAGAATGTTGTTGTTAGATGATAACATCAAAAGTTAGTTGATAATAGACCACAAGTAGCCTACAAGAACATGTATTCTCTAAACAGACTTCTTTGTTATGATAGGAAGCCTTCAGTTAGCAGGAGTTTGAAGAAGAAGGGCACATATCCCTGTTTTTCTTGCAATCAGTGCAAGTTCATAGCTACTTCAGATTGTTTTATTCACCCAATCACAGGACATAGGTATACATCCATGTTTTATGCTGATTGCACTTCCACCAACCTGGTATATGTAGCTGAGTGTCAGGCATGTAAATTATTCTATGTTGGGATGACTACCAGGACCCTTCGTGAGCGAATACGTGAACATATTTATGCCATCGAGAAAGCCAATACTACCAATGCCTTGGCCAAACATGTCTTAGATAGCGATGCCTCACACTGTTTCAAATTCAAGGTCTTGGAACTTGTTCACAAAGGAGGAAGACTAGGCAATATTAGGAACAATACTGAGGAGAGGGAAGGAAATGGATCTTGAAATTACAAGCCCATAGGCTTGGACTTAATGACAGATTCACACTCAGACCATTCCTAATAAACAGACCTTTGCAACATTGATTTTTTATATATACATGCACACACAACAATGCTTGTTCTTAATTTTACATTGCCCTTTTAATGATACACTACCTTAAATCATGTTCAGCATGTGATTTGTTAATTGCTGACACTTGTTATGTATTTAAATGATTTGCTCTTTGCTGCATTTTATGTCTGATGAAGCGTTGGATACAACGCGAAAGCGCTTACTCCTGCAGTTTTTATTCTGTTTTGTCATTAAACCTGGATTTTAATGAACTCTATGGACTGTGACTTATTCTACTTGTTTACCTGAACCTTCCAACTGGATTTATCCTTACAGCGCATGTTGCACACCTCTAAGATTTTTTTGTATTTATAAATAATGTCCACACATTCTCCCTTCAGAGCTCACTCATCCAATATGCTGATGACTAGCAATTTCCCAAATCTTCTTAAAATAACACAAAATGTATTCTCATCAATAGAAACATGGCTAAATGAAACACAATTATTGAAATCTCCAAAAAATCCAAGTTATTAGTCTTCTCATCCAAACCAACTCCACAAGATTTTAAAATCTTTTCCCAAGACAAGACTGAAATAGAAGTAGTGAATACTGCAAAATTACTAGGCATCACCATAGTGAATACTGCAAAATTACTAGACATCCCCATAGATATAAACGATTCTTTGAACAGCATATACTTAATGCAGTAAAAACACACTTTAAATTAGGCAAACTTTATAGGCATAAGTTCTATATGCATATTCCCACGAGAACAAAACTAGCAAGTACTCTACTACTCCATTCCCTCTTCTATGGCTCCCCCATTTTGCAAACCTTCACACATCCCTAAGTAACAAATTACTGTCATGCTATTATAAAATTGTAAAATTTGCCTGTGGCCTACCAAACTGGACACACCATTGTTAAGCCATCAAGACATTGAATTGGCTTGAGTTCCTCTATTACCTTCAGTACACCCAACTCACTATTGCCCACAAACTAATATATTACCCAGAAAACTGCCCAACACTTTCAAATATCATACAAACCTACACCCCCTCCAGAAAGTGAAAATCTTCTACCAAACAACTTCTACACATGTCCAAACCCAACAAGAGATCAGGACAAAGTTTATATTCCTACCCCATAGCAAAATTATGGAATGACCTACCCCCCTCTATTACACTACTTGATTCTATAAAAAATTTCAAATATACCCTAAAAAAATCACTTATCCTGGGGCCCTGCTGTTTCAACATGCTTCTTCTGTTCCAAACTGACTCCACCCAACCATGTTATAATTTATTAACTTTTCTGCATAACTAATGTGCATCACCTTGACTGTATCTTCTATTACAATCTATGGCTTTAACTTCTAATCAGAATGTGTAAGAATGGATTGATATAAACCACTGTTCTTGCAGCAGACAATATTCTATTGAATTATGGTATATCTTACACCGACATTTAACTCATTTGTATAAAAATCTTTAGTTTGCTTCTTACTAATTGTAAAATTGTATAATTCAAAAGTAATTTTTATGTCTTTATTACTGTAAATAGTAACTCTTTGTGTAATCTTTACTGTAATTTGGAGCTTTTTCCCCTGGGCCTCCACTGAAAATGGGTTTCTGACCCAGCGGACTTTCCTGGTCAACAAATGTCAATAAATAACAAATAAAAGTGTTCAAAAAATAAATAATTGTCTATGGTAGTAGCTATAGGGTATTGTTAGCTAAAGTAAAGGCTATGTGTAATTTGAATTCCTCAGCCTGTCTCTGAAGTAGTGCCATTCATTAACAGTAGATATGTGATTCTTTTAATAAAAGTCTCATATGTTAATTCCCTTCTGAATTCATTAGGTAGCTTGTTCTACTTTGTTGGAATCAATTAATTAAAGCTCTTTTCCCCAAAGGCTTCTTGAAAGAAGGTATGTATAAGGTTGTGTTGCAGTCAGAAATTCTGTAAACATTATAGAGGGAGGGGGCTTGTGCAGAGGTTTGTGAGAGACAGAGAACCTGCAGCTCATCAGTTTGTAAGTGAGGCAGTAGTCAAGAAAGATGGCTATGCATGTCGAAGGGAGTCAGTTTGTGTTCTTAAGGTTACAATAGTGATGTTCCATGAAAGGAGTAAGAGTTATGCATTAGCTTGTTTTGTTTAGGTTAGTCAGTTACAGCTTTATGCTGTTTGCTGAATTTAAGACAATAAGGCATGAGCTATGCTCTTATCTTGGCATAAGCACACATTTGGCTAGTCCTTTTCTAGTTTCAGGAGTAAGATGTTTTGAAATTGTATAGTATGTCCTTAGTTGAGTGAGTACTTAACTATGGGTTCTGTATGACTTATGAAACTAAGTGTGCAGAATCAAGCTGGAGTCCTAGGTATCAATAAGAGTACTGAAGAGGTATTTTGTTGTTATTGAGACAATGAAGTTGATTTTGCCTTTAGCTTTTGTGAGCTACCAAATAACATGAATGCTGATTTGGAGTGGATAAGATAGAGTTTGTTACGGCAAAGCAGGTACTAAGTGCAGTAAAGTCTTTTGGAAGAGCATGTTCCACCTCTTGGAGTAAGTGATAAAGTAAGAAATAATTTGTATATAGCACAAGGGAAGAGGAACAACAACAGTGTCAAGGTAATTTATAAAGAGTCAGAATAGAACTGGGCTAAGTACAGATCCATGTGTTAGTCCTTCTGAGAAGGTGATTACAGTGAAAAGTAGATAGAAAATGTCCAACATTTATATTAAGGTAATATTCACATCTAACTGGTACAATAGAGGACAGATTCTGCCTTGTATAGTAAAAATTTGAGTTGATTGAATAAACAAATAATGATGCATCTGTCCAATACAGTCATATGGTAATATATAATATCTGATGGCTGTTAGAATAAAATTACAAGCAAGCCAAACTGGAAACTTCACTGTGTAAACTGGAAAACTTCACTGTGTAATATTAAAAGCTTCCTGTAGTGAGGTCCATGGGATATATGCAAATAGCCCCTTAAGGACATTGCAGTGTTTCAACTACATGACTTCTGAATGTCCATGACATTTTCCTCTTTACTCTTTAAGTCTTTATAGGTACATTCGGGCCAATAAATACAAAACCCACTAGCTGTAGATATGCCATGTTTCAGACTATTTATGACCTCATCAGTACACCTTAAGTGGATTGTATGGCTATACTTTAGAAACATAGGACTTTAAACCTAGCTGATGCCCATAGATATTAAGGTGCCTTAAAAATACACCAAACAACATCCACACAAAGGGTAAAAGGGTTACAGAGACAAACTTCAGTAGAAACTGCAAGTCAGTGTAACATTTTTACCCTTCGCTTGGATATGTCTATTGTAAGCCCAACCAAGAAGGAAATGACGTGGAGCCATGAAACTTACAAGTTATTCAACACATTCTCCCCGAAGTTCAATACACTTGACATATTATGTCTGAAGTTTCTGTAACCCTGCCAAAAAAAGTCTGAAGTCTGGTCACTGAAATAACTGCTCCACTGATGCAATCACCTCTGAATCACTCAAAAATTGCCACCTATTCAAACTCTTTTTAAGATTTGAAAACAGGAAATAGATGGACCAAGATCTGGTGAGTAGTGGATGGTCTATGCACTCAATTCCCAATTTTGTCAAAACATCCATCATTTTGCCAGCCTTATGAACAGGTGCATCATCTTGCAAAAAGAGAACTCCTTTCCACAGTTTCCCTCTCCTTTTTTCTTTCAATGCCTCCTTTAATCAGCACAGAAAGTTGCAGTAGTATTCTGCATTAACTGTTTGTCTCCTCGGAAAAGAGTCAGTTGTTACACCCTCCTGATCCCAAAACAGTGTCCATGACCTTTCCTGCTGATGTTTGGGTGTTAAACTTCTTTGGCCATGATGAACCTGAGTGCTGCCATTTCACAGACTGTTGTTTTGTCTCAGAATCAAAGTGATGTAACCATGTTTCATCAACAGTAACTAGTCATTCCAAAATTGGAACCAGCTTGATGAAAATGCTGCAAAATCAACTTGCAAGTGTCTACTCAATGTCTTTTCTCATCAGCATTCGAACATTTGGGCACCCACTTGGCTTACAGCATCTACATACCCAGCTGCACATGGATTATAAACCCAACATGTTCCCTAGATATCTGTAGTGTTTCAGCAATTGTTTTAGCCAATATTCACCAATCCGACAAAATCAGGTCATGGACATGGTCAACAATTTCTGGAGCTGAAACCATTTAAGGCCTCCCAGACCTTGCTGCATCGTCAGTCTCAAAATCCCTATGCTGAAAGTTTGCACACCACTTCGTCACAGTTGAATTAAAAGGGCACTTGTCACTCAGTGTTTAGATTTCCTTTGAAGTTTTCTTCTGCAGGAGTAGGAACTTCATGATGGCTTGGAGTTCCAGACTTGAAAATTCCACACTTTTTGTTGACATGGTTGACATGGTTCAATCAATGATCTGAAACAATGTCTAAACACAGCATTATGATTCTGTAAACTGTCACTTTACAAGATGAAATGACCCTCTTTTCAGCTACACAGGTGAAATAACTGCCAGAATTTAGAAAGTTAGTCAGGCTTAGAACATTTCAGCACCACCTTGTAGAATAGCAACCACATGAGTTTGTGTTGTCCCACCTTAACACCAAATGCTATAAACATTGCATCAGCATACTTTGCACTAATACACCAAGAAAAGAACCAAAACAGGATAATTAGTAGGGCATACAAAATATAGCATGATAATTATAAGAATCAAACAGGAAGTTAGAAATGTTTGAGAAGAGAGATTGGATAAGCGATTCACAAAGAAACAATGGGAAGATATATGTATGGTTCCGAAATATGCAACTAAGTCTAGAATATTTAGGATATACCCCCAAGCATAGTCCAAAGAATTTTTCCTCAAGTAGATTGCAAATATTGGAGGTAAAGAGGAAAATGAGAACACATTTTTGGGAGTGTAATGGTTTGACAGACTTTAAAACTTCCCTGCAGACTACTCCATCAGAAATACTGAGTGAGCAAATTGGTGTAAAGAAGGAAATGATTGTTTGAGCTATGATACAGAATCTGGATTGCCTAGACATTATAATGCCTTGCTGAGTTTAAATCTGATGGCTGCTAAAAAAAGCAATTACTAGAAAATGGAAATCAAAATCTAAACCAACCTTAATAGAATATAGTAACAGAGATAAAATAACTAGAAGTGGAATCTTTAGCAAAGGATAAGGGTAAATTGCATAGAAAAAAATATGGAAACTGTAGGAACAATACATGCAGAATAATGTTTTGGAGGAGGAATGAGGCTTAAGGAAAGGCAAGAACTGAATAAGCTATGTAATGTCTAACTGACAGTGACTGTATATAAGATTATAGGTGATGTATAATGTTTGCAACTGAACATATATCAATATGATTTGTTTCATTTATATAAATGTATGATTGTGTATGTCATAAGTGATAATTCAATAAAGATGTTTTTTGTTAATATATATATATATATATATATATATATATATATATATATATATATGGGTCTACTTCATATGACCTTACTTTCATTTGACTGAGATTCATTTGACCAAGACCATATAATCTGAAGTTCAAAATACTAAAGTCACTTGACTGAAACTCATAACACCGACAGCTTACAATGCTAAATTTCAACATAGTAGTGGCGGTGTGTAAACTACTGTAAGGTAAGTAAAAGGTATATGCTCTTTTCCCCACTGCAGTATGATCCTGGAGTTAGTATATATAGTTAGAGGGGGTGTGAGGGGCACAGCACCCCCATATTGGGGGGCGTGGGGGGTGCAGCCCCCCACCTAGTTTGGTTTTATATCATCTGGTTTCTGATAAGAGGGTATATGATTAGTTTTTAAGTTCTGGAAAGTGTTAGTAATTAGTGTTGTAAGTCATCATCAGCCTCCTTTTCCCCCTTTTTTACAGGATATGGATTATTTATATACAGTTGTAGGGCTCATGGACAGTGCCTGGGTGTTGTGCAGATGCATTGCTTATCATCTCCTGTGAACTGCATATTGCTTGACTCTTGATGCTCTTGTTGTATTGTCTATGGACACCAATGAGATTTGTATTGGCACGTGTGTGCAATGCCTAACAACCAGTACTTTGAGATGGTAGGCAATGTCATAGCAGCCACTCAGAGTGGTGGCTGTCTGCCCTGGTGTGCTGGTACAACAAGCATGCTCATGAAAGTAACATTTCTGAGAAAACAACTAAATATTCTGAAGGCTGACCCCTCTGACATACTCACTGGCACTCATCTTTGTCTCTGGAATGTGATTGTAGTAAGTATGGTAAGAGTTACACATATCTTAGTGTCCACCAGTACAGGGAGCATAAATATTCATCCTAATGCTGTTTGTGGGTGATACATGTCAACTAATGCCAGATACCTTTGCCGAAACGATAACTGCCTGTCTGCTTCTGGTTGTTAGCTGATGGCCTATAATATGTTGCCATTACTGTTTTCATTCATGATACCTGCCACAATATCACACTGCTGACTGAGAGCCAGTGACTCTTACAGTCAGTAAGCACTGGTTCACAAATGCTACTTCTGTTCCAAACATCTTTGCTTGTAGCGACTCCAAAAGCTCCTAGGTTCATAGGTAAGTAGCAGGCTTGAAGCTGTTTTGGGCCATTTTAAGCTTAGACAGTTTCCCTTTTCAAAGGTGGGAACCAAACCATGTATCTTGTGTCTGTGACCAACTCATCAACCCTCTGCATGCTTTGTACTCTTATAGTGGCTTGTAGCATGCTGAGCACTCAACACACCTTATGACTATGCATTCTGACCTGCTTTATAGATGCTCATTTACATTTCATTATGCATTCACTAAATGGTTTCCCTTTGCTTGCATGTCATTCTATGGTCATTTGCATATAATTCCTGAGCAGTTTTCCTCTTTGATCCATATACCTATTTAGTACTATAAATGACAACATGCCTGAGTATTGCCACTTTCTGTACAATTGGTAGCTATGTAAAAAGCATGTTCACTGTGAATACCAGCCATACTAACAGCTGTATTTGTTTTTATAGATCTGCCTATTTTACTGGTAAACCTGACTGAATACTGAATGACAGGTTGGCAGTTTTAAAAGTTAAAATCCAGATAAGCTTTGAATGAGCAAACATTGATAAGTCGGTTAGATGATTAAGTTAGCAACCACTTTGATAAATGCATGCTACAAGTGACTCCTGTGGAACAGAAAAAAATATTAATATTTTTGTAGGAATAAGAAATATGAGACATTGTAGCAGTAAAAAAAATACCATAAATTAGAGTGAAGAATTCTAAATTCTCCAAGTACTGAAGGAAGTGCTTGTCCACTAAAGTGAGATACATTGATCAATATTTGTGCCTAATAACTCCATGAGGCTGTTTTTGTAACCGATCTCCAGTTATCACTTTTTAAGTCTGATGAGATGCCTTAATATTTATTTGTGGTGTTATAATATATGTATGCATCAGATTTTGTCTATTTATACCTTTGCTTTATATATATATATATATATATATATATATATATATATATATGTGTGTGTGTGTGTGTGTGTGTGTGTGTGTGTGTGTGTATATATATATATATATATATATATATATATATATATATATATATATATATATATACTCACACACACACACACACACACACACACACACACACACACACACACACACATTTTTTTTTATATTTCATGTCATATTCAATGTTTAATGTTAATCTGTTTAATTTCAATTGAAATAATTATTATTATTTTCTCTTCTTTTTCCTTTTTGTCCTTGCAGAGGATTTGTATACTTAAGTCTACTATTCCTTACACATCACCGAAGATAAGGAGAAAAGTACAATGTTTGCTTTACTCAGTGAACAGTGAAACTCCCTCGACACTAATGAGCAGAATTATGCTCTCTGAGACAAAAAATGTTGAATGATATGAAGTGTGAGAAGACTGTACAAGACAAAGACCTTATAATACTGATAAAACAGAGACTGGATAGTGTGTCCCTATTCAGAAGGACACAGCCAAGGATATACAAAATTCTAGGATACATCAAGGAGGGTTCCTTTTTGCACTGATATAAGTGATAATACCTGTTTAGGTGCCTGTAGACAGTTTTTAGTCACTATTAGTAGTATATGAATTCATACAGAAGCAAAGATATGCATTAGAAGGAAAGCTTTTGCATGACCTTTGGTTCTTTTACAGAGAACTTTTGCTGTTTATTGTAGTTCCAGCATTTTTTACTTATCTCCAGAGATTTTACAATTAGAAATGTTAGGCCTGCACTCTCGTAACAGTAGACAACAGCCTGTACTCCACTGAGCTTGAAAATCACTGAAGGAAGTTTTAAATGTGTTTTTGTGACAGTTCAGTGGACCATTTTGCTTGTTTAATTAGCTTCAGTACCTGTATAAAGTCATTATGTTTGTGTGGCTCTTGGCTCATGTATGCAGAGCTTTTAAATGCTTGGCCACCATGCCACTAATTTCTGAGTGTTCTGCTACAATCCAGTGCCATCCTTGCCAGGTAAGTACTGGCGATTGCTAAATTGCACTTCTTGTTATTTAAGAGTTCTGCTGTTAAATTTCAGCAATATTTGTTGTGTTTCTGCAATTTTAATTACCTTAAAATGCGCTTGTATTTTACTGTGTTATCTGCTGGTTTCTGCACATTTTTTGTACCCTGATTCAATGTGTTTGCTAGCATTTTTTATTGTTGCTGTTGTTGGTTGTTGTAGTTTATGCACTTTTTGCTTAACTGTAGTGATTTTACAATTAGAAAGGGTTGGTCTGTATTTTGGTGGCAATATAGAATAGCTAGACCTCCTCTGAGTTTGGGAATTGCCAAAGAAAGATTTGAGTGTGTTTTTGTGATTGGCCTGTGGGCCATTTAACTTGTTAATTCAGTTTCTGTGCTTGTATAAAGTCTCATTTACATACTGCTTAGCATTGTATTATATAGATACAGACACTTAGAATCTTTTCTCTGTTAAAAAAAAATCTCCAGATAATTCCTTTATATCAGGTTGCATAGCAAGCTCCTGGTTTGCATATAAAAGAGTATTTTCCAGTGTGTAAATGTCTGGGACCATAGATAAGACATTTCTTCTTGTGTCTGTAGCCAGATAGATGGAAATGGACATCCTGAAAAATGTAGCAGTTGTCTCATGTTTACTGATGACCAGCTAATACTTAAACAATAAGGTAATATGTGAGATCTAATTATGCATTATCACTGAAGGCAAGACTCTCACATTCATCTTATATAAGTACCAAACTGGTTGTCAGAAATACATAAAACCACATTCTACCTACTACCTTCACTAATGACCTACCACATAGATTTATGTAAGCTGAGGTTCTAAAAAGCAATCTACTCAAACTGAAAGACATCCTAGATGTAACTATATCAATGGGGCTCCTCATCAACCTCATAAACATTCTACCATAGCATCAACCACCATGCCATATACAGCTTCAACGCAAGGTGTCTCAACTCATATACCCATAAGGCAAATCTCCATGGAAGCTAATATCCAGACATAGATGGTTCCATAATGAGAGACAGATGTTCAACTCATCAAGTTGAGCAAGGAGAGGTTAACACTGAGCTGCCTACCTGGGGCCGGGATTGGCCAGATCACATTCTCACTCAACTCATTGAACCACTAGTACAAGTATGATCTGATCATTGTTCATGTAGGTGTAAATGACCTGAGACATGCCTCTTTGGACTATATGAAGAGAGGCATGATGGAGATCTCTCACTATGTGGCCCAGGCTAGTGTGAGCCTAGCATTGAGTAGTATTCTACCTTCTCGAAGGCTAATGCTGCAATATGAGCAGAATATAATCGACTTTAACAATTGGCTTAGTATTTGGTGTCATTCGAAGGGGATATAATATTTGTCAGTGTGGGAGGATATGGTCAATAGACCATGCTGCTTCACCAAGGATTGTTTGCATCTGTCCCCTTAGGCTTTTCAATACTGGCTAAAATGCTATCCATTCCATAGTGCCTTTTGTAGGCAATGCTATTCTGATAAACCTTCCAACACAGCAAAATGTACTTAGGACAACCAAAAGGTATTACTGCTCAATGCTAGGAGACTTAACAGAAAACACCACTCTACAATCTCTCCTCACCCTGGAGAATGTAGATGTCTGTCTAGTTACAGACACATAGTTTAAAGCCTTGGAGAGCAACCCAGCAATGTAGCAATGTCTTCTATACATTTAGACCAGCTATTCCACAGATAGGGACAAATGTGTATTTTTTTCTGTTTTCATCAAAAACACTCACACCTCAAGAATGTTAAAGCAGTATGACTCACTTGAGGTTCATCACGTCCAGCTTACCTTAAGAAAAGTTCCATACCATATCATTGCAGGCTGTAGGTCTCCTTCTATGACCCAGGATAACAATGCTGCATACCTAAACTTAGTGGAGTCACTCACCATTGAACCCTACACTATAGTCTTGGGTGACTTCAAATATCTCACTATAGACTGGAAACCATACAAATCTCCCAATACACAGGCCTAGGGATTCCTGGACTTTGTCAACACAAATGCTCTGGACCTGCTTGTCCATACACCCAGCAGGGGTGACAACATTCTTTATCTGATACTTTCAAATAACAGGGAACTTTGTATCCACTGTAATGTCCTCACTTGTCAAGTCAGACCATAAAGCAGTCTCCTTTGAAATTAAGCTTAAACCTATTACCATTTAACCCTCAAATGTTCAGGAATTATTCCAAAACTAACCTCATACTGCTGAGTGATACCATGTCAAAATTTCAAGTCCTCTCAAACCACATGACTTTCACTGCTTATGTAGAAAAGTTTACACAAATTGTATACTTTCATGTAAGCAATTGCATTGAGGCAGTGGTACACACCTAGAATAAGCACAGAACCAAAGAGCAAGATGTCCTGCTGGAATCCCAGTATCAACAAGCTGTATAACAAAAAGAGGAAAACTATAGCCAAATTCAGAAAAGGCAATTACCAGCAAGGCAAGAAACCTCTCATCAAAATAAATAATTAACTCAGCAGTCTTACTAAGTCCACCAAAGCCAAATCTAAGGTGAAATTGCCTCACAGGCAAAAGATAATCTTTAACTATGTCCACATAAGTAATATGGAGCAGTGTGACAATCTAATTGTAAACAGGACCACCTATACAGAACTGGAGGATAAAGCAAATCTGCTGGCTGATAAATTTAGCTCCAAATCCTCCCTGCTTCCTTCCAGTCGCTCCCAAGAAATACCATAACACTCTTAGCTATCACTAGCTAACAGGTCCTCCATGCATTCTCCAAGACAAAAAATACTGCTTCTGGGAGCCTTGATAATAACCTGGGGATGCCTCCTAAATAGCCTTCTAGAATTTCTGTTCAGCCTTAGACTCCAAACTGGTTTCATGTCAATGGAAGACTGCAACAGCTATTTCTCTGCATAAGGGAAGACCATCTACTCACCTGGGTAACTGTGGATCAATAAGTCTGACTAGTCTTATTCACAAAGTCATATAAAGAATCATCACAGATATTTTAAATAAAGACATAAGATATCTTCTGACACTGGATCCAACACAGTCTGGGTTCATCAAGGGCAGATTGTGTCTGTTCTGCTTGGTTGACTTTTTGAGAGAGTCAACTAAGCTATAGATTAGGATAAAATAGTACACACTGCCTATCTTCACCTGGTCAAGTTATTCAACTTCTTCTTCTTTCAGCTTTTCCTGGTTAGGGGTTGCCACAGCGGATCACCTGCTCATGATTGGCAGTGGAGTTTTACAGTGTCAAGTTGCCAGCCCAGTGCCCAACTTTCCACAGAAGGCACACACATGCACACACTCACACCTAGGGCCAATTTAAAGTGTCCAGTCCACCTACAGCATGTCTTTGGGAGGAAACCGGGGCACCCGGAGGGAACTCAAGCGATCACAGGGAGGACATGCAGTCTCCACACAGAAGGCACTCCAGCCAAGGATCGAACTGGAGAACCTCTTGCTGTGAGGTGACAATGATAACAACTGCACCACCGCGGCCGGCCGGTCAAGTTATTCAACACTACTCCCCAGTCGATCAATAAACTCATAAAACTAGGAGTATATCACTACATCACCCACTGTATAGCCAACTGCCTGACAGATAGGACACAGAAAATCAGGATAAGGGATACTACCTCTACAAAAAGATCAGTCACCAATGGACCCCCTCAGGACTAGTGCTGAGGCCACTCCTTTTTTATATTTACTTTTCAGAAATCCAAGCTCATGTTAAAGGCCTGTGGTTGTCCATGTTTGTGGTTGACTGCAATTATCAAATCTCCCAAGGATACAAATATACCCAAGAATGTTTGTCATAAACTAATAATTGGTGCAAGAACCATGGTCTAAAACTGAATGCAAAAAATGGTATGTCAGCCATCCCTAGGAATGACCACATAAGACAATGCACCCCTAAAAATTATTGTAGTGGTTTGGGACTTGAGAACACATCTGGACAGTAACTTGGCCTTAGACCTTTTTGTGTCTACTTGAAGGAATCATTCTGTATTGCACAACTTAAAAGCGATGTTATGGCTTCCAGGTCCAGTGATGTGATTGTCCCCTATACTCAGCCCTCATCAAAATGATCATTGAGTACAATGCCCCCTTTCCATACGTATGTTACCTAGTATTTTCAACAACAGGCAAGGCTACATAAAAAGAATGCAAGGCATAAACCACATGGTATACACAGACAACCTTAAAGACTTATCCCTATCAGTCTCATACTGACTGCTGAGGGCTGATCTATTCCTGGCCTTCAAGGAAGCATCTGATCCTATACTGATCAATGTACTTCACATCTGCACATCTAACAGCATTAGAAACACCCAATCAAAGGACTTTAACTTTGGTTGCAACATAAATAGAAGCACCTCTCAACTGTCCAGATTTTTGCCTCATATATTTGACTGCTCCTCATAAAATTTGTAATTTACTGGCAAATCATTGAGGACTGAAGTCACTAAATAATGTTAGACATTTGTATTTTAGTCTTAATATCCCTCAGAAAATGCACACTGATACAAAACCTGTTATTCTAACAACTTTCTAAATTTACAAATGCAATGATTAAAATCTATACCTATTTCTGGGTCTTTGTCCCCCCATTATTTTTGGCTTCATCCAAATTTCTTGTCCTAAGAAGTTGAGAGATATGAATAGAATATTCTGGAGGCACAGGTATGTATCCCAAAGATTTCCCCTGCTGTGGGACAGGCTTCCCATCCATATGAAGCAGAGTTCACTCCTGACCCTATTCAGATGTAACCTTGACCACTGAACAGGGAATCAGAAATTTACCCCTGGACTGGCACCTGTGCCCTTACTGGACAGAGGCAGCTTGTATACGGTCTGTCACATCAGCATAACTATATGCCCCTGAGTAATGTGTCCTGTCATGTATAAATGGGAAAATATGGCCATCCCAAACTATTTGCCTTTAGAAAATGGGAAATATGGCTAGGCTTAAAAAGGGCTCCTGGGGCCATCAGCCTAATAATCATCTATGAACCTGTTATGAGATAACATAGTTATAGATTAAATTACACTAAGATTGAATTCTGAGTGGGGAGATAATGTAAATAATATATATATATATATATATATATATATATGTGTGTGTGTGTGTGTGTGTGTGTGTGTGTGTATGTGTGTGTGTGTATATTTGTTTTTTGTTAGCTTACCACTGACTTCAGATCCTGACTTTCTGCTATGGCTTCTTTTTTCTGGTAAGTTCATAGGTAAGTATTAGGCTAGCTGCCTATATGGGCAGTTTTAAGCCTAGGAAATTTCCCTGTCAAAGGTGATAATCAAACTTTGTACTTTGTGCCGGTGAGGTAAACACTTTAAGCATTATACCACCCCCTCCCCAACCTCCCTCTGTGTTTTTTACTCTGATAGTGGTAGTCAATGAAGAAGAAAATTCTAATGAGTGACATAAAAATGCAGGCTATTCTTTTACTGAGATTAACAGCCTTGGTTTTTGCAGAATAAAAAGCCAAAAGATCTCTATGTGTTATCAGCTTGTATTACTATATACAAATGTTTCTGTTTTAAAATGCCTTATCAAAACAATTAAGACTCTCTAGGGTACTGCACAATACAAGAACAACTGGTAAAAAATTCAAATATATAATGAAAAAGATACATGATTTTATTTAAATTTCTCATTAAATAAACTTTTAAAGAGATTATTGCTTTTATGTTTTTTTAATCCAGCATAGCAATGCACATGTAGTGATCTGAATTGCAGGAAACCACAGCATCATGTTTGAGGGTCACTTTAGTTATAATACTCACACTGAATGGCGTGCATGCATATGGTCTTTAATATAAAACTGGCTGGCAGGTATCATAACAGTCAGACCTTTACTGAACAATTTTTTCTTTGTATAAGGTCAATTGCTTCAGATCTTGCATAGTAGAGCACAGTCAGTGGGAAAAAAATGCATGACCTTTTCTTAGAATTTGACATTATTCAAATATAAATTAATCAGGGAGATTAAATGCTTCTGTTAATTCAGACATTGCATTCCAATAAGAAAGGGATGCTGATGAAGAGCTATTTAAAAAATGTAATTTGCCACTGAGTCTATCACACTGCTTGTAATTATCTATTTTCAACAAGGAAAAGCCAATTCATTTTTGCATGTGAATGAATCACCTGTCACGCTGCTTAAAAAAAAAAAAACAACAAGAAAAAAAAACCAATAAGAAGAAGAAATGATACATCCATACTATGTAGTTAGGCGTTAGAGAAAAATTTCAGTCAGTTTTTGCTAATAATCACAAATTTTATTGTTTTACATCATGAAACAGAGTGGATTGCAAAGATTATTTCCAAAAGCAGTATTGACCACATAGAATTCTGGAATTAACAGGATAATATATACAGTACGAGCACACACATTGCCTGAATAATGTGCAAGAAAGTATTAATTTAGATGTTCATAGCACAATTAATCATAATTCCTGAAAGTAAGGAGCACAATTATTGTCCATAAGCAGACACTAAACACCAGCTATATCCAACTAGTGAGACTAGGTGGTTTAGAGAAATGGCATGGTTAATAGCATAAGGCATTAAATATTCTAACACTGAACCCATTTGGGATACTCACATATAACATATATTGGGAAATTTCCATACATTACGAAATTTTTCAGAATCTCTTAAAATGAAGGTAAAGCATTCTTGATAAATTTACATGAAAGCCTTAAAGATAATTCTTCCTTTTTTACCAGTGCTTGGTAATTTATTTATTTATTTATTTTATATTTTTTGACCGGGTTTATCCGACTGGGCTACAATTGCCCATTTTCAGCGGAGGCCCGAGGAGAAAAGCTCCAACAGAAAAACAGAAATTTTACATATTGAATACATATAGAATACATTCATCAGTACCACACATTACTGCATTACAGTGTCAAAAATTATACTGTGGCAAGCGAAATACATATAGAAATACATTCATCAGAGGGATACATTCATAATTACATATTATTTACATAAAATGCAATAGTTACATAGCTGAAATATTTTACTAGTTATGTTTGTACAGTGATGTAGCAAGAGGAGAAGATAAAGTAGTAACTTTGTTTATTGAAAGGAAGGAAGAGAGAAGGGAAATAGAAGGTTATAGGGGAGTGTTTATGGGGGATAATTACATTGGCAGGTCCATTTTTCATGAAGGTATTTTTTGTAGCAGTTTTGAATTGATTGGGATGTTCAAGGGAACTTATATCTAGTGGTAGGCTTTTCCAGGCCTTGCAAGGGATAAAGCGATAGACTAAGTGACCCATTTTGGTCCTTGCTTTGTAGATTTTTAGTAGGCCTTGTTCAGAACTGCGGAGTAATCTAGTGGGTAGGTAATGAGAGATTAGAGATGAGATAGTTGGACAGAAAGAGGGTTTGTAGAGAATGGAGTGAATAATCTGAAACTGATTATACTGAAGCAGGTTAGGTAATTCTAAGCCAGTTTAGTTCTTTTGGTGAGAGACAGTGATGGCACTTGTAAGAATTTTGGGCAGCAAATCTGGCAATCCTGTTATAAGTTGTTTCTAACTTGTTTAGTAGTCCAGTGTTGAGGCTGGTGAGAATTTGGGAGCTACAGAGTAAAGTGGGTAAAAGGTAGGCATTTGAAAGGTTTAGTTTTGCTGTTTTGGTAAGATATTTTTTGTTTCTGTAGAAGAGACCTAGCTTGAGATGTGTTTTTCGGATACAATTATTGACATGTAAATCAAAGGTTGGTCTAACATCAGTAGTAACACCTAAGAGTTTTGTACTGGTGTCCACCTGTATTTGAGTGTTATTTTTTGACAATATGGAGAAGGAAGACTTTATGTGGTTAAGGTTTTTAGGGAGTAATTTGGTTTTCTTTGGATTAAGGATAAGTTGATTTTCAGATAGCCAGTTTTCTACAGAGTTAAAAGAGGACTGTGTGTGTGATTTTAGTTGAGTTGGTGTTTTGGCAATAGTGATAAGTGTAGAATCATTTGCGTATTGTATCAGTGAGGATCTAGGACAGGAAGAGTAGAAAAGGTTGGTAAAGAGGTTAAAAAGAAGTGTCCCAAGAATGGAGCCTTGTGGAACACCCATTTTAACAGCAGGAAGAGGGGAAAAAGCTGAGAGCCATTTGATTGATTGGAGTCTATCAGAGAGATAGCTGTTAAACCAATATATGATGGATGGAGAGAACTGTAAGTTTGCTAGTTTAAGGAGAAGGAGTTTATGAGAAACTGTATCAAAGACTTTGGAGAGGTAAATGAAGAGCCAGGAAATAAGTTTGTTACTGTTTCTAGCTAGTGATACAGAGTTCAGGGAAGATAGGGGAGCTGTAGTAGTGCTGTGCATGGGACGAAAGTCATGTCGGGTAGGTGTGAGTAGATTTTCTTGCAGAAGGTAGTGTAAGAGTTGATTGTGTATACATTTTTCCAGAATTTTGGAGAGTGTTGAGAGTATGGCTATACGTCTAAAATTAGTTATATCTATGGAGTTTCCTCCTTTGTATATTGGAAGAGTGTAAAATTGCTTCCAGATGGAAGGGACTGTGGATTCCGTGGTAGAGCGGTTTATTAGAATAGAAACTGGGAAAGCAAGAACATCAGCAGCAGCCTGAAGGAATGCAGAGGGAATGTTGTCTAGAGATGTGGAGCAAGGTTTTAATTTAGGTAGTAGAGTTTTAATATAGTTAGTGGAGACAGGTTTGAGGGAGAAGGTAGTGGTAGGGTTATGGTTGATGGAAGAGTTTGAGCTATTAGATCTATTATTGTTGGTGGGATGGTTTGGTGTCTTGATTTAGTAATTTTGATGTTGAGTCTATAAATAGTTGTTGAATATGGAGGCGGTTTCCTCATGTGTTTTGTCAGGATGAAGGTTAGGGGAGACTGGTGCACCTGGGTATAGTATTTGATTCACAGCATGCCAGAACTTTTTAGGGTTGGATTTAAAGGTAGAAGATGGATTATTATAGAAGTTTTTCTTATCTTTATTTATGTGAGTTTTGGCAAGATTTCTAAGTTCTTTACATTTCTGGAGGTCTGGTTGATAATTAATTTTAGTCCAAATTTTCCATGCTTTGTTTTTTTTTAATAGTGCACAAGTGTTTACAGCCAGCCATGGGGATACGTTAGTCTTTATGTGGACTGTTCTAAGGGGTACCAGAGAATTTAAAATGCTAAGAAAAGTGGAGTTAAAAAAGTGGACCGCTTCATCCAAGAGGAGTAGTTTTAAGGGATTCCAGTTTACTTTTGATAATAAAGATTTGGGAGTTTCAGGATTAAAGTTTGTTAGTTTTCGGTGTTGGATAAACCTTTGAGGTTTAGCTTGATGGGATGTGTATCTGAGTATTTTTATTGGGCAGTGATCACTTAGGGAATTTGGTAGTGTTTCAGGGGTATGGTATTTGGAAGGGTGTGAGACAAGAATCCAGTCAAGGAGAGATGAGGCTGTATGGGAGTTATTGAAATAAGTGGGATCAGAGATGAGTTGAGTAAAGCCATACAGATTAAGGTGTTATGAGGAGTTCTGAGAGGAGAAAGATAGTCAGCTAATGTTGACATCCCCAAGAAGGATAGTTTTATTTGGGCTGTGTTGGGAGATATGAGCAAGCATATTTTTCAGTAGGGGGATGCTATCGCCTGGTGGAATGTAAATTGCTACAATGGTGATAGTGTAATGGCTATTAATATTTAGGTTTACAGATACAATTTTGGCTGGGAGAAGGCTTGGGATGTAAAAGAAGAGTTAGAAATGGTAAGGTGGTTAGAGTGTAGGATAGCAACACCTCCACCTTTCCTTTTTGGTCGATCTAGATGGTGTATGCTGCAGCCAGAGGGCAAGATCTGTATGTCTTGGTGTTGGGATTTCAACCAGGTTTCAGTCAGAACAAGGATATCTGGAGTATGGTGGGAGATCCAAGAATGTAGTTCACTTACTTTGTTCAGAATACTCCCAGTGTTTACTGAATAGAAGGACAGATGTTTGTTTGAGAGATTATTGACTTTGGGGTTATGAGGGCTAGCAGTAGGGTGTGTTGGACCAGGGTTGGAATGGATGTATCCAGCTAAGAGAATGTTTTTGTGGAGGTAGATGAGTTTGAACATATTAGCAGTGGGGGTGTAGTATTTAGTTTTGTGTTTGGTAGGAGTGAGTTGGGTGTTAGGTAAGTGTATTTTTGGTAAGGGAGTATTTAATGAGAAGTTAGATGGAAAAATGGAGAAAGTTTGATTATTTATATGGCTACAGAAATTTGGGTTTCTTTGGGAGATATGTTTGGGATGTAAGTGGATGTTAAGAGATGTGAGTGTAAGAAGGAGGAGTAGGAGAGGCAATAATAGGATGGATGTAGTTAGAAATGCATAGATTTTACTGTTCGAGGAATACATATTCTAGGGTGTTTTTAGTTAATAAAATGCATGGGGGCATAGTTTGTTGGTCTATTAGAGAGGTAATAATAGTGTATACCAGGTAGTGGGTGGTTGCAGTGGTGCAGCAGTTAGCGTTGATGCCTCACAGCAAGAGGTTCTCTGGTTCAATCCTCGGCTGGGGTGTCTTCTGTGTGGAGTCTGCATGTTCTCCCTGTGGTCACGTGGGTTCACTCCAGGTGCTCCAGTTTCATCCCAAAGACATACTGTAGATGGATTGGACACTCTAAATTGGCCCTAGGTGTGAGTGTGTGCATGTGTGTGCCTTCTGTGGAAGGTGGGGCGCCGGGCTAGCAACTCAACACTGTAAAACTCCACTGCCAATCATGAGAGGACAAGTGATCCGCTGTGATGACCCCTAACCGGGAAAACCCAAAAGTAGAAAAAGTGTATACCAGGTAGTACCAGTAAGGGGGGTGAAGTTAGAATATTTTTTTTGTAGCAGCAAAAGGTTTGAGGTATAGACTATTATGGAGTGATAGATAGGAAGGGATGGGTGTCTGTTGTGGGAGGTTCAAAGTAGTTAGCTATAAAGGAAATTATATGGGGGGTGGGTGGGAGACGAGCTAAGTGAGCCCGAGTGGAGCCCAGAGTCAAGCATAGTCCAAAAACAATCAGTAAACTCTAACAGAATAAGGCTATGTACTGTTAATAGTAAGAAAAAGAGGTTTTGTTGTGTAGTACTGTCAGGTAAGAAATATCTTAGAGCAGGCTGGGTAAGAAATATCTTAGAACAAGATAAGTAGTCCAGCATTTAATAGACACAAGTTTGTTGAATCTAACAGGCAGTCTATTAAGAAATGGGGGGGGGGGTCCTTGCTGCCAAGCTACTTTACATGAACACCCCAAGCAGGGATTACAAAAAGTCAGTAACACTGTTCTACTGCACAGTACTGTATAGACACACTAAATTGTCAGTTATACCAGTTGTAATTTCTTTAGTTAATAATAATTGAAGATTCACTAGACTGTTCAACAAAAATGGCATAGACTAGTTGAAAAGAGCTGCAAAACCAACAGATGTGAAGCAAGTTTGTCATAACATTTTCCCATATGACACGCATTCAGTTAATGATGGCTTTTGCATTGCAACTTTTTGGGAAGTTACATATGTGTTATTTTTATGCAACAATGAAAACATTTGATGACTGAACTTGTCAAATGGTAAGCAGAGAGCCATCACACACTGCAATTCCCTGCTTTGGCCCTCTTCTACTCGATGAGTTGGAGAGCAAAAAAAACCCCACAAAAACAAAAAGCAAACAAATAAAAAAAAGGATTCTTACCTTTAAACTTTCAAGTCACTTGCTACAAATGTAGCAAGTTCCTTGCTACAGTTTGAATGCCAAACAGGAGTACTGAAATGTTTCAGTCCTGAACCCTAATGCACTATCAGCGTTCATTTCTGCATGCCGGTAAAGCACTACTACCTGATCTGTCATCTCCTGATCACTCCCCTGACACCTTCTGCCCAGGGTGGCTGCCTCTTTTGACACACAATAGCTATGCTTCTGAATAAGCATTTATACATATCCCAGAGGCTCCCCTCACCCTGGAACAGAATTTCGGTTCATGTTAGGCAGAGCCCCTCACTGACCCTCTTCAACAGAAATCTTGACGAGTGGATGGGAGATCATAAGTTTACCACTGGGATCTCTTCTGTGTCCCTGCTAGACAGAGGTACAGTAAACTAACCTTAAAGGGCTATCTTCTGTGACCTACTATACAGAGGCACAGTTAACTAATCTAAAAGGGAGTCGAAAGCCAATCACACTCTGGCTAGGCTTATAAATGCCCTAGGGCAGATAGCCTAGTATCTACCTATGAACATATGAACCTATGAAACTATGTGCATTTATAAACATTCTGCCAGATACAGCACCAGTCATAATGAAGATTTATGTCATAAAGTCCAGATGACCATTAATTGGAATAATAAAGTATATGCAAACCAGGATAGGACCCATTTTCTAATATGATATTTAAACCAACTTAAGTACTCTGAAATAATGATTCTATTCATGTTAGTGAGCTCTTGTTGAGATGCCAGTGTTACCTTACAATGTTTAGAAACCAAAATACCAGTGTCCAACAGGGGATGTAGGCAAAGTCTTTGATTAAAAAAGTCAAAAGTTCAACACTGTGGTAT